>NW_022196904.1:84540071-84614266 GCF_008632895.1 Mastomys coucha
GCTTTGACCATAGCAGGAAGTCTGTATCCAAAAATCGAGCCTACAATTCATTTCTTGGTGCAGCATAAGTAGCAACTCTCAGCTTACCTACGATGGAGGTAAAATCCTTTGGTGATGTGAGGGTCAATGAAGTACAGCCTTATTACAATGGAAAAAAAAAGGACAGCTTATATATTTCAAAAGTATTTATATACCCAAAAGAAACATAGACAACTAGGGAGGTTGCTTGTAAGAGAACAACAGTGAGACTGAATGCTTTGCTCGACGTCTGTAACTCTTGTATCAATTTGAAGAAGAGGACTTTATAAGTTACTCTATCCCTGAGATGAATGCTTTTCCAAATTATCACAGCTAATGAACCAAATTCTTACCCTCACCTAATGTCTGTGCCACCCTCCAAGCAGAACCATTGTTCATTGAAACAGTTGGCAAATGACTTTATGGATAGACCATCTTAATACCTACACCATTTCTTAAATGAATGTAACCTGTTCTCTGTGGGCTGAGAATGAAGTCACTCACTCAAGTCAAATAGTTTTGACCATAGCAGGAAATCTGTATCCAAAAATCGAGCCTACAATTCATTTCTTGGTGCAGCAGAACTATCAACTCTCAGCTTAGCTACGATGGAGGTAAAATCCTTTGGTGATGTGAGGGTCATTGAAGTACAGCCTCATTACAATAAAACCCAGTGTCTAAAAATTTTTCTTATTTTGGGCTTATACCACAGTAAGAGCCAAGATTTTAAACTCTACTAAATAGAAAACAAACAAAAAGACTTTATATATTTATGTTCATTTAAGAAAATACTAGTAGTGATGTATTGTTTTGAAGTATACAGTTAATATGTTTGGAGTTATTTAAAATTTATATTGAGAAAAATGTATTTTCACTATTGCTATAGACAAGCATCTACATAAGACTGTTAAGCTGATTGTTGTTTTATGTCAAACAACTTTTGTAATACTCATTTTTATCGTTATAATATTCTATAAATTTTAAAGAATATGACAAAAAATACCCTATCAATATGTACTACATTTGTGAATATGTACATCCAAAAAAAATCAATAAACTTTCAAAAAAAAAGAAATAGGATTCTGACATAAAGACTCATAAAGGTTATCATTGGATATCTATGCAAGATAGAATAGTTGAATCTAAGGTAGGGATGGATTCAGCAAGAGAGTACTCTTGGGAAGAATATGGCAGGTGAAGGGGGCAATCATTGCATGGAAATGCATGGCATTGCACAGCCATATCTTACTGATCATGTGTCATATGTGACTCCTAGCATAGTGCTTAGCATGTAATTGACTTTCTGTGAGCATTGTTGAGTGAATAAATGAATAAATAAAACTGTGAATGCTCTCTATCTCACCATTCACTAATTCTGGCTCTCCTTTCCTTTTTCCCTGGTTTCTAAGTTCTAGATCAAGCATCATTCAGGAAGTTTAAAAACTGAGAGGTCTTATTTATTAAGACTACCAAAAACATAAATCTACTTCATTGTGTAACTTCTAACCCCCACCTCCCCAATAAGCAAATAGTATTTCTGGGCTTAGAATCCAGATGAACCCTTTTTTATGTCCTATCATAATACCTCCCGACACCATAGGGCTGACCATCACCCACTAGTCATACTCTCTCTCCTAAGAGTCTAGGGATTCAGCCATATTGACATTGCAAAGCATCATCCTGACCTTCATGACTGGAAGGAGGGGGGAAAGGTCCCTCAATAACTAAGGAAATTACCAGTGACACAAAATCCACTTTCAATGCCAACTGGCAAAACAACATCATTAAAAACAGTTACCATCTTCAGCCAGAGTTGGAAAGCTATTCAATTTAGGACTAATGAACATGGCACTATTGATCTCTTAAGACTGTGCAGAACAGATCAGTATCATGGCTATAAATTGCATTTATGAAGACATTCAAATAGCACACAATGATTACTTTTTCTCCTGGAAGCTTGGAGTAGCAGCAGATGCATCGCTTTTGCACAAGGTGATGGAACCACTACTTTCACAGTTATCTGACCAAGACAGGAAAATGGATATTTATTAGCAAAAAGCAAAGCCTCATTTTGTTGACTTGGTGGGTTCAGCTATGTTTTCTTTCCTGGATGTTTTCTCTTTTCAGAGAAGAAAATATATGAAATCATTCTTAACTTACCTTTCTTCTGTTCATAGATCTTTGAACATTTGGTGATTAGAGGACTAGAAAAGTCCTTGGGAAGTTTTCTTTGAGAAAAGAAATTGCATTTATTTACTAAAAAGAGTCATTAATATTCAAAGAAATATTCTAAGAAAATGTCTACCTGCAATAGACAGATAACCCATGAAAAAGAATGTACAATTAAAATGTTCCTGTTAGGGAAACTTGGATTCTACAGAGTCCATTGGGATCTGCTGCCTTAACATTATGAATCAGGTTCCCCTCCCATAATATATTGCTTGGTTCCTGAGTGATTTTATTTTCATTTTCAGGATCTGAAATCCAGAGAGAGTTATAATACAGTCCACATACTTTGACCATACAAAATTCATACACTAAAATCCAGACACATAAGTGGATGGAGTGAAGAGTCTGTAGCATTGATGAGTAGTGATATCTTGATGGGAAAGTACAGATCAATAGGGTTAGTGCCATTGTGAGAGCCAATTAGTCTCAACCACCATAAATGAGTACAACATTATGCTATCCACAAGGAAACAGACCACCTACCCGTGTTTATCTTGGGCTAACCCATCCTCCAGAACTGTGTAAAAATAAATATGTTTTCAAGTAGCTACCTTTGTGGAAATTTGTCCTAAAATATCCTAAAGGGACAAACATAGAGTATGTATATGAAAAAAGAAAGGGCCTACATAGGATCTAGAATTTTAGTCCTTTGTAAATAATGTTTAAATGAAATGATTTCTAATTTTAGAAACATTCTGTGTATTTGTGTGGAGGTACACTTGTGTATAGATGCATGCAGAAACTAGGTATCCATCTTAGGTGTCTTCCTTAATCACCCTTTTCCGTGTTTTCTAATCCAGGTGCTCACTGAACCTGAGTTCCTTGCTTTGAGTAGACTAGCTAGCCAGGAAACCCCAGGGATCCTCTTGTCTCTGTCTCTCCAGCACTAGGACTACAGGCATGCAACCTATCCCAAGCTTTACACTTGGGTGTCAGAGATCCAAACTCGGGTGTATAAATGCTTATACAGCAAGCACATGAAGAGCTGAACCATTTCCCCAACTTCTAATCTAAATGATTTCTAAGGTCTTGTTCAGCCTAAAATTCTGAACTTTCCCCAGACAAGCTCTGAGGAGGGTGGGCCCTGTCCTGGAGGTTGTAAAAGAACATTACACTTCAAAGGGAGGGAAAAGAATGTACTTCAAACCTCCTGTTTAAAGAAGACTCACGTCCCCATGAGGGAAGGTTCAGTTGTGCATGGAGAGGTCAGCAGCTGTGGAGACTAATTTAGGTTATCCCTGGCTCATGGGCAATCAGGAGGCTTGATATGCTTTTGAAAAAAAAAAAAAACAAAAACACTCTTAATCACCTCAAGAAAGGGATAACTCATTATAACTGCACACTAAGGAGCTGCAGTGACATTTATTCCACATTTGTGTACAGATAGATTACATTATTTAACTAAGTCAGCTTGGGCAGCTGGGCGCTACTCATGTGTCCCTGCAGAAGACTGAGCAGTGATTAAAAGACAATACCTCTTTAATTCCAGATGTTCTATACATTCTTCAAAGGGAAGGTTTTGTTAAAAAAAAAAAAAAAAGAAGAAAGAAAAGAAAAGAAAAAACAAACCTCTTCAACAACAGCCTCATGTGAACAGAGAATCATCTTTAATGTCACAGTTGAAGTGGGAGATAGGAAATGCAAAAACCAGGAATGTTCATTTTTATGACCACCTGGGACAAATTGGTTCTGGGGGTTTTGCCACCTTCATTATGAAACATGCTACTCAACACCCCTTCCTGACATGCCCACAAGTAGAACAGCTGGGAACCAGAACCTTCTGCTTGATAGTTTGGTTCTTTAACCTGGCCATCGGCACTTGCAGGTAGCACAGGATTTTGGAGTGTGAGTTTTCAAAGGGTACCAGGACGACATGAGACAACCACTGGCCATTGAGGATTCTTCTCCATTATTCAATAATTAGATGTTTTATTTTGTTTGTTTCTTTGTTTTTCTTTTCTTTATATTTTTTCCAAAAGAGAGGGCAGAACAGATACATTTGGAATACCCTTGCCCAGTCTTCTGACAGAATAGACTGACTGAGTGCTTTAGCCTTAATAGGGCTTTTGTGCGAGTAGTCACGGAGAAAGGCAATTTGTTAAATACACATTGTGAGTCAGATATGATAGCAAACATGGTAAAGAAACCTAGCTCTCAGAACTAGGTAAAGAATGAACTTCACAAGTGGTACCAATTGTCACTGTTCAGCCCTATGATTGAACTAATATTTCTTTTTTAACATCGTGAAACTTTTTTTTCAAATACATATGTATGTGTGGTATTTAATGACATGTGTATGTACCCACGTGTATATGGGTGACTGAGTATATCCAAGTGTGCATGCATGCATATTCATACTGAGGTAGGAGGTTGACACCATGTGTTTTCCTTGCACACTCTCCAACACATAGTCTCTCACTTGAACTCAGAACTCTTTGATTCAACTAAGCAGTGTCTTTTAGGGATCCACTGTTCCCTCCTCCAAACACTAGGGTTGTACATGGATCAGTATGCCTGTCTGGTATTTATGAGGGCTCTAGGAATCCCAACTCCAACTTTTCATGTACTTTGGCACATGTGTACACACATTCACATGAGTACATGCACACTGTATACATAAGCATCACACAGACACAAAAGATTTAAAAAGTGTTTCTTGTTTAAATACTAATATCAATCACATTTAAGTGAACTAAAGTGCCTAGTCTTGCATTTTACAAGGGCCAGAGAGGGGAAAAGGAGCCAAATCCCCAGGTGTTGTCCGGCTAGAACATTGAGTATCAGACTTGAGGCCCTTTTGAATAAATGAATTTCCTTTTCCACCAGAAAAAGATGGGACATCCACCTCCTATAATACTTCAGGACATTCAGCTTCATGTTGAAACCCAAATTTTAATGACTACCTAAATGGCTGGAATGCATCCATGAAGCACATTGAATACCCACTGTATGTGGACTGCCATGTTCAAAAGATGGACATCCATACTAGAATATTAATGAACCTACATTTATTAAAGGCCTATATGATTAGGGCATAATAGAGCCATAGGAACACAAAGAGGCATGTAACCACCTTCTCAGCCTTACCCAACCCACCATAATATGTGATGAATTAAAATTTTTCCCGTCTTTTACATTTTACAGTTTAATAGGACAATTCCTTTTAATAATAAGTAAATATATGCAACACAGTGTGGAAAACATATGCAAGGGACTTACAAATCACACTGAATAGTGAACTTCTCCCAAGCCACAATAATGTTACCTAGGAATGTTCACATCCAAGTGGAAACAGGCTCATGAATAGCATAAAACAACAGCGAACATGCTAAATAAAGAAGCAAAGAGCATACCAAGATTTAGGAACCCAAAGCAAACTGTATTAGAGCCTAAGGTAAGATGGAGCCAAGGACTATGCCCCAGGTCACCAATCACCCTTAGAGCTCAAAGACTGGGACCTCCACTGATGCCCTGTAAAAGTTCAATTCCATTTTCAGTAAAATGGTGGAGCCTTAGTTAGAGTTTCTATTGCTGTATCAAAACACCATGGTCAAAAGCAATTTGGGGAGGAAAGGGTTGACTTCAGCTTTCAACCCTTAGGTCACACACTCCATCCTGGAGAGAAGTCAGGGCAGGGACTAGAAACAGAAACTGAAGCAGACTTCACGGAGGGACACAGTTTACTGGTTGAGTCCCCATGACTTGCTCAGCCTGCCTTCTTATCCCACTCAGGACCATTAGTCCAGGAGTGGGATCGCCCTCAATGGGTCTGGGCTGTCACACGTTAGACATCCATCAAAAAAAAAAAAATACTACAGGAAATCTGATGGAGGCATTTTCTCAATTGAGATTCTTCTTTTCAGATGATTGTAATTAGTGTCAAATTGAAAAAAAAGATAGCCTAGCCATGATCAGCAGTTAGAGGGAAAGCTCACAGATCAGGGAGGATCTGTATGTTAGCTGAGAACTCTGGACATCCATGGCTTGGAGAGGTAATTTAGGTGATAAAATGGAAAAGAAATGTAGAAGAAATATCTGACCAGGGAAGAGCATCGGCATCACAAAGTACTTGAGGATAAAGAAATGGATGACTGTTTTGGAGCCAGACTAACTACTATGTTGATAACAACAGTAGCCAAAGGTGGGTGGCTAACCCACTGATTTGCAGCATTATTCTGACTTTTCACTGATCTATTTTCCTAATTTCATTAGTCAATCAGTATCTACCCAAGGAAGCTTTGTTCTTCTTTCCGTCTATTGCTTCCTTCCTTCCTTCCTTCCTTCCTTCCTTCCTTCCTTCCTTTTCTTCCTTCCTTCCTTTATTTTTCTTTCTTTCTTTCCTTCTTCCTTCCTTCCTCTTTCTTTTCTTCTTCCTTCCTCTTTCTTTTCTTCTTCCTTCCTCTTTCTTTCCTTCTTCCTTCCTTCCTTTCTTTCTTTCTTTTCTTTTTTTTTGTTTCTTTTTTTCAGCATCCCTGCCTCCCTGCTCCACCTTCAGCCAGCAAGGCAGATACTGGGGTTTCTGTTACCTACAACTCTCACCCACTTTTCAAATCACAGCCAATATTGCTTGACTAAAACAAGCACCATAACACTTCCCTGCTATACAGGAATTCCCACTGTGTCCAGGATACAGTCAAGCACTTTGTGTGCCACTAGGAAGTACTCTACAAACCAACTGTAAGAAGCCTTCATGGCTTGTGTAATATTCCTCAGTGTGTGAAAGGAACTTGGAATGGATAGAACTGGGGATCATATAATGAGAAAAGAGGTAGACTCAGAAAAAAAATACATGTTTCTTCTCTTATATATGATAAAGAAGGGTGATAAATGAAGCTGAATGAAGATTCTTTGGAGTTCTGAGGATACACGCACACATGCATACACAAACACACACATGCACACATGCATATACACATACGCATGTACACATGCATACACATATACACACACATGCATACATACACACATATACACATACACATACACAGATGTGCACATACATGCACACATGCACATATATACACATGCACACATGCACACACATGCACACACACTCAGTGAGTAGTTCTGGTATTTTCTTCCATGGGTTTCTTGTCCTTCTTGTGGGAAGTCCTCTAATTGGGTATAGTTTGCCTCTGGCTACCTACTTTCTCCCTTGAGCAGACCTGTTCCTGCCGAGAGAGCTGCATTATGATTCAGTCATCACTCCAATTTGGTTCAGCATATGAAACATCTGTTCACTTAGCAGATCAGCCCCTTTTCCAGATGTTAGTCTAAATGAGTTCTGCTGTACTTTTCACCACCGCCCCTCAATATCCTAAATACACATTTGCTCAATCTGGAAAAATTTTGAAGGGAGACATTATCTGTATTTTGTCACCTTCCCCAAGGCCTATTTTTTTCTTTTAAGAATCCAACCACACAGAAAGCAATGTTGCTGATATTATTTTGTACTGCTTACCTTAATAGGAGCAGATGGTACTCTGTGGGTCAAGAAAGCCCTTACCTGGGGACGCCATACATATAGGTGCCACTGTGCTTAGCTCTGGTCAACAAGCATTTACTCTGCATGTATTTACTTTTGGGTTCTGGAAGAAAAAAGAGATGTCTGGATGGATTTCAAGTCTTGTAGAGATAAGTAAGTGTGTAGTTATCACAGTACTGCTTGGGAGAGACAGATCCACCTGACAGAGTCTCCCTATGTTGTTGCATTGTATAGCAAGTTAAAGTTCTGACTGGAAGAAAAATCATGAGTGACTGAAGATACATTGTGTCTAACTCCTTGGTGCTAGATTCTGGTCTTTTTCCTGCCCTTGGACTCAGTGTGAGGCTTCTCTTTATCTCTAGACTGCATCTTCTCCATTTATCCCACATACCATGGGATATGCCTGTCCTTCCTCCATTCATTACTTGTGATTGGGGACCAGGCATTTCTGAGTTCTTAACATCTTCCTGTTCTGAAGAATTAAAAAAAACAGGTCCAGACAGATTGCAAAGAAATAAGAGAACTTTATTCAGAAGCAAAGCAATAGTACAGATCATAGATGTAGTCAAAAGTTACAGCACATCCCTTGATGGAGAGTGTTTGCGGTATTCTGTTATAGGCTCTATGGGAAAAAGCAGCTAGATTCTCAAGGAAATAATTTGTGTGGCTCTTTATTTTGATTTGCAGGTTTGGAATATGTAAACTTTCCTCTACTGCTTGTGCCCTTTCCTATCAACTACCTGATTTTAATCATATGAGCACCCAGTTACACATAGGCAAAAGATGCTAAGTAGGGGATCTTCCGTAAGTGATTATTCAGATAATACATTTTTGTTTACTGCATCTGCACCCCTAAATCAGTCTAGATACAACCCATCCACCTGGACTCTCTATTCAGACACTTTTTCATAATACATTTAAATAGAAACACTCTCCAAAGCGGGTGTTCTAAGTGGCTGCAAGGGAGAAGAAGATTATGGTATTGTCTGAAGTGTTCAGTGTGCCGTGCAAGTATGAGTCCTGAGTTTCTAGGGTGTTTTATTAGAAGACAGGCATGTGGATAGCACAAACCAAATTGAGCCCAGATTGCAAGCTCTATGCTTGCCCGTCTCGCTAGGAACTCACTCCTTTCACTTAATCTTATTTGCACACATAGACACGTAAATCAAATTGGGTCTATTTCTCTCAGTAACCATAATACCACAAAGGAGATAAAATGAAGATCCTTGCCAGGCTGGAATGGGTAGAATCCCCTAATAGGTGAGGAATTTAAGGCATGTTGGTACCACCTGCTTGTATTGAATAAATATCTGGTCAGCAATACTCACACTATCATAGGCAAGACAAGAAGATATCAGATGCAATGTTAATAGAAATATTACTATTACCACATTCAACATCAGACACCTTTTCTAAGCCATGAAATCTTGCTTATATACTTGGACATTTTATAATAGTGATTGAAAACCTTCAGTGATGAAGAAGCCATATGGCTATCTATAAAGGAGACATCTGTAACACACCCGCTTTGCCCAAGGCTCAGGGATCTTTGCAGAAGAGGGGACAGAAAAAGATAAGAAGCATCAGGTGACTAAAAGAAAACAATGTTTTCCTGTACACAGCAGGGCAGTTACACAGTGGGACAGTAACACAGTTGCACATCTGATCTCTACAGTGGCCCTAACAATACATATAAAACCTCTACAAGCTTAAGCCAGACAAAATTCCAGTATGAATAGGAGAGATGGGCATGAAGTCCTCTCTCGAGACAAGGAATGATTGGCCTTCAATAGCTGCTAGGAGAGGGACAGTGAGTTTTCCCTAAGAGTGTAGTCTTTGGTAGATCTACCATGCTCCAGTGGAAGGCCATACACATCAAGTCATCTGGGCAGCTCCAATTGGACTTGATTCTTTTAAGTGGATGCAAAACTCAGTGGATAAGGAAGGGGAGGATCTGAGAGGAGTTACGGGGTGAGTATTAGCAAAATTCATTGTAATTTTCAAAGGACTAAAAAAAAAAGAATAAGTATTTATTACATCTGAGAAAATTGCTCATTTAAGAACCATTGCTTACTTAGTGCATGACAGTTAATCAACAAATTTGTATTCTGTTGATTCTTTTCTTAAAATAGGAAGGTAAGTGAAACCCAAGAAAGCTGCCTGCTGAGGAGTGTTTAGCTCATCTCTGCAGAAAAGCTGGCCCATAACTATGATATATACCCAAAAGTTTTTCTGCATGTACCCTCAGTAAACCTTTCGAATCTGCTTTTCTAAATGTGCATAACACTGTGAGATATCTTATGAAGGCTTTCTGCCAGGTGTTCGCTTCATTTATCTATTCAACAAAAAGCATATTTTTTACATTTATCATGTGACACTATCTTAAGGACTTTATTCACATATTGGATCCTCTGACTACCTACATCATCATTAAATATGAGGAAAGACAGGAAAGAATGCAGAAGAGAAATCACATAATCCAAGTCCTGCAGCTAGTTGCTGGCAAGCACTGCTGAAACTTGAGCCTACTCTAGGTGCAGAAGTAACTCTAATATTGCAAGTTGTGCCTGATGTTAACATTAACCCCCAGTGCTTGTAAAAGTGTATCCTTTACGTGTGAAACTCACCCCATTTTAATATATTCAGTGGTTTAATAGTAGTTTATGTATTATAACACTGCCTGGAATACCTGGATTCAATTCGTATATCGTCTGTGTACGAATATGACCATTGACAATTTTTCTTCAACTTCAAGCCTCTCTTTCCCTAAATTCATTTTAGCCATGCTTAGTCATTTGCCCTCCTATGGTGAAGAGGATTCTTGAGTTGGCCATTCTCTATCATTCCTCAAAGTACTGAGAGATTCCTTCTATTCCTCTGGGCTGATTTTCTATAGAACTTCCATGGTAGCTGTCATGAGCATGTTATGCCTGACCCATCTGTGCCCTTTCACAACATCAGAATGGATTGGGCAACAGTAAAAGTCACAAGGTTCTGTAATTTGAATTAGAACAATATAATGTGTAATCCCACCTACCTGTCTAACCTGGTCAGTGTGAGTGGAGTTAAAGATTCATTAACTCCAATCTTAATTACTGACTCTCATATTCCCCATCACAAAGCACACAGTATATAAATCTACAAATCTATATGTGTGTATATGGTTTGCAGGATGAATACCAGTTAAAGAGGCTGCAGCAGACTTCCAAAGGTTTCAGAAGTAAACTGAGAGAACGCATGCATTGTTCAGATAATGAGTCAGACAAGTTGGGGAGAGAGAGAGCTGCTGCAGGAAATAAGGTTGAAGGACAGAGGTGAGATCAAAGAGCTCAGATTGCCATATGAGGTCCAGATGGGAATGCAATTGAGAAGGTCATATCCATACCAGAGGTCATGGTGGAGCCAGAGGTCCAAGAATAGTCAGGAAGTCCTCTCATATCAGTCCTTGAGGCACACACTAGATATCCAATGATGGGTTTGTGGAGACCAGGCCATCAGATTGTTGGGTGTCTATTACTTTATGGGATCCAGGTGAGAGGGGATATATCATTTTCTAAATCTGATGTGTCTTAAAATCTTTGGACCTGACTCCTCTGACATCAGTCTGATAAACTGATAAGGTGTTTTATTTTCTACTTCCAGGAAAAAAATTATTTATTAATCTGTGCTGCTTTGGAGGGACCTGGCAGATAGTGCCCTTTCCAGATCCAACCAAGGGTTATAGTCATCCTTCTCTCTCGAAGTGGAGCTAACCTCTGCTTGTAAAATAGAGTCTCTTAGGGCAAGGCAAGTCTAAAAATTTAACCCACTGTTTTTATACAATACAGAATCAGAGTAGTTCATAACTTGATCTCAACCTGAATGAAAGATATTTCATTATCAACACTCTTGTTAATGCCTTTACCATTATTTCAATCACTAAATTCCATAACACTCTCTTGCAACTTTCCATCCAACCTTCTCCATGTTTTTTTTTCTTTCTCTTCCACAGGATTCTACCCTCTCAGACTTTTCAAATTCTTGTGATTTTGAAGGTTCCACTCTCTACCTTCCTTTCTTCTCTCTATCTCTTACTGCAAATTATTAGATAAGATACCTCATCAGTTAAAACTAGTGCTTAAGGACTAATAAGACAACTATCTTGCCCATTCCCACTGGTTTTCTTGATATTTAAAGGAGGATGCTCAATGAGGACCTTATATTGACCTTCACCACTGAGATTTGGATAATGTTCCCTCCTGTCACACCTGGATCTTCTGTATCCTGAATAAATCTAAGTTACAACCAACCCTAGATCCTACATGTCCCCAACTTTCCTCATCTAAGCAAACATAAATCTAAAACCATTGTCTATTCCTCCTGCCCATTCTGTAGGTCTTTATCATCCTGTCTGCAGTTTGTTTCACCATGCCTTGTGGTTTCAACAAAATCATCAGTGGTTTGGAATTAATTAGTATTCACAGTATCTACACTACACAGCTACCAGGATGTCTTTGACACCAGTGTCCAACACTGTCTTCACTGGGTTCAAAAATGGGATGATGTTCTAATCAGTTTTAGCATACATCAGGATCATTAGAACCACCAGTAACATTATTCCTGCTCTCCATCCCTTCTTTCTGCCATTTCTCCATTCTCAATCTTGAAATGTATTCATTCCTTCAGAGTGAAAAGCCTGGTTAATCCATTAGTGTCTATGATTCATGGACACCACTGCACACATCATTAACTTTGACTTGTGTGGTATAACAGCTTCAGTTCTCCACTTTTTGCCCTTAAAACTCTTTTTGGTTTGTTTGTTTGTTTGTTTGTTTGTATATTCGATTGGTTGGTTGGTTTTGTTTGGTTTGTTTTTTAGCAGGGTTTCTGTGTATACTTAACTGTCCCAGAACTCACTCTGTAGACCAGGATGGCCTGGAATTCAGAGAGCTGTCTGCTTCTGTCTCCCAAGTGATGGAACTAAAGGTATGTGCTGCTACCACCCAGCCAGAAAACTCTTAATAATCCTTCAAGCTTCTTTTTAAAATATTGTGCTCTCAGTGAAGCCTTCCTTTGACTTACTTCCCCAAGCAAGCTTAGCTATGCTGTCCAAACAGTTCTTGACACTGTGTGTTTCCTAGGTGTGGTGGTTAGTTATGATGGTCAACCTGACACCATGAGAATCACCTGAGAAGGGAATCTCTGTGAGGAATTTTCTAGATTTTATTGACTTATGGGCAGCACATCTAAGAAGTATTATCTTAGGTATTGTAATTAATGAGAGAGGATCTGCCCACCATGTGTAGCACCATCACTATTGTAGCTCTGGACAGAAGAAAGAAGAAAAACTATCTGAGGACGAATGTACATTCATTAACTTATTCTCTGCTCCTGAATGTGGGTACAATGTGACTAGCTACTCTAATTTCCTAATGATGTAACTTCTCCACAATGGTGCATTGGAAGTAGGAGTGTCAACCAAATAAACCCTATCTCCTAGATTCTGTGAGTTTCTTCAGATTACACACATATATATAATTACTAGTACTTTTTCACCACTAAGTGAAACATATATATATATAGTAATGAAAAATTTATAACACATTTACATGCATGGTTTGTACTCTTTGTAAGTTCTATGTATATGTACATTCAGCCTTATGGCATCTGTGCTTATTTCCTAGACTTAAGTACATCTACAGCTTTTGAGAAGCCATTTATTTCACTCAGATATTTCACTATTACAAGTGTAGAATTTTATGTTGATTAAGAGTATATGTAGATGGAGTTTTATGGACAAACTTTAAAATGGTTACAACTTGAATCATCCAGTAATATATTAAAACCTATTATAGTACATAAATAGCATAATTGTCTATTATTAAATATTATCATATGCAAATAGTAAATACATACAAATGAAAACAGTTTAGAGCCCTGTAGCCATTTTCCTTCTAATGTCTTAATAGTATAGTGGTTTTCTTCTTTATATTTTCCATGTGTGAATGCTATAATTTTTAGCATAAAAATGGCTTTGTTGCATCAATCCTGTTTAACTTAGAAACTCAGTTGTGTTCTTCCTGTGACTGAGAGCTCCATTGTGGTGACATGTGTCCTGTGTTTTTCAAACAGAAGGGGCGTCCTTTACGGTATTTCCTACAGTTCTCTGGCAAAAGATCTAGCTTTTCTTAACCTTATCAATAGGTATAAATTTCTGTGCATTCTAGGTATAAATTTTAACTGGGAACTAATAATCTCATTATGTGAAAAGTTAGTTCTATATACATGTAAGTTTCAAGTAAATGTCACATGTACAATAACATATGGGACTATAGAGACAGCTCAGTGCTCACAAGCATGGACTGCTCCTGAAGCCTGAATTTGTATTCCAGGGCTCAAATCAGGCAACTCATAAACACCTGTAGATGTAGTTCCAGAAAAGTATAACGCCCTCTTCTGGCTTATGTGGGCACTGTATGCACATTGTGCACAGACATACATACATGCAGACAGAAACATATTAAAACAAAGAAGTAAACAAACAAATAAATACAAAATAAGTTTTATAACACCATACATTGTATACTAAAACTACCAAGTAATATAAGTTACAATGGATGTATTATAACACTTCTATACTGATGCTTTTAGTACAATTTGAGCATCCAATTTGTTTACAGTTTCAATTTTCCATCTTTTCTTCCTAAGCTTGTTGTATATATGTTGCATATTATGTTGAAAACTTAATTATTTCAGATAAAACTTCACAGAAGTACTATATCTACACATAAATCATAATCTCTGATCAATCTCTGGTCAACTACATTTAGAAAGAAAACACCTGATAAATCAAGAAGCAGGGCACATAGTCCTGAAGCCTCCCTTTCCCCATCACCACCCTCTTCCCAAAGGGCAACACATGTTCTATCATCGTAAGCTCAATACTTCCAAACATTGAACAAGGATTTGACAAGTGTTCTAAAGACAGAGGAAGAGGTCTGGGTGACATCTGTGGCCATTTCAATCTTTAGGTTCTGTGGTAAGTGGTTACCTATAACTCATCTCCATATAATTTTGGTAACTCTACATATTATGTAATTCCATGCTTGAGATAAAACACTACTCCCCAAAACAGCCTTGCATTGTCTTTTAATCTGCAATCTTTTTATCCTCTTTTTCCATTTTTCATTCTTCACTTGAAATCTAAAAAATTTTAGAAAAAAATGAAATCTAAAAATTTTTAAAAAAATGAAAGAAGTTGAAAACCCACAGCCCACTGAAAACGCAAGAGAACTGGCAAGAATATTGCTGAATTCTTAGAAAAACACTCACAAACCAACCATCCTGATGTGAGAGCACGTGACTTTCCTAATGGATCCCACACATCAAACATCATTATTTACATTAGCATGAACATTCTGTGCAGTCACAGAGCTTATAATAATTAGACATGGCACAATTGTCTAAACAGATGCTTTAGGTGGCCTCCCATGCTTCATTAGTATAAACAAGGCAGAATGGGACATCTTTTGTGTGTATCTGTGTTCCCTATTTAGATTACTCACTCACAACACACTCAGAAGCTGGGAAGTTGTACATACATATTCCAGGGAACCCTGAACCCTTGCAGCTTGGCATACTGTTCCCTGATTTGACTCGAACTGAGGTGAGCCAGAGTGCAGGATTTCTGGGGGCAGATTTTGATTCCCTGAACTTTCTTCACTTAGCACTCTAGAAAGCAAATAAGCCATTCTGGTTTAGATTAAATCACTTAGGCACCCAGACCTTTGACTTACATGAGTAAAGGTTTTTTTTGGAGGGAATAAAATTTGCAATGTAAATAAAGAAGACATCTAATAAAAAAAGAATAGATAGAGAAGCAAGGAGAAACAGTACTCTGTTATATACCCAGTGGGGATAATGGGCAAGAAGGAAATGGAAGTCTTTCATGTACTCAGAGATGAGGAGTGTTATTAGTCAAGGAGTGCTGGAAACAGGTATCAGGTGGGAGTTAGTCACAGTAAATAGAACGCATGAAATTATCAATTGGAGAAACTGAGGTGCCAAGGGGAAACAGGCAACAAATTAGCTGAGAGAGGAATCAGCAGAAACTGGAACACAGCTCACCCTGAAACAGTCTTTTTACAAAGTAGACTGAGAAGTCCTTGAAGGATTTTTTCCTTTTCCTCTAGTGCTTGTCTTCCAGCTCAGGAGGAGCATTGTGCTGGGTAAGGGCCCCCTACAGATGAGTCATATGCCAAGGGAGAATTTTAAACACAGAATCAACAGTATCAGAGTTGAATGCTGGAAGATCATTGTGAGGAGAGAGCAGAGTGTTTTCTGGACCAAATAGGTGAGAACCATGACAAGGCTGCAGTTCTAAAGAAGAATGGTCAGTTTTAGCCATCAAGAACCAGAGAGTAAAGCCACATGTTCTCTGCTGTAACTATTTACTTCTGCATCCATAGCACAAACCAGCCACAGGCAGCACATGGATAACTATGTTGTGTTCCATTAATCCTTATGTATACACCAGGAAATCTTAAAATCATATCACTGTGACATACCATACTTAGTACCTTTTCTTTTGATATTCTTTCAACTCCTTAGAAATATGAAAGGCAGAAATAATGATGGCTCATGCTGGAACTCCTGGAAATCAGAAGACCAAGATAGAAAGAGTACTATACATTTGAAGCCACCCAGGTTACACAGTGAGCAACATGCTAATCTGAAATATAATATGCAATCCCCAAGATGCAAGATATTTTTCTGGTTTAGAAGAAGCGATGTGTTATGATCATAAATAGAGAAAGAGCTATAAGAATATATTCTGGCGAGGTGTGGGGGACCAGACATATGCCGGTACAGGCATAGTATAGAATAGAGTATTTAAGGCATGGGGAGGGGAGTTAAGAGGGTAGCAGAGGCAGAGAAAGGCAGAGAGGAGGAGAGAGTAGAGAAGTAGGGGCTGGCCATGACCACGTGGAGAGAGGGGCAAAGGGAATGGGGAGAGAAGGGGAGCAAGGGGGTAAGAGGCAAGGTGGAGAAGCAGGAGTAAGAGAGAGAGGAGGGAGCAAGCAGCCCCTTTTATAGGGCCAGACCTACCTGGCCATTGCCAGGTAACCATGGGGAGGAGCACACCTGGCTGCTGCCAGGTATCTGTGGGGGTGGAGTTTATACAGAATGCTAACAGGATGGTCACTCAGCTGAGTGAGCAGGTGAAAGAATGAAGCTCAGTAGCAGGATTTTAAAATATTTATATATATATATATATATATGTATATATATATATATATATATATATCTGCTGGAGGATTCAGTGATTGGCTGGCTTCACAGGTTTAAGATGGGCGTTGTCCAGGATAACTCTCACTGTTGTTGACGGAGAAAAGGGTTCAGTGGGCTGAGGTGGTATCTTCTTCCAGATGGAGGGTTCTGAGAAGAGATAAGGAATAAGAGAGGGGAAAAGACAAGAATGGAGGGAGGAAGGGAGGAAGGGAGGGGGAGAGAGACAGAGATAAAGAGACAGAGAGACACAGACAGAGACTGAAACAGAGAGACAGAGAGGAGAGAGCAAGGGGCAGAAAGGGAAGGAAAGAGGGAGGAGACGGGTATTTTAAAGATGCAGTGGCTGACAAGTATATTTCCGAATGATTGAATTTTAATGGATTATGAATTCTGGCATTTAGAATCCTTCTGGGGAGAATAATTTGGACTATATGTACCTTTGGTTATTGTTTTGCTCCTCTTAACAAGTACTTGCTTACTAATCAGGGACAAATTTTTACTGTAGAAAGTAGCTGAGAGAAATTGATGTCCATTACTGATGTCAATCTTTTTAAATACATTACCTCCTTTAACATTTTCAGAAAACTGTCCCAAATTAGCCCCCAAAGCAAAATGTAACCCACATACCAAGGGCATATATCTGGCTGTGTACATTCAGTATTAGAAAACTCTATCAAGCTAGAGTATTCTATCATTCCTACACAGAATAACTCATAAGATAATTAGGAGGTACACAAACTAATGATAAATGTTGGCTCTTTGAAATGTTTTTTGATGAAATTATCATAATCTGATTATACGGCTTCAGAGAACCTTCTTTCAAGCTCTGTTTTTTCCTGGTCGGATGCAATCTGTGACTGTCAGTGGCCAGAACATCCTAGGCATGGGGATTTATGGGGGTTTACTACTGGCAACAATCACTTCTCTCTGAATTATATATATTCATGAGGAACAGTAGGCAGTCTGCTTATAGCGTGTGTAGCCCCAAACCACCAAAAAGACAAAAGAGAAAAGAATGCTCAAGTTGGGAAATAAATTGTGATTTGTTTTATACACAGCAGGGTCAGGGTAGAGGTATAGGGATTAAGACTCAAATAGGCCTGGAATCTAGTCCTTACCCTTCTTGTTAACCGCATGGCATGTGGGCTTAACTTTTAACAGCCAAAAGACAAGCACATAGAAAGAACCAAGAACCTTCACCACATAGAAACACAGCATCATCGCCATACCATGGCTGTTGCTATTCAGCTTGCTATTGGAAATCAGTGAAAGCTCAGACATGATCTCCCACAACTAAAAGTGTAGTACCAAGTCTTTAGAAGTCACTACAAGACGAATGGAATCTATGCTTTCTCCAAAAATGTTTAAACTTGACTATTTTGTATGCCAATTTATAACAATCTTGTGATCAATTAATAATTACCTACATTTTATAAAGACATGAGAACTTTTAAGGACTGGAACACTAATATGACTGTGGTTTTCAAGGTCAATTAGTTCCATTGTCATCGTAAGAGAAAATGCTAGCTCACAGGAGAGTGGAATCAAGGCTTTCCTAGGTCCACATGACTGTGAAGAGATACAATAACATTATATTTGTACCTATCTGGCTTGGGTTTTTACAATAAAATACCTCAGCCAGGGTAACATTTCTAGAATAGGCATTCCTTTCTCATGATTCTTGAGAGTGGGAAACCTACAATCAAGGTAACAATAGATCCATTGTATAGTGAAGGGGTATTTCTGCTTTATAGATGTTACCTTGTTGTCTTGTCATGTGTTAGAAAGGGTAACTAGACCCCCTTAGACCTCTTTTAGAAGGCTACTAGTACCATGCATGAGAAATGCCCTTATAGTATAATTACCTGCTCATAATCACTTACCTTCAAATACAATTACAAATCTTATTCTTCAAGGTAAGATTCCAACATACAAAATTTAAGGGAAAACAAACACTGCTCATGACAGCTAATACAATATTTGTGGCAGTGTTGGCAGTGACAGCACTTGGTGTGGTGTGTGTGTGTGTGTGTGTGTGCGTGCGTGCGTGCGTGCGTGCGTGCGTGCGTGCGTGTGTGTGTGTGTGTGTGTGTGTGTGTGTGTGTGTGTGTGTACTGAGCATCATCCTCATTTGCTAGCTGAATAAACTAAAACAATAATCTCATCTCCAGTGTCATGAGGGATGGTAGTGTCAAAACCATCATCAAATTCCAGGGGTCTCAATTCCTGTGACTTGGCTATGAATACTGTTTGCTAACCTGACCTGGAGAGTGTGGATTGTGTTCAGCCTAAATGTATTTAGAAAGCCGGAAACTGAAATACATAACTCAATCAAACACCTTAGTTTTTTGTTCCAGTATCTTCCAGATGTCTAAAGGAGTTGGCTTTGGTATTGTATCTGTTAGCAGAGTAACTAACATCCATATTTTCCTTAACCTTTAGTGCCATAAAACACCCTTCGCTTGGTGTCTTAAAAGACATGGCACATGCCCACATACCTTAGAGATGCCTCTGGCCTACTGCAAACACTTATAAAATACTAACTATTGGACACCCTTTAACTCCCCTCAATGGGAAATGTAGACAAGGAGCAGTTGCTACCACAACTGTGGGTTCAAGAAAACATCCACTAGGCTGGCTGTTCTGTTCCCTTTCCTTCCTTCTTCCTCTTGCTCTCCCATACACAACAAACAGACCGTGCTCCTTTCCTAATCAGCATTCTACCTCAGACGAATCATCCTCCCCATCTTCCCACGTCTGTGAAATGCATGCCTCTTTGTACAAAGATAAAGGCGGTTTCTATTCTCACCACAGATTGCCTGCCTTTTGAAATACATTTTGTGGTCCATTCAGTCCATTTCCAGAGTATGAAAAGAACAGCGCATGGTAATTAAGAGCAGTCACTGCGCACGCAGCGGTATAGACATAATGGCTGGGATTATGGGCCCAATTTTCCCCACGTGCTTACTAGCAGATGCGTTCACTCTGAGCCATACACCACGCTGCAGAGCTGAGTTTGAGGCATCATAATTTGATGGCCTGTGATTTCCATTTCCAGAGACTCCCTCTCTAGCACCAAAGACAATCTGATCGGTGGAGATGCTGTGAGCTACACAGCATCCACATCTTTCTGACATCCTGCCTGGGGACCCATCAAGTGGAGATTTTTCCCCATGCAGAATACCCTCAATCAATTCCAAAATAATGTTCTTACCATTGTCACTCTAGCAATATGTATTTATTCATTTGTTTATTTTACTACTTTGGATTTTTTTTGAAGCAAGTCTCATACAAGTTCCAGTATTGCTTCTACCTTGTAACAATCCTTCTGTCTCAAGCTTTCCTAGGGCTGTGATCACAGGCATGAAGCAACATGCCTGGCTCTATTTTTTTTTGTCTGTGTTTTTTTTTTAATTGGATATTTTCCTTATTTAGATTTCAAATATTTTCCCCTTTCCAGGTCTCCCCTTCAGAAACCCCCTATTCCATTCCCCCTTCCACTGCCTCATGAAGGTTTTCCCCCACTCACCTACCTTCCCACTTCCATCTTCCCACCCAGACATTACCCTACAATGGGACATCAAGCACCCTCAGGCCTTCTCCTCCCACAAATGTCCAACAAGGTCATTCTCTGCCACATACATGGTCAGAACCATAGGTCCCTCCATGTGTACTCTTTGGTTGGTGGTCCAGTCTCCAGGAGCCCCAGGGGCCTGGCCAGTTGACACTGTTGCTCTTTCCATGGCTCTACAAACCCCCTTAGCTCCTTCAGTCCCTTCTCCAATTCCTCCATTGGGGACCCTACACTCAGTCCAATGGTTTACTGCAAGAATCTGTCTCTGTATTTGTCAGGCTCTGGCAGAGCCTTTCAGGAGACAACCATATCAGGTCCTGTCAGCAAGCACTTCCCAGCATCCACAATAGTGTCCAGGTTTGGTGACTGTATATGGGATGGCTAATATCCACTTATCGGTAAGTGCATACAATGTGTGTTCTTTTGTAACTGAGTTACCTCACTCAGGTTGATACTTTCAAGTTCCATCCATTTGCCTGCAGATTTCATGAAGTCATTGTTTTTAATAAGCTGAGTAGTACTCAATTGTGTAAATGTAATACATTTTCTGTATCCATTCCCCTGTTGAGGGACATCTGGTTTGTTTCTAGCTTCTGGCTATTATAAATATGGCTGCTATGAACATAGTGGAGCATGTGTCCTTATTACATGTTGGAGCATCTCCTGGGTATATACCCAGGAGTGGTATAGATGGGTCCTCAGGTAGTATTATGCCCAATTTCCTGAGGAAGTAACTACCAAACTGAGTTCCAGAGTGGTTGTACCAGCTTGAAATCCCACAAGCAGCGGAGGAGTGTTCCTCTTTCTCCACATCCTTGCCAGCATCTTCTGTCCTCTGAGTTTTGATCTTAGCCATTCTGACTGGTGTGAGGTGGAATCTCAGGGTTGTTTTGATTTGCATTTCCCTGATGACTAGGGATGTTGAACATTTCTTTAGGTGCTTCTCAGCCATTTGAGTTCCTCACTTGACAATTCTTGTTTAGCTCTGTTCCCCATTTTTAATAAGGTTATTTGGTTCTCTGGAGTCTAACTTCTTGAGTTCTTTGTATATATTGGATATTAGCCTACTATCAATGTGGTATTGGTAAATACCAATCTGTTGGTTGCCATTTTGTCCTGTTGAGAGTGCTCTTTGCCTTACAGAAGCTTTGAAATTTTATGAGGTCCCATTTGTCAATTCTTGATCTTAAAGCATTAGTCATTGGTGTTCTGTTCAAGAAATTTTCCTGTCCCCATGTGTTGGAGGCCCTTCCTCACTTTCTCTTCTACTAGATTAAGTGTATCTGGTTTTATGTTGAGGTCCTTGATTCACTTGAACTTAAGCTTTGTACAGGGAGAAAAGTGGATCAATTTGCATTCTTCTACATGTTGACCAACAGTTGAACCAGCATCATTTGTTGAAAATGCTGTCTTTTTTCTACTGGATGGTTTTATCTCCTTTGTCAAAGATCAAATGACCATAGGTGTGTGGGTTCATTTCTGAGTCTTCAATTCTATTCCATTGATCTACCAGCCAGTTACTGTACCAATACCATGCAGTTTTTATCACAATTGCTCTGTAGTACAGCTTGAGGTCAAGGATGGTGATTCCACCAGAAGTTAATTTATTGTTGTGAAAAGTTTTCACCATCCTGGGTTTTTTGTTACTCCAAATGAACTTGAGAATTGCTTTTTCTAACTCTATGTAGAATTGAGTTGGAATTTTGATGAGGGTTGTTTTGAATCTGTAGATTGATTTCAGCAAGATGACCATTTTTACTACATTAATCCTGCCAGTCCACAAGCATGAGAGATCTTTCCATCTTCTGAGGGTTTCTTTGATTTCTCTCTTCAGAGACTTGAAGTTTTTGTCATAGAGTTCTTTCACTTGCTTGGTTAGAGTCACACCAAAGTATTTTATATTGTTTGTGACTATTGTGAAGAGTCTTATTTCCCTAATTTCTTTCTCAGCCTGTTTATCTTTTGAGTGTAAAAAGGCCACTGATTTGTTTGAGTTAATTTTATATCCAGCCACTTTGCTGAAGTTCTTTATCAGGTTTAGGAGTTCCCTGGTGGAATTTTTAGTGTCACTTAAGTATACAATCATATCATCTGAAAATAGTCATATTTTTACTTCTTCCTTTCAAATTTGTATCTCTTTGACCTTCTTTTGTTGTCTAATTGCTCTGGCTAGAAACTTCAAGTACTATATTGAATAGATAGGGAGAGTGGGCAGCCTTGTCTAGTTCCTGATTTTAGTGGGATTGCTTCAAGTTCCTCTCCATTTAGTTTGATGCTGGTTACTGGTTTGCTGTATATTGCTTTCATTATGTTTAGGTATGGGCCTTGAATTCCTGATCTTTCCAAGACTTTTAACACAAAGGATGCTGAATTTTGTCAAATGCATTTTCAAGCATCTCCTGGCTTTATTCTTAATTATGTAATTTGTATCTTCAATGAAATTATTTTAAGGTAATTGAGCTTATCCTTCATTAATTGATAAAGTGGAAAGGCCAATGGAAAAGAAGTCACTTGCCAGAAATCCATGTTACTGGATACAGTAAGAGAGCGTTTGATCTCAGATTTAACTGATTTCAAAGACAATGTCTTCAGCAATGCCCAAGAGAAAGAGAACAAGATCTTAAGGTCCAGATTCAAATTCTATCCTTGTCATTAATTATATACCCTTGATGAAATTTTAACCTCTCCATGCACCTCAATTTTTACCATTCCCTGCTATCTTAGGGGTCATAGAGCCACCTCAGATTGATTTGTTCTAGACAGTGGCAACTAAAACTACCAAGACACTTGAAATTATCCCATTTAGAAGCTGTCTTATTCATTTTGTTTTGTTGAATTTTTAATCACATTTATTTATCATGTATGTTCTGGAGAGAAGAAGGGGCATATACAGAAGACATGGGGAAGTTAGAGGACAACATGGAGTGTCAAATTTCTCTTTCCAACATGTGGCTCTCCAGTTCTGAATTCAGGTGAGCTTGGCTGCAAGACCCTTCACCTTCTGGACCACCGCACTTGCTCCCTTGGTTTGTTTTTGAGCCAAAGTCTGCTTACATGGCTTAGTCTAGCCTAAAACTCAGCACTTAATGTGGAATTACAAGCCTATACTGCCTCATCAGCTTTTCTTTCATTAGCAACTAAATGTGGTAAATTTAGTTGCTTGCCTATTTTAATCATAATAAAAACTAATCAAAGTTTGAAAGAGTGTTGAGCTGAGGACTTATTTTTTTCTACTTCTGTTAGTATAGTTTACAAAATTCTAATACTGATCATGTGATTTAACACCAAAAAAGCATGTATATGCCCATTCATATAAAATACAAGTATGTGAAACTGCTATAGAGTCTGGTGATACAGGCATCACTCCATTCAAGATGAAAACCTCAAGCCAGAGCTGGGAAGATAGCTCAATAGGTAAAGTTCCTGTCATACAACCAGGAAGACTTAAGAGGATTGCAAGAACCTAAGTGAAAACTGGGCATGGTTGAATACATGTGACAGCCTAGCACTGGCAGGCTGAGACAGGGGGATCCTGGGGGAGTTTAAAAGCTCCTAGTTCAGTAAGAGACCCTGGTCCAAGAAAGTAAGACGGAGAGTCTGGCATGTGACACAGTGGGTAAAGTTGTTTCTAGACAAGCATGAGAGCCAAAGTTCCGCTCCTTAGCACCCACATAAAAGTGAGGTGGGTACAGCAGTAATGCAAGCCTTGGAAAACAGAGATAGGGAAGCCCCAAAGCAAGCTGTCTGTCTAGACTAAGACAGTGAGATCTTGGTTTAAGTGAGAGATCCTGCCCAATATATAAGGTAGAGGGAATAAGGGATATGTCTTGACATCACCCTCTGGCTTTTACGCACAGCCATCCACATAGGTGAATACACTCACATACACAAGTATACACATGCCGGTTTAGTCAGAGTTCTCTACAGTAACAGAATTTACCAAATGACTCTCTATTTATATAGAAAGGGGGGTTATTAGAATGACTTACAGGCTTCCGTCCTGCTAACCCAGCAATAGCTGGCTGTGGATGGAAAGTCCAAGAGTAGGTAGTACGTGTTCAGTCCACAAGGCTGGATGTCTCAGCTGGTCTTGAGTATAAAGCAGACTCCTGAAGAAGTAGGCTCTGTTGCCAGTGAAGGAACGAACTTAATAACAAAGAGAGGGTAAGTAGGCAAAGAGCAAAAGCTTCTGTCTTCCATGCCCTTATATAGGTTTCTGGTAGAAGGTTTGGCCCAGATTAAAGTTGTGCCTTCCCCTGTCAAGACCCAAATTAAAGGCATGTGACTTCCATATGGGAATTTACATAGTTCCAGATGTAAACCAAAAATACCTATCAAAGATGCAAATACTGTATACACATATACAACACACACCAACACAAATACACACACACCACCACCTGATTCTCATAGAAACTTGGTGACATGCATAGCAGGGCAGGGTACCCTAGTGACTGAATTCCTCCCTCCAACTTAGCTGACTGCTTATGTGAGCCCTCAGTTTGTCTCTGGCTGTTTTCCCAAGGTGTCAAAAGAACCTTAGCTTTGACGGGAAGCAGAGTGTTTGCTCTTTACTAGTGAAGTTTCCGCTTTTGTGGGGCAGATTGTAGGTGGGCGGGATGAAGATCCTGGATTTGGAAGTAGGAGCAACTTCTGGGCACAATGGTCTGTTATAAAATGATCAGAAGACTGAGTTACCCAGCTATGTGTCTCGACTTCAGTTTCTCCATCTCTAAATACTGATATTAGTTGCAACAACTTGGGATATTAGGGGATTAAATGAGTTACGACCTAGTGAGCACTACATCAGTATAAATCATTATAACATGACCATTATTTCATATATACTAAGACCCAGAGTTCTCACCTCTTTCAAATAACTAGTCTTCACTCCTCTCTTGGCATGATTAGGTATCTAATTTTATCCTAGCCAACTTTTGCTTTCTAACCAGGTTCCATTGAGCCTGTGTGCATACCATGGTGTGCCTAGGATGTGAGTGTTCCCACGCAGCTATAATAACAGCTCTTAGTTGTATGATGGGTCAGCGCTCCTTCACAGAGTCCCATTTCCTCCTTAGGTGTTATTCTGCCTCGTTAGGGAGAGAATGCCAGAGGAGCTGTCATCTACCACCTGTCATTCCTCTAGATTTAGACATGAAAATTGATTCCAGACTGGAGAAAGAAAATGACCTCCACTCATCTGTGGTCTTCATCTCTGAGTGACCCCACGTCTTTAAGTAGCCATCAAGGATGTAACAGGAAAGTAAGCATCTTACACAGAGACACCAGAAAGAAGCCATCTTGTATTTCACAGAGGGATGGGTTTCATGGGATTACCTCTAAAAGGTCTGGTTATTATGTACTTATTATTTGTAAAATAAAATGTGTCTTTCATACAATCCTTGCTGCCCTGTCTTGAAAGCTGGCTTCTTTACCAGATGCATTTGCTTACCAAAACTCAGTTGCCTACCTTAATATTGACATGGGTCTCTGAGGTGTTCTGTGAGTTAACACTTTTTTTTTTTTTTGTAATTTAACATCTTGTCTGTCTCTCCCAAAGAAGATGGACTGACAAAGAAAAACACCAACATTAGTGCAGAGTGAGTAGTTACAGGAGACATCAGCAACCACACAGAGAAAGAAGGGATAATTGTGCTGCAAATGTAGATAAAATAATTACTATAATTGAACAATAAATAGCATCACAATGTATCTGGGACTTGAGTAATTGGTCTTTGGTTGGTGCGTTGTTATTTGTTTGCTCTAGTTTGAGTTTTGAACATCCATGATAAGTAGGAGACAGCCTTGAAAACCAACACAGACAAGTGGGAAGAGACCTATTCCTAAATCAGCAGCTAAATTCTCTGTATTAACTAACCTGAAAATTCCTAAAGGGAAAAGCAGAAAGTGCAGCACTGTCTCCTGCACAGAAGCCCTGAGGTCTGAGCCTCCTTCACTATCAGGTGCCTACATGCATCTTTTCTTTCTGCTCAGGCTTTTGCTTATGCCCACTGCCATTCTCACACTACATGAGCCTGGGGATGCGGATTTTTGCAGGTTGATTTAAAAATCAATCCTGTCTGAATGAATCTGTTATGGCCAGTATTATATGACACAAACAACTGTAGGTGTATTTCATATCTTTATCCATTTTCATATCTCTTTGTTATACAAATGTTTGTACATCCCCACTGCATGTCCACATCTAGGCTAAGCATGGGGAAACTCCCCATCTTGTGAGGTTGATAGGACAGGATGAGTTTAAGGTGCATTCATAAACACAGTAGAAGAGTGCCTTTGTTCATATCAATGCTACTGACACTGGGGATTGGTTTTAGTAGGCATCCTGTGCACAGTGACCTATAGAACAAACCCCTCAAACACACTAAAATTCCAATAGCATCTCTTGCACAGTCAGGGCATTCAAATATGGCATGAGACAGTGTCTGGAAAATGTCCTCAAAAGGATAAATTACCTTTATCTGAGAACCACTGACAGGCTGTACAGCATGGAGTAGGGAGTGCTGTCTTATCACCAGCTCTAGGCCACAGTGTAGTACACTTTTGTGATTAAGCACTAACTTGATGGCCCCTGGATCTACTTTACATCCCATGACACAGAGACAATGACTTAATCTCTCTGGGCTTCAGTTTTCTATGTGAAAATTTGGGTAAGGATACATTGTGAGGATGAGAGTGGTGGTCAGCAATGTGTCACTTGTATATCTCTCTCCTCTCTGTTTGGTAAACTTTTTTAGGGTAAAAACCTGGGTGGATATCTTTTTATCTATCCTTATGATACCTTCACAGATCTAAGAAAGGAATCTAATGCCTTTGACTCAAGCCTTGGTTTTCTGGTCTAGTCATGGAAACAAGCCACACAGCCCCTGGACACCAGGCTTGTGTCAGTGCAGAAAGAAAAGCTGTGAGGAGCATTAGCAGCTATTCAGAGCTGGGGGGAGATCAAGGGAATTAACTACTAGGACAGTCTTCCCTGAATGGTACCACATACTGTATTCCCAAATAAACGTCTGGATCTGGAGACAGATTCCAGAGGGGCAGCAGAGATAACTTCCATGTACCATGATGCTCCAGGTAGCAAAGACACTGTAGATCAGTTGTTCTCAACCTGTGGGTCTTTATCCCTTTGGGGGTGAAAGAACACTTTCACAGGGTGCAAGTATCAAATGTCCTGCATATCAGATGTTTACTTTATGATTCATAACAATAAGAAGCTTGAAAACTACTGCTCTAGATGGTCTTCCAAATCCAGGGAGACTCTCAGGTCTAGACAGTATCTACCCCATGGCAACCTGTGTCTTAATGTGACATGGATAATCTTCTTGCCCTGCACCAAGGAAAGAATACCTGCACATTCCCAGGGTTAGGTTCTCATAGGTACCAGTAGTGTCTGCCCCTCTGTGCCACCTGAACAAGCCGTAGGAGTCCTCAGAAGATCTGACGACAAGATGGCAGGATTTCTATACCTCTCCTAGGCAGCTGTACATCTCACCTCACAACCATTAAGACTTCGGCTAGACTGGGATTCTTCGGCCCACATATGGGCTTGTTCATATTCTCAGAAACAGGGCTAAAGTTTCTATTACTGTGGTGAAACACTAGAGCTGAAACCAATTTGGAAAGAAAAATTTACTTCTAAACAACTATAGGCTGTCAACCAAGGAAGTCTGGGTGGGAACTCAAGGCACAAAGCTAGAGATAGGAACTGGGGCAGAGACAATGGGGCTCTACACACTGATTTGCTCAAGCCTGCTTTCATGCAGCACTCAGAAATACCTGCCCAGTGATAACATCACCTACAATGGGCCAGTCCCTATCACATTTTATCAGTCACTAACTAAGGAAATGCCTCCCAGCTTCATCTTACTACTATATTTTCTTAGCTGAGGTTCCCTCCTCTCAGGTGACTCTAGATTTTGTAAGGTTGACAGAAGTCTAGCCAGCATAGAGTTCATCTTCTTCAAAGTTCTACTACTATCATACTTAAAATTTGCTGCAGCAACCTATTTTCTGCCTAAAATTCCTTTCCTCCAGATTTCTGCCTCCCAAGCTGCTTTCTTCCTATATTTCCTTGAAACTCACCATAAAGCTACAATGAACCCTCACAGAGTCGGTGTATTCTTGAGTGCTTATGGTCCTTCCTCTAAGTATAGCCTCCCCTGTCTGCCCAGGGATTGTTTAGCCATCTTGCAGGTGGCCTGCTACCTCCTTCTGTGTGTGGTCTAAGCACAATAAATGGTTTGCTAGACTTGCTTACTGCCCACTAGGTTCTAGAGCAGTCGTTCTCAACCTTCCTAATGCTGCTGCAACCCCTTAACACAGTCCTTCAGGTTGTGGTGACCCCCAACCATAATTAACTATGTTGCTTCTTCATAACTGTAATTTTGCTACTATTGTGAATCATAATGTAAATATATAATATTCAGGGTATGTGATCCCCTAAGGGGTCAGGGCTCTCTATCATTCTAGAACCCACCGCCATAATCCCTCACTGAGATGTCTGCTCTATTCCCTAGACTGTGGACTGTAGAGGTAAAGTCTGGGCTTTACAGTTTGAGGAACCTTCCCCAGCTCTGTCTGGTACGTAGACTGGTGCAAATGGGGAGGGGATGTCCCTTCCACTATCTGTCAGAAACTGTTGAAAGGATGTGCAGGTCGGCTAACTACGGATCGCCTGTATCCTGACCTCGTCAAGTACAGTGTCTGATGTTACAGGAAATTATGTGCTAGTTTACAGAATGGTGACAATTCAGTAGACGTAAGGGCCACCCTGTCTTAGTACAAACTGGCTCTGCTGAAAAGGTCTGAATTTCCTGCCTTGGGGACTAGCATAGCGATTAAAGGTGTTGATGATAAGACCACTATGGCAGTTTGGGCATACAATCTCACTCTAGAGATGTACTTTAACATCTGAGTTGTCTCAGAGCTGTATAATCACACCTTCAGTACACACATTGCAAAATGAGCAATGACTACCTGACCCAGCATTTGTCACCTCCTATGGACATCATCTCCTGTGTCTAAGTCAGGTGGGTGCCACTCTCTTCTTCGTAATGCCTCTGACTGGGATTCCCCATCACTGGGCTCAGAACACATCGATGTTCACTGAACTGTGAGACTCCTGATGATGCAGGTCATTGCTTCTACATTCCCCCTAGCATTGAACTTAACACACAGTAAAAAAAACAAAAACAAACAAACAAACAAAAAAAAAAAACCACCTCAATCCCCCCCCCCTCTTTAAGTAAATGGTGAAACATGTGAAAAGATCAAGTGAGATCATGGCTGGAACAGGCTTTATAGTTTAAACCCCTGCCAAATGGTGCCTTTACTGACCCCATTACAGGGGCCTACCAAGAGTGCACCACGTGCAGTGTGCATTTATTTCCAATGAATACCTGTTCTGGTGAAAACAGGTTTCCATGACTCCATCCATAGAGGGGAGAGGGAAAGAAAACAACTGAAATAAAACTGTGTGGGCCACAACAGGAAGATTATTTTCACCTCCCTGTGATCGCTCATGCCTTGCATCTGCCATAAATGAAAACGAAGCCTCGAGTTCTAAAACTTTCTCCACTTCCTGCCGTTGTTCATTGTTGTTTTGCATTAATAGAGAATTATAAAGCAAAATGAAGTGGCAGGGGGCAGGGAGAAACTGCAGATTTCAGTTATGGCATTCTGTTAGCAGCAAGTTTGTAATCAAAATAACAATGTAAGGGGAGTTCATTTATGAAGATGCATAGATTGTAATTCCATGTGGCTTCAGCATCAGCTTGTTGGGCTACCAGCAGGCTATCTTTAAACTTCCTATGCAGTTGAAGATGACTATGAACACCTGGATTTTCTTGCTTCTGTCCCTTGTTGGGATTATAAAGGCTCCTAGAGACCCCCAGATTCTCAGTCAAATCACAAGAGTGGACAAGAAAAGATTAGTTATCCTCTCTACACTCTCAGCATTAGAGTCCTTTTAGAGCCAGAATCCCTGGGAAGTAGGGATTCAACTCCCAAAAGCCAACACCATCTCCCTAGAATAATACCACCCTTGCCCCTGCTGTGTGCTCTGTGAGCAGCCTTAGGAGAAAAGCCCTTTTGTTCCCTTTGATCTAATAATATAAGCAGCTGCTTTATTAAAAAATAAAATTGCCAGCATTTATGGAGACCTTCTTTGTTGTCAGGGCTATGCTGAGTGCCTGTTATGCATTATTTCATTTTCATCTTATATCCACCCCATGAGGTAAGGCCCATTTCATTGGCACATGGGAGAGATTTTTATATATGGCAATTCAGTCTTGAATTAAGAATGTAAAAGAGCAAGACCATCCCCGGAACCTCTGCTCATAATCTGCATTTGCACAAAGTCCCCAGCTGACTCCTCTGCTTGGTTAAGTTTGAGAAACTCTCCTAGACAGGCTCTTCTTGTTATAACTCATCCTAACTTAATTCAATCACTGTAAGCATTCTGAAAATGTTGACTATTATACACCCCTACTTAATACATAAGGTTCTTAAAAGTTTCAATTATAATTTATTTATTAACTTTCAATGCACAGTGCATGCACGTGCACCACAGAGGGAAGTCAAAAGAAAACTTTTGAGAGTCAGGGGCTCCCTTGTCCAGAACATGGGTCCTGAGGATCCAACTCAGGCTACCAGGCTCGGCAGCAGGTGTCTTTATCCACTTATCTATTTGCCAGCCCGTATAAGGCTTTTTATATCTTTGTGTTGTTCAGCATTCAGAGAGAAATACATTCCAATAAGATAAAAATAACTCTATTCTTGCTGTGGGGCATGACTTTTTTTGTAGAATGGGATCTTACCTCCTTTCTCTGCTACTTTCTGATCATGTAACTTTGAAAGCATGCAGCTTAACCAAGATTTTCTTTTATAACAATTCAGTTTTCCATGGATATTTCTAAAGTCTACATATAGTGGCTTTTGCTGTATATGCATACACACATAAACCTAATGATTTTTCTCTAAGGGAAGCATTTACTATACACCATGGTGTGATTTTTGCACTCTGGGGTATAACCGCAAAATCAGCATCTGTTGCTCTTTTCTTCTCTACTATGTCATAAAAAGATATGTTTTGTACTACAGATCTTAGCAACCTTATGTAAGATGCTCCTTTGTTTGTTTCTTCTTGCTCAAGTTAGTTGAGGGCTCTCACTGATGTGTTTATAAAAAGATAAAGTTAAGGGAGATATATTCTATGGAGGTGTGGTGAGGTCTTGGGGCCCATGTCAAGACATCCCTTTCCCCTGAGGGACCAGCCACATGATGGCATAGTATAGAATAGAGTTTATTCAGGGCATGGGAAGGGGAGGGTAGTAGAAGCTGAGAACGGTAGAGAAAGAGAGAGAGAGAGAGAGAGAGAGAGAGAGAGAGAGAGAGAGAGAGAGGAGAGGAGAAGAAGAGAAGAGAAGAGAAGAGAAGAGAAGAGAAGAGAAGAGAAGAGAAGAGAAGAGAAGAGAAGAGAAGAGAAGAGAAGAGAAGAGAAGAGAAGAGAAGAGAAGAGAAGAGAAGAGAAGAGAAGAGAAGAGAAGAGAAGAGAAGAGAAGAGAAGAGAAGTAGAAGAGAAGCAGAAGAGAAGCAGAAGAGTAGAGGAGTAGTGGCCGGCCATGAGCACATGGAGAGAGAGGAGAAGGGAATGGGGAGAGAAGAGGAAAGGAAAGCAGAGAAAGAGCAAGAGAGAAACAAGAGAGGAGTAAGAGAGTGATGAGGGGGCAAGCAGCCCCTTTTATAGTGGGTCAGGCTTACCTGGCTGTTGCCAGGTTACTGTGTGTCAGAGCTTTGACAGAATGCTAACACTCACCGTTTTACTTATCAGATGGACTATATCTGTTTGGTGTAGTAATACTACTGCTCTGTTACCTCAGGGTCATTATTACACCCAATAAGAGCTAATTGAACGCAAGCCCTGGGGTCCTGTGACCCTTGCTCTGGTAAGTGAGGAGGATATTGAGGGTTGAAAGGGCAAGCACCACATATATGCTTGGTGATAGATATGCTTGGCAAAGAAATGATTCCTGGAAAGAGAGTAGTATAGTGCTTCCAGGTAGCTTGATTGGAGTATTCTGAGTTTTTAAGTAGGAGAGGAGAAGCTCATCCAGGGCCAGGCAGCTTGGTCTCTCTGTGACCATAAGCTACTGTTATGGTTTGAATGAGAAATATAGTCCAGGGGCTCATATGTTTGAGCACTTGATCAGCACTTGGTAGTGCTGTGTGGGAAGATTCTGGAATCGTTAGGTAGTAGAGACTTGCTAGAATAAGTGTGTCACTGGGAATAGTTTTGAATTCTTATAACCCGGCCCCACTTCCTGTTCTCCGCCTTTGTTTCCTGTATGCAGATGAAATGTGTTCACTCTGCTTCCTGACTGCTCTGCTAGCCTCGTGTCCTGCTGCCACGCCTTCCCCTCCATGATGTACTGTGTCCCCCTCTGGAACTACAAGTCAAAATAAGCCCTGTCTTCCCTAAGATGCCTTTTGTTAGGGTATTCCATTACAATCACAGAAGAGTAACTAAAACAACTTCTACCTGCAATAAGAAGGGCAGTAGACAGCCACAAATAACAGTAGGATTTACCCTACAGTACTTAACGTTAAAGTTCTCCTGCAGGCCTCAAGTACTAGAGCCTAACCCTATATGTAGCTTTAACCGGGGCCTAAGGAATTATGATTTCACCAGTGTCATAGCTTGAAGTCAGAGTCTGAGACCCTTGGCCCTGGGGCCTGATCGGTCTCTGGAACTTCACCATGCCCACAGCCTATGGTTTCTTTTCTCTAGCTCTTCGGAATGGCTTATCATTCTTGAACTCCAGTTCCCATCTCTCCTTTACCTTTACTTACTGCAGACCCTGACTCTGCCCTGTAAGATCCAGCAAGTTTTCAAAAGCCTCTCATGGCCATGCCATTGCCATAGCTGCTGCCCCAAGAGTGATTGTCGCAGCTGCTTGCTGCTATTGCTGCCACACATGCCCTTGTTTGTGTCACAGTCACTGCCACTGACATCTCCCATTACCATTCTGCTGCTGCAGTACCTGTCATTGCTGTCACCGTTGTTGTGTATCTGCTGTTGTGTAATTCCCCTACAATTTCTGCCTCTGCCCATCACCGAGGCCGTTCTGTTACCACAGCTCTCACTCTTACTGCTGCAGTGTCTCCACCACCATTGTTCTGGCCACTCTAATGATAGTGACCATTGGGCCTAATGTTATACAGCTAGGGCCTCAGGAGAACCAGAATGTCCCTCAGCTGACTCACAGAGACAGAAAGCCTGTTAGAAAATGAGGCCTTGAACCAAGGACAAATGACCTACTTGCAATTGAAGGCAGCAGGAGGATCTTTACAGTTCCATAGTATATAACTCATCTCCACTTCCTGTTGAAGCTCTGCCCTTTGATTATAAGGCACTGTGACTGTGACTGGGCACTCATGCTCCTGCTACTGTACCTTCCATGCCATGATAAATTGTATCCTTTCTTAAAGTGTCAGTCAACATAAACCCTTCTGCCAGGCGGTGGTGGTGGTGCATGCCTTTAATCCCAGCACTTGGGAGGCAGAGGCAGGTGGATTTCTGGGTTCGAGGCCAACCTGGTCTACAGACTGAGTTCCAGGATAGCCCAGAGCTATACAGAGAAACGCTGTCTCAAAAAACAAACAAACAAACAAAAAACCAAAAATCCAAAAAGGATAAGCCCTTCATCCCTTTAGTTCAGTGGTACTCAACCTTTCTACACTACGACATTTTGATACAGTTCTTCATGTTGTAGTGACCCCCAATCATAAAATTATTTTATTGCTACTTTATAACTATAATTTTGCCACTATTGTGAAGTGTAATGTAAACATTTTTGGAGACAGCGGTTTGTGGGGTCACAACCCACAAGCTAAAAAACTACTGCTTTAAATGGTTTCCTGTCAGGTTTTGTGTAATAGCAATAAGAAATGTACACAGGCACACATGTATGCGTGAATACTAATAGTGTCTAGAACCTTAGAACACATAATAGTTACAGAGACCCTCTCCTCTGCTTCTCAACCCTGTGGGAAACTTCAGGTGATATATCATGTTAGAAAGAGGCACATGCCCCCTCAACACCAGTCACTTGGCTTGAACCTCATGAGTTGAGAGTTCCTGATCTTTTATTTGATATAACATATTATCTCCTAGTCCGGGTGGATGAGCAAAGTTTCAGCCTTGCCTGTATCTGTTCAGGGTGCCAGTTCACTATGAGAAATTGCTGGAAGAATCTGAGCTATTGGTGAATAACGGAAAGTCAGAAGTCCCGCTGGAGCATGCCAAGCTCTGGTCACATGTTCATCTCTTCAATCACTGCTCCAGCCCACAAGAAGGTGTGCTTTCTTGTCTCCTCTCCAGCCTCAGCAGGACAAAGGAGTCCTGGAGAGCGGTTGCCTTGGTAGCTACATAGTGTGAATTTCCATCCTGGCTTTACTAGCTGTGAGACCCTGGGCAGGTTATTACAGCTCTGCATCTCAAATTCCTCCCCTGAAGACCACGGCTAATCATCTTGACCTCACAGGCATGCTGTGAGGATGAGTGATACCCAGGGTGTAAGCATGCCTGAGGTACAAATGTCAAAATGCCAGGCACTAGGAACTCGGGACTGTTTTGCTCTTCTTTTCTATCCTTCAAATTTCACTCAATCAGATAGTCTTGATTTTAAATCTGGTTTCTTCCATTTCTCTTTCTGTGATATGAAGACGTCATTATATTGGACCCTTCTGAATCTCTGATTCTTCATTGTGAAAGGAGACTTGGCACTACTGCCTTTGACACTTATTTATGAGAATTAGGGGATACCTGAAAAACAAGGATGCAGGACCCCAGTATTTTCATATGACACGTCAGCCTTAATGTTCAAGAAAGCTAACGTCAACTCTTACTTCTGCATGACCTTGTGGAGTCCCTTCTTTGCTGGCCCACTTCTGAGCTAGAGAGTCACAACAAGAAGCCTGTTTCTCCAGAGGGCTGGTATCTGTCGGCTAGCAAGGGTTAAGGGCTGACTTTGCTTCAGTCTTGGTCAGATCTTGGACTAATTGACCATTATCTCCAGTCCAGTTCTGTGAGGTTGTAAAATCCTGATCGCTTAAGAAGACAATTCCTTTCGCCCCAGGTGGTGATTGCTCATGCCTGGACAGTCTGGCCTTGTCTGGAGGTGGTCAGCCAGCCAGACTCACTGTTCTTATAAACTTCAAAATACCTTAGTGACTCTTGGGTTTTCAGTCTCAAGGGAGCAGTAGCCTTAGAAGAAAGCTCTATAAGAGATGGACATGTCTGTGTGTGTGGTGACCAGGAACCTGACCCAACACTTTAAAGCGGTAAGGCAGACAGGTACAGAATGAAGGCAGAGATGGCCAGCTTCAGTCCTACCCCTAGTTACATGTGGCCATCTGCAAGCCCAACTACAGTCAGGGCTGTTAAGGAACAGCATCCTTCAGGCCTTTCTGTAGAACCAGAAAGAAAATATGTTATCACTGGGGAAAGTGCAATACTTTATTTGTTGAGTACCTACTCTAACCCAGATACAAACCAAGTACCTCGAAAAATTACATCAACCCTAAAACATAGCTGTTGTTAACACCCAGCAACAACAAATGCAAACAGCCAGAATGTAAATGAGCTACTAAATGGTACAGGAGCATTTGTCACACTGCTACATTCAGGAAATCCAAGGCAGACTCCAGAGGTAGAGGTAGAGGTAGAGGTAGGGGTAGAGGTAGGGCTAGGGCTAGGGCTGGGCTAGGGTTAGGGCTAGGGCTAGGGATAGGGCTAGGGCTAGGGCTAGGGCTAGGGCTAGGGTTAGGGTTAGGGCTAGGGCTAGGGCTAGGGCTAGGGTTAGGGCTAGGGTTAGGGCTAGGGTTAGGGTTAGGGTTAGGGTTAGCTAGGGCTAGGGCTAGGGTTAGGGCTAGGGTTACCTAGGGCTAGGGCTAGGGTTAGGGTTAAGGTTAGGGCTAGGGCTAGAGTGAGGGCTAGTGTTAGGGTTAGGGTTAGGGTTAGGGTTAGGGTTAGGGTTAGGGTTAGGTCTAGGGTTAGGTTTAGGTATAATGTGTTCTGCTTTAGAAACTTCATTATTAGGCTCTCCATTAGTCTTCAAAGTCTGAAATACAGGCACTATTAGCCTTGTTTTACAAATTAGATAACTAAGACTCAGAGTAATCATATCAAAAACTTAACATAGTTACTAGAGAAGTGACTCAGCGGTTAAGAGTACTGGCGTTTCCTCCAGAGTGTCTAGGTTTAATTCCTAGCACTCATCTAGCAGCCTTCAATTGTCTATAACTCCCGGGGATCTGTCACTGTCTTCTGTCCTTTGCAGACACACACACACACATGCACACACACAAATAATTTTAAAATTTCTTTTTTTATTTTCAAGACAGGTTTTCTCTGTGTAGCCCTGGCTCTCCCAGAATTCACTCTGTAGACTATGCTGGCCTCGAACTCAGAAATCCTCCTGCCTCTGCCTCCCAAGTGCTGGATTAAAGTCGTTTTCCACCACCGCCCAGCATTAAAATTTCTTAATCAGAAATAAGAAAAATTAATATATCAATTATTTTATTCAGAGCCATAACAATATTCCTGATTGAAGCCATTTATGAGGAAACATTTACTTTCCTCTTGTTCTCAGAAGGGACCGTTCATTACGGCAAGAACAGTAAGGTGGCTGAGGAAACTTGGTCCCTGGTAGCAGGAGCTTGAGGTGCAACTTGGTGACATTTTGATAGATCAGGAAGGAGAAAACTTGGGCCAGAATCAGAGGTGGCTACCACATAAGCTACAAATAACACATTTCTGTTCAGCTAGGCTATGCCTCCTAACATTACTAGAACATCCCCAAATAGGCCCACCTACCAAATTTCCAAATGGATAGGTCTATTAGGAATATTTCATGTTCAATCTGAAACTTTATATATACCCTCAGTCTTTTACAAAGAGGTCCTGGCATCAGCAGGAGGAATGGCTGTATGGTACCATGTTAGACATTTCCTAGAACCCTAACTGTATTGTTGAGAAAATTTTAATGTATTATAACAGGAGAGGGGAACGTGTAGTCACTCATTTCCTCCTAGCAAATTGTAAAAGTTTTAAATTCAGACTCAATAAGGCACTAACTAAGGTTCTGTAAAGAAAGTATAGCTTTGTTTTCCCCCATAATATCACTGAAAATTGTCAGCATGGTCTTACTGACAATGCCCCTGAGTTCTGGTCCTTCTTAGCTATTGTGCTTTACATGAAAAGCAAAGTACACTCAGGAAATGATTTGGGAGGGCTGCTGGATGGAGATGATTTGGGAGGGCTGCTGGTTGGAGATGATTTGGGAGGGCTGCTGGATGGAGATGATTTGGGAGGGCTGCTGGATGGAGATGATTTGGGAGGGCTGCTGGATGGAGCATGCTTGTCACTGGCCTGGACTGTTGCTCCAGGATTGTTCTCATTCCCCAGGAAGAACTGGTGTGCCAGTAGTGGGACCTGTAGAGACTCCCAATATATGATCTGCTTCATGGTCATGATGCAATTATGACAAAATTAGAGCAAAAAATTGCATAACTGGCATGGAAATTAATGTGTTGTTAATTTTTTTTATCATACTTGGTAGCTACCAAGTCTGCTTACTACTGTGTGGAGAGTGACATAAAATACAGGTTTCCTGGCTCAGACTATGGCATTATTACTCCCTTCGCAGCAAGGAGTCTGTGTATAAGGATTCCCCTTGCTCCAAAGATTCATGGGAGTGACATGGATGAGCCACTTGTAGTGGCTTGTGTTATAAGAGAGAAGTCTTAAGCTTAGGGAGCCCACGTCTTTCATAAATAACAGCAAATATGCCTGGCCTTTGCTTCACAGGGAGAGGCTACCTTTCCTCCAAGGCTATTTGCACATACATTTCCTTTCCAAATATAATCCAGGACAAATAGAGATTAGTGGTTCTATTATAACTTCTACAAAAAACATTTTTTAAAAAACTGAACTACATAAATGTATTTTCTGGTATATAACAACATATGTTTATCATTTTATAATGAACACTAGTACTACTTGAAAATTTTTTATCACTAACCTTTAAGGAAACCTAGATAACCTATAAGGAAAGTCTATATATCAGGGACCATGGTGCATCTTTCCCAGGGGAGAGCTTAAAAGGCATAGCCCAAGAAGCATGGGTTTTGTCTTCCTTCCTTGGCTTGCAAACACCTGTGCTGTGCATTCCTGTTGCCCTTTCATTGAGGATGCATATGGGAGTTATCTCTGTGTTATTCTTATAAAGATACCAATTATAATAGTTTCAGGGCCACCATATAGATTTTATTTTCATTTAATCATTTCTTTAAAATATAATCTATGTAAACAGTTACAGTCCAATATCCTGTAGTTTGGAACTTTCAACAAATGAGTGGTTTTGGAGAACATAACACAATACATATGTAGCATGAAATTACAATTTGTTTTCAGGATTATTTGCCACCATAGAGCACAACTCAGGCATCCCTACTTCATTCATTCTCTCTCTCTCTCTCTCTCTCTCTCTCTCTCTCTCTCTCTCTCTCTCTTTCTCTCTCTCTCATTCCTCTCCATACTGCTCACATACTCTTATAGATTACATATTTCTTCCATGACATAATGAATTAGTTACGCATATTTATTTGTGTGGATATTTGTTTGCTCTGTCTGTCATCTTTGTGCATTTCTAAGTGGTAGAGTGATGAATGTTCACCATACACTGACTTTGCTGTTGAACAAACAAATATATACAGCAGTTCCAAAAAGACAGGAGACACTAGTCACCCTACCTTGAAGTTGCTGTCTCTTGGGCTTCCCACTGAGATGCAAGAAGGGAGAAGGTTGACAGACTTTTAAGGTTTGTGGTGGGATAGTCTGACTCTCTGTGTTACTTATGACAGTCCACTTAATATCTACTCAGGGAGATCATTCCCTTAGCACAATGTTGGCTCTTAGTGATCAGGTTTTTGAGATAGTTCAATTCTGTCTGCCAGTCACAATGAAGTTCAGAATTGCTGGAAAAGAAACTCCAACAGAAGCATAGTCATCCACTGCACCGGGATGGCAGGAAGATCAGCAAGGCTGGACTTAAGGAATCGGTTCCTGTGAACACTGAGACAGATATATGGAGAAGAAAGGTCCCTCATGTGTTCTGTACCCTGGCTAGAAAGTGGGACGAGCCACGCCAGCTTACCACATCCTATAGGATTGCTGCAGTTTCAGGATGAAAAAATTTGGCCATGAAGTTTAAAAGTGGACACAGATTCTAGATTTAACAATGAATACAGACACATTGCCTATGCTAAACCACCGATAAGTAAGTGGTTTCTATTATATCTTCATATAAAAAGAAAGAGATTAAATAAATATCCCCAGGTCATCATTGGTGGAGCCAAGATATTTATCCAGATATTCTAGAGTCAAGAAAATGTTTTGTTGTACTGCCATATAAGCCTGAAAGTGAGCATACATGTACATGATCAAGAGTCAACATGATCCTACCCACACATACTGTGTCTCAACTACTCTATATAGAAGGTATCTTTATGGGTGTAACTTCAAGACATACTTAGTTCCCAATGGACAAAAAATGAAAGTGCATGGGAAAAGACAGAATACCAAGGGTGTACGATCCAAATGAACAGAAACACAGTACAGAATGTCCACGGCTGGAGAGATGGCTCAGAGGGAAAAAGCATTTGTGGCCAGGCCAGGCAACCTGAGTTTGATATCTGGAATTCACATGGTAGAAGAGAACGAACTCCCACACTTGATCTCTGATGTATAAATATATCACAGTACATGTATATGTGTGCACATACAAAAAATTAGACGGATAGATAGATAAATAGATAGATAAAAGTAATTTTTAAATAATACCCCAAAATATATAGCAAATCAAACTCAATTGAAGGTTATCCAGGTCAGGGACAAGGTCAGTTATTTGAAGTGAGATTCATCAGTGGGGAGTTTGTGAGGCAGAAGTGATACCTGTGGAAGGGGGAGTGACCCACTCTTGGGTGAATTCTCAGTCTAGCCTAGAATGTTTTCATTTTATTTAATCACCTGTCCCAAAGCCAAAGCTAACTCATATTCAGGGCACATCTGGCCTGTGTTCTCAGCGAGGAACCTGAGGTAGGAACTAAATACTCATCCAGATGCTAGGCATGGAACTGAGAGTGGAAGGAATCCTGTAGGATTTTGTCCTCCTCCTTGAGCAACCCAGAAAATTCCAAATCTTATCTGCTTTTCCTTTTTCATTAGCCCCTGAGGCCTTCTTTATAGTCCAGTTGGCCTCAGAACTGAGTGCATGAAATTGAGCTACTCCTTCTTGTGTTTTGAGAATCCAAATGTTGTATGACTTTTCCTGGAGAGAAGTGAGTCAACATCTATGTACTCCAGGTTGGGCACAAGAAATACATTGAAAAAAATGATTCCATCCAAATCTAGTGAACCAGTGAGCTGATTACGGTTACTGGCAGGAGTATGTGTGCCTCAAAAGCAGCTAGATCACTCCAAAACACACCTAAATATGAGCAATGATTAACAATTGCTGTACCTCTGGAACGCCCTCCATAGCTTTTAAACTAAGCAGGCTGCCCTCTTCCAGGCCATTGTTACTGTTTATATAACCTTACATCTTCAAGTTGCTGGAACATCTCAACATCTGTGAGCTTTGCTTGCTTCTTGAGTCTTGCAAGGCTGACTTACTCCCTGAGTCTGAAGGACTCCAGGTAGGAATGTTGCAACTTGGAGCAGCTATGAAGCAGGAACAACTGGGTAGGCAAATGAAAAGCCTAATACAATCACTAGCATGCTGTCCACTTCCAAATTCCTCCGTGGTCCCTTCACTCTCACCCTTGGCATAGCTCCATCGCTTTCATTGGAGGCATTGCATGGACTCATGCACTTAGAAAGGACCATAAGCATCCACATTCAGTAATCAAATACCCAACAAAAAACTTCCTACGGGTCTATTTATTTTCTGCTTCAACCCAGCAGGACTGGAGTCTATAAATTGTAGTTGGAATGCAGGTCTATTTGCCAGATCAGGGATGTGTTGCATAGCAATAGTGGGGCAGAGCATTGGTGCATGTCCTTCTACAAAGTCCATTTGCCTACTGTAGTGAAACAGGCATGCTCAGTAGGCAGCAAACCCTGAGGTGGGCCAGGCAGCCATAAACCTCTGCATCAGACAGGAACCATGGAGACAGGAGACAAATGAAGTGGCTTTGAGCAGGCTCAGCTCTTCTTTTAGTGGCTCTGAAGGACTTTCCACATGAAATGAAAGCTGGCTTTTGCTAAAGGCAACTGTGGGGTTTTGTGTGGCTTGCCATTCTATTATAAGTATGTTTAAAGCTCTGCTGTATGTGTTGATTCTCAGGCTCCATGGTCCTACCCAAACACAGTCAGCACACAGCAACAAAAACCAGGAGGCCCTTATGTCAGAATTGGTTTTAAAATCTTATCCTTGTCCCCTTAGGATGTGGTACTGCACTCTTCTGGGATTCTAATTTTCTCATATGTAAAAAGATCCAATAAAGTAGACTTTATTATAAGATAAAACAACTGTCCAACACATAGTAGGCACCCAAAGGCCTGGAGCATGTTTAAAATTGGAAGTGCTTGTATGCAGAGAGGCATACAGCTGAGCCATTCAGTTCAGCAGAAGGTCTTAAGGAGCTGGCAGTCAGATCACACTGGTTATCAATTCTAGTTCTTCTCACATACTGGCCTAGTAGCTATTAGCATGCTATTGAGCTTTCTGTTTGTGGAATGATAGCAATGCCCATCTCATAAACTGACCAAATATCACAATGCCTTTATAGCACAAAAGAGAGCATCCTCTGAAGAGAGCAAGCTTGGGAAACATGAGGCATTTACCTTCCCTGGCTAACAGAAATCTCCAATTTGGTTTAATGAGACAGATTTCAACCAGGCTTTCCATGTGCATGTAATGTATAGTTGTATATTTATTGCTAGAGAAAGATAACATTAAAATCATCTTTGGTTGAATTGTTAATCCAGCAAGTGGAACCTGTTTGTGTTGGCTCGTTACTAGAAGTGTGGGTGCTTCACACTGTGATGGGCGCAAAGATGAATAAAGGATGCGGATAAAAATGATGTACCAAGCACCAGGCTGAGGATTCTCCAAAGGATTATCTCATTTAATCTGTTCATATAGTTTATATTAGTTTTCTTCAGAAGAACAATTCCTAGTCTTTGTGCAGAGCTTGGAAAGAGGAAAAGCATCTATCTACAAAATAAACATCAAACTTGCTCATAACTGTTATTATCTATGTGCTGTGTGTTTCTGCTATGCTTTCCCTGGACAAAGTGCATGATATGGCCAAGTTTCAGACCCTTTATTTGTAAAATAAATCTAATACACCCAGCATCTCAGGGAGCTTAGGCAGAGGTGAAATGCTCTAGGAAAAGAATATAGCTCGCCCTGCCTAGCATGTGGTCTCAATGAATGGCTCCTTCCTCAGGCCTATTACATATGAATAACTTCAGAGTGCTTAAAGAAACAACACAGCTAGCTATACCTGAGAATATGAGGTAGTATTTTCTAAAGATTTCAAAGCCCCAACATAGACTTGTACCATCTTCCTAGGTACCAGTTTATTCTGGGATAACAGCGAATGGCACTATAAGTTGTAGTTTTTATATTTTAAAACATAGAGTTGTTTGTTGAGGATTGGCATGTTGCCATGTATTTTAATGCTAAATACTGGTCCTGATTGCCACCAGAGGTGGAACCCAAATGATATTATGTAAACTTGCTCCCCATGTTATCTCTAATTTGTTGAAAAAAGATGCCTATAGCCTATATCTGGGCAAAAGAGAGATAGGCAGAATTTCGGTTCCCAGGCTGGCAGTCTGAAGCAGAGACCATTGGAAGAGAGAGAAGGTTGAGAGAGGAGAAAGTGCCATAGGGTAGGTAAGTCATAAAAACCTGGCCATGGTGGTCAATTGGAGTTAAAAGCAGCTCAGATGGGACATGGCACACTATAACACTGGGTTACCGATGGGAAAGTTGACATAATATCATAGATTGTAGATATCTGCCAAGCTCTAGTGCTGATTAAGGTTGATTATAAAACTAAAAGTTTTGTGTCTTTTATCTTGGAACTGAATGATCAAAGGTAGAGTAGAAACATCCAATTGAGATTAAACTATTATTACAACAGTTGTTGGGATGCAAAATTCTTGACAGTGTTTAAGCTCAAATCATAGAACACAGAGAAAGACTGCTAAGATGGGCTGGCTCAAGCAAGACCTGAATCTCATCTCTTTCTCCATTGGCATCATGGACCTATTCGTGAATATATTGTAGAGGTACTCCCCAACCTTTCGAAAAGAAGATACGTGTGTTCTTTGTTCCCCCCCCCCCCAATTAAGGCTAGGTCTTCAAGCCTGAGTAGGAAAACATTGTGCAGATTAAACTAAATCCCAAGCCTTGTAGAAAGATTTCAAGCATAGAACAGACATGATTACACTCAAAAATATTAGATCATGTTGATGGTCATAGCCATGGTAGCTTGGAGGATGGAAGAGAATCTCCTACAAAGGAAAAGCCTACAGTGAGGCTGATGAAAGAAAAACCTAGGAGAATGTTAGTAGGAAAATATGGTGGAGAAAGACTTGGGAAAAATGAACACAAAATTAAAAAAGCCTTAACATGTTCAAAGTAGAGAGAGTTACATGTTTAAAGTAGAGAGAGTTGAATGAGAGAGGACCTATGATGATCCTTGAATCATCCAGGAGGGGAGTATAGGTTGGGGGTTGTAAAAATGAACTGGACACATATTATCATTGGCCCAGCATAGTAGAGAGTATTTGCTCTCTAGCCAGACTTCTTCTCTATCCTTTTACTTTAACTAAAAGGACACTTAACTCTCTTGTACTCATTCCTCATAAAAACAAACTTCTAAGCTTTTGAAATGACTTCTTATTTCCCTGGAAATTATTATAAGAAAATTTCTCCCTGAAATGTGCCAGAATTTCACAATTGCCTTCTTTAATCATTGGCTCTTAGGAAAGAAGGTAAGTGTGTGGCTTTGGGCAGCCCTCAGGCAAAGGCTGTGTGTTCTCTGGGCCTCTGTGCAAGTCACATGTGGAATCACATCTCAGAGGCAGAACCCACTGATGTGAGGGCACATTTTCCCTGTGACAATATCAGGGCAAAAATTAAACATTCATAGTATGGTAATGAAGAGCTGAATAATTTACTCTAAACCAATAAAGTAGAAGTTGGTACTGTGATAGCTCTGAAATAAAACATAGGTGAGGAAAAATAACATTTTGTTCATTAGCTAAAGCCAGGACTCAGCCATGACAAATGAAGCACGTGTCCTTTGCTGTGATTAAAATTTAGAGAAAGCATGCACTCCCAAACTCTGACATTCAACAGCAATGATGTCATAGAAGAAGAATGACAGGAGAGAAGGAATCCATTGTAGTGTCCTGTAACTGGGTGTCCCTCAAATGAGCTGTGTGACCACAGACAAATTATTTAAAAAATGTGCAGCTTTGTTTCCAAATCTAATATTGAAGTTAGCTAATTTCTGTCCAGTCACTCATATGAGTTTATATCAAAGAGCCAATAATCTGTTATTGTCATACCAAGCATATAGTAGCCACATGGGAAGTCTCATTACTGTCAGATGCTACTGTGCTTTCTTGGTAGACACTAAGCACTCGTCAGTGGTGCTGATCTGCTTTCTCATTATCCTCAGGTCATAGGGACAAGGAAATGAGATAAGCAGATAAAGCAGGTAAGTTAGAAGCCTATGGAAAGCCCCTTGTCTCTGATAATTACAGACATCCAGAGTCCCATCACCATCAAGGACATCTCAGAACGCATCACAGTGAGACTGAGGAGTCCGAGCAGGAATCCAGGCTTTCCTGTTATTCCCCACAGAAGAAATCCTAAAGTGGGCATGAGTCATGTTCTCACTTAACTTCCTTCTAAGTCACTACCTTATTTGAAGTTTCCAAGTTTCCTCCCTTTTGAGCCCAGCATCTTTCTATTTGCAAAGAACACTCAAACCTTCCTTCTTTCTTACGATGATTTTTTAAAGTGAGATGCACACAAGAGTATAACCTCAGAGGCTTTGTTCTTCATTGAGGAGGGATGATATGGACACTAGAAACTATACACGGAACACCTTAGTTTCAAGTGTCACTTAGTTTCTAGCCTTATTTGTGAATCTAAGTACCTTTGAAACCACCTCTATGGCTTGTTACAGGAAACTAAACGCTATTTCCTTGAAAACAATGCCTGGCACACAGTCAAGGTCAACACATAGAATTTACAGAAGCTGTCAAGATTCTGTTTTATGGTAGTAGAGTGATGAGGAAGTCTTGGTTCTGCACCATGGAATCTAGTCCACTATTATACCCAGGCTTGGGCATGACTAGCTTGCAACCTAAAATGAACAGCCTTACAGGAATAGAGAAAGCATTTCACCTAAAGAAGAACTAGTAGAGAGGGAGAGATGAGCCCTTTCAACCTGATAGAACACAGTCGGGGACAAGGATATGGGTGCTGTGTTGAAAAGAAGTCACTGGTTGCTCACGGCTAGAGCTTGAGAAGACCTACAGAAACCGGGAAGCATTGGTGCGTGGACTCTGCTGTGGGATGCTTACAATGCCAGATTAAAAATATTTAGACTCAGTCTCTTTGTGGGAAACAGTTATAAGTTTTGAAAGAGGGCGATGATGCGACAGGAGGAGAAGATGCTAGTTTGAGATTTCCCTAGTGTCTTCTTCACATCCTGACCCTTTTATGTACCATTGTTCCAGCAGGGCTCCTTGTAACCAGAACAGCACACGGTAGATAGATACACTGTAAATATTTGTTGAACACTTAGTTAAACAATCACTGAGGACTTTTTCCTCCTCTCTACATCAGGAGGAATACTAGTCATGTGAACTAAGTGGTTAGCTTGGGGCTGAGAGAGGAGAGTTCCAGCTATGGCTGTGTGGTCTGCAATTGCTAGAAGGTCACCTACCCTCCCTGGGCCTCATTAGTTATCAGAATTGGAGGAGGCAAAGAAAACTTGCCTCCCAGAGTCTTTAATTAGAATTGGTTTCCTCATTCTAAAGGGAAAGGAAAAACACCAAAAGGCAGTTCTCAGAGTCAAGGTCAATTACATGTATCCATCAGGTTGAGATGGCCTGGGCCTCGCACCTACACTTGCCAAACCTACTCTCTTACAAGGTGAAAGATGTCTTTGAATGCGTATCTTTCTACAGAAGCCATGCTTGTGAAGATCTTATGGATCAGATCACCTGAATGTATTTAGTGGCAACTCATTTGTCCCATTAATTTTATTAATCAAAGACATACATCAGCCAATCAGATTATAAGGCATGATAAATAGGTTATCACTAACTAATTCGGTATATTCTAGCCAAAAGCAAAACAATTTGTCATTTTAATTAACCTGCACATGAGTGAAAGTTATTTGTTAGCCTTTTTGAAATGTGCAAAATAATCTCCAGTTCTAGTTTCTTTACACATCCTTAGATAGCTTGGAGTCATGTGCCAGAAGTCAAAGGTGGGAGGCTCAGTCATTCTAATTGCTAATATTATAATAGAAGTAATCAAACCAACAGTGTTGACCACTGCCTAGTATGTTCATTCCATTTCAGTGAATTAATTTACATAACATGTATTAAATACCAATTAATGGCTTAGTATACACAAAAAGTATAGTCCTTGCCTTAAATGAGTTAATTGTTTGGTCATTATTACAAAAATATTTCCTGTGTCTATGGAGTGTCAAGTATTAATACTGTGCCCAGGTCCTACATATGAGAGATAGAAGTATATTTTCAAGATGCTTTTGTACAGTGTTGCAAACTTCTCCCACACTGGCACATCCAAAAAAACATGATCATTAGCATCACAGGTCTCTGAAACACTTGTTCTTATTAAGGAAGTAGAGTCTGGAAAGAAAGGCCTTTGTCAGAGGATGCATCAGTGCGTTGAGAGAAGAATAAATTTCTTGATGTGCAAAGCCCTCTTTGCACCCAGCCATGCATCCTACAACACAGCTTGGGTGGTTCTGTAGGTCCTGTTGCTATGAAGTATTGTGGTCCAAGGGGAAAGAAAGGGATGGGAGGGGTTGTCTGCACAGGGGATGTTTGAAGTTGGTGTGTAAACTCTAACGACAATGTCATGTGATCCTGGGTTGTAAGAATGAGAATGAAAGGAAAGGAAACATAGAAAATGATTCTGAGGTTGAACAGAAGGAAACTGAGACATGGATGTGGAGAGAGAAAAAGAAGCAGGAGGCCCTGATGGCTGGGAGGAGAGCTGGTGTCAGGAATGGGAGTTTCCTTGATCAGGGTCAGGCCTTGGGGTTTGGGGAGAAGGAACATAGAAGAAGTTAAGGAGGAAGTGAGGTCTCATCTTCTAATGGCCTTGTGTGGTACAAATGACACATTGTTCTGAGTGAGGCCTTTCAAGGCAGAACCAAGCCCTAAATCTAACTCAGTCTATAAGAATCCTAAAGCAAGGCATGTTACCTCTAAATTATCACCTTCTTACCCATCAAAATGGGGAATAGTTTGCCATTCAACTATAGGCTATAGGGCTGCTGTCCTGAGCTGAGGAAACAGATGAGAAAAATCAAAACTTGGCCTTTGCCTCTTTAAAGTCTGGCAGCTCACTGCTAGACTATCAGAGAAGATCCCTGAGCTGTCTAATCCATGTTTGTCTCCACAGCCACAGGATAGCTTCTTTCTGAAAAAATAACTGATGATGTACTACCCAAGACATGGCTATTAAATATTATTAGAGACATTTCAATTTTCCCATCTATGTATTTAAAAACCTGAAGCAGATGAATGTACCTCCTACAGTTCTCATCATAAAGAATATGTCTGAGGTTTTTGTGATCATTCCATTAAGTTTCCTTCTATCTGATATGACTTCTAGCACCTCACTCTGAGGTTTCATGTACATAGCAGTTGAATTAAAGAATTTTGAATTCAGCAATGAGCCACGAGGAACCCTAAGAACTGGAAAGAAATGTGTTCAGAAACTGAATTTATAGGTGGCTATCTCTGAAGACTTGACAAAGAATGACAATAAAGGGATTATAATGGTGATATTAAGATTTTTGTGCTAGACAGATGCCCACACCCACCATGCTGGCATACGGACTTGAGTCCCACGATTCTGGGTACAAGAACACATGTAGATTATCTCAGTTCTCCTATGACAAGTTGAGAGGCCATGACAACAAACCCCCAGAAGCTAGTGAGCCATGCAGCCTGGGGTACACAGTGGTGAACAAGAGAGGCTGTCTCAATGAAGGCAAAAGATGAAGACAGCCACAGAGATTGTGATCACACATGCATCATGACATGCCCATGTTTACATTTCCAATATTAACACATATTATAAACACATACATAGACACACACACACACACACACACACACACACACAGAAGATAGTTTTTTAAGGTCTGAAAGATGAACTTCAGCAGATATCCCCTTATAAATCTTCAATCTACTCAATAATCTCTCTTGCTCCATGTCAGGCCAAATATTTGCGAAAGTAATTTCATGACCCTCTTTACAATTTATTTTAATCCCAGTATGACTGTTTTAACTGAATTGCTTCAGGAGTTGGTTGTGATTTATAAATAAAAGGTGGGAACTGAAGCCAAGTTTAGGCCTAGACTGTTATTTTTTCTTTTTTTATAGGATATTTTATTTATTTACATTTCAAATGTTATCTTCTTTTCTGGTTTCCTCGCAGGAAACTCAATATTCCATCCTCCCTCTCCCTGCTCACCCACCAGCCTCCCCATTCCTGCCTCCCACCCTGTCATTCCCCTACACTGGGGCATGGAGCCTTCCCAGGACCAATGGCCTCTCCTCACAATGATGTCAAACAAGGCCATCCTCTGCTACATATGCGGCTGGAGCCATGGGTCCCTCCATGTGTACTCTGTTTGGTGGTTTAGTTCCTGGGAGCTCTGCAGGGGTCTGCTTGGCTGATATGGTTGTTCTTCCTATGGGGTTGCAAACTCCTTCAGCTCCTTCAGTCCTTTCTCTAACTCCTCCATTGGGGAGGAGTTCAGCCAATGGTTGGCTACATGCATCCACCTCTGTATTTGTGAGGCTCTGACTAGGCCTAGGCTCTTAAAGGCTTTCTTCCAGTTTGCCCTGTGCAGTGGTACATGATGGTCTCTAGCTTTCTATTTCTAGAGAAATAATAACCAAGTCTACTCCTTGGAGTTACTGTGCATGTCATGAAATTGTACACACTGGTCTGTAGCTTTGTCTGTGATTATGTCTGGGTTTTTAGTCACAGTGTTTACTAAGTAATTTTCTTGATTACCTCTGATAGCTGTAACCATTATATTGATCTTTGCAAGTACTTACATCTGCTTACTTTCTCTTCACTGTGTGTGTAATGCTGTGTTCATTTTTTTTACCTCGACCACTTCAGAACGATTCTGCTGTGTTAGATGTCTGGTTTCTTCATTGTAAGCTATCTTTTTAAAAATTACTTTCGTGTGTGTGTGTGTGTGTGTGTGTGTGTGTGTGTGTGTGTGTGTGTGTGTTTATGTGTGTGTTGAGTTTACATAACATGCATTGTGCACATGGAGGTTAAAAATCAACTTCATGAAGTTACTTCTCTCTTTATGTGGTGTTTAGGGAATGAACCTTGAACATTGGGATTGTATAACAAGAACATTTCCCTGATAAATTGTCTTACCAGCTCTGTAAACCTTCTTTTCAATGAAATCCCTAAGGGCTAAAACTTTCTCTTTGCCGTCACATGAGCTGCAATCTGCAATATTTTGTATATACGATTTTCATCTTTACTTGCTCAGCTTATTGGCTAGGGTGAGAGAGGGCATGTGTGGATGTCAGAGGACAGCACTCACAAAAGTCAGTTCTCTCCTTCTGTACTGTAGGTCCCAGGAATAGAACTCAGGTCATCAGGCTTGCCAACAAGCACCTTTACCCATTGAGTCATCTCACCAGCCCTTAGCATTACACATTTATTAATAGTTATACTTTAAATTTTTTTTTACCTCTTCCAGTCCCATGAGTCATTTAGAAGTATTCTGTCTTTAATTTGAAATTTGTAAAGACTTTATAATTATTCCATATTGACTTACAATTTCCTTGTTTTGTCATTAGATGTCATAGAATATAAAATTTCTAAAGCAATGGGATTTGAATGTTCTTTGCCAGTGTTTATCTCCTTAGGTTGCAGACATTGAGAATGAACTCACTTTACTCCTTGGTTTTGCTCTTTGTCCAGCAATGACTCTCCACACCCTTTCTCTTATTCCACAGTCCACACACACATGTTGCTTTGGAACATATAAACTCTTTATTGATTGTTAAGTGTTTTTGTTTTTTATCATACAAAGATAGTACATTATAAAACTATATTTAACTACCATGACATAGGAGAACATTGGATTATGCTAGCTGTTTTAAGTTTTTGTGTTTTATTTACTTATTCATTTGCTTGCTTGTTTGTTTATATTGAGATGGATCTCATAGAGCCCAGACTGGCCTCAGGCTTTCTCTACCTGGTAGCTCAAGTTGGCTTTACTCCTGACCCTCCTGCCTCTGTCTTCCAAATTGTGGGGTTACAGGAATGTTCCACTGTGCCCACGTCATCTGAATTTTGATCATCTCTGCCTCAGCTCATGTGTACTCACTGTTTACTACTTTGTTTGGGTTTTATGGTTCCTGACATAACGCTTCACTATCACCACACACAGGCAATATTTCTGTCAGTTTGCATACACATCTGTTCATCTATTTCCTTTGACTTCTTAGCCTTTTGTACCTTCCCTCTGAAGTCGTTTTGTTTTCTGACAAAATACAACTATAGAAGCTGCCTTACTCAAGCACTACTACTGTGCTCATGCTCATAGTGAACAAAGCTTCGGTGTGTCCAACATTGACTTTATTTGAAGCTCATTCCCTGGACACATATGTGCAGAGTCAAGTTTTGCCTCAGCATTTTAGTCACTTTCCCACCAGTACCTGCTTTCATTGCTTTCCTTCTCAGCCTGTCTCCTCTTCCTTCTCAAGTGGTTGCTCCTTTCTCTTCCCTGCTTTAAGTCCCTCTCATCTTCATGTCCTTGTGCCTGGGGGGAATTCTTTTTATTTACACTGTTTGATAAATTCTAAGGTTCTCAATCAGAATTTCTACTTCCAGTCATTGTGGAAAATCCAGTCATTTTCTTTTAAAGTGTTCCTTCCCTACTCCCTCGTTTCCTTCTGGTACTCAAATTATGTATAATGTGTATCTTACACACTATCTTTCACATCTCTTTACTCTCCTTCAAAGTGTGTCCCTGCCCCTATCTGTTACATACTGGGCAACCTTTTCAGAAGAAAAAGAAAACAACAACAAGGGCAGCAACAACAACTTTCCAATGGATTGTTTTCCTAGATGTCTGTGGCATCTGATCTGGAGACATTTGAATATTCTCCATTGGTGGAAATCCTAGACTCTTGAACAGAGATCATACCTTTCAGGACAATCTGTTTTTGCTTTTGCTCAAAACTTCTCTGACCCTATTCCCATGTCTGTGGCAGTTATGACTAGCAATAATTTTATTTCAGTATCAATGTAGCTATAACATCTTGCATTTTCTTCTCTTTATAACATCTTAATTTTGCCAATTTTTAAACACATAAAAATAGAACGTAAGTCCTTGTGATCCACTGGAATCCAAAGAAAATTTTACAAAGCATGTCCATTTTTTCTTCAAATACCTCATAATAAGTCAACCACAACAAAAATGATATCTTCTTACGAGACAAAAGATTTATTACCAGCTAATCACCGGTGCTGAAATCCTTTTAATCTCTCTCTGTTTGTTTGTTTCAATCACTAAGTAGAATCAGCTGCTTTGATTTTGTTACTATTCTCTTAATTCTCTTATCTAAAACACACACACACACACATACACACACACACACACACAAACACCTCTTTCTGTGTTGTTCACTTGGGTATGTTTATGGTCCTGTAAGTTAGCCTGTATCCTACATTTAACTGATCGGTTTCTCCTGGTCTGCTAAAGCTAGTGTCTCTATCCATTTCTTGTTCATCTCCTTCTGAGAGGCTTTCACACTCAGATGTTCCATGCAAACAGCTTCTGTGACAATTATCAATGGTGCCAATGTACTAAAAGTAATGGCATCTATTTTATAAATTAACATTATGTAAAATTGCCTACCACCAGTACCTTCTCTGTACTAGGAAATATGTTGGGTATTTTTCATCTTATATTTTTATAGGTTTTTTTTTCTTTATTTACATTTCAAATGATATCTCCTTTCCCAGTTTCCCCTTGGGGGAAAAAAAAAACCTGTTCCCTGCCCCTCCTCCTGCTCACCAACCCACCCTCTCCCACTTCCTGGCCCTGGCATTCCCCTACACTTGGGCATAGAACCTTCACAGGACCAAGGACCTCTCCTCCCACTGATGACTGATTAAGCCATCCTCTGTCACATATGCAGCTAGAGCCATGAGTCTCACCATGTGTACTCTTTGGTTGGTGGTTTAGTCTGGGAGCTCTGCGGGTACTAGGTAGTTCATATTGTTGTTTGTCCTAAGGGGCTGAAAGCCCTTCAGCTCCTTCGGTCCTTTCTCTAGCTCCTTCACTGGGGACCCTGTGTTCAGTCCAATGAATGGCTGTGAGCCTCTCTGTCTGTATTAGTCAGGCATGGGCAGAGCCTCTCAGGAGACAGCTATATCAGGCTTTTGAATTAAATATCATAATTTCTATTATAAAACTAAGAAAATTGTAACTTAGAAGTGAGTTGAGTTTATTGTTGTCATTAATAAATGTGTATAAAGTAAGGCAATCTAAAAATTCTGTAATCAGTACACATAGAAGACCCTTACCAGAATACCCATTACATTACAAAGCCCACTACATGTTTGTTCCCTTACCAAATTGTTCATGTGTCAATCTATTTCTTTTTCTAATAGACATAGTCATATCTTATTGCTTTAATTTAGATTTGGTGGTGGTACATGATATTGACTATCTTCCTTCTTCATATACTTTGATTATATATAGTAATTACTTTCTTTATGACATTTTCATAAATGCATATATTGGGTATTGATCATATGTAACCCTCCTCTACCCTTACCATCCCTTAATCTTCGTCTTCTTCAGACAGATATCAGTCATTGTACATTTTCATCACATACATATAGTACATTCACAAGAGAGAGAATATATGTGGAAGTGGAACCTCACTCAGAGTCAGATACTTAGGACATATGGCTATTGGAAAGCCATATCATTATCCTCCCTAGAATATTGTTCCCTCAATTAATTCAATATATTGTTGCATTTACTTTGTGATAAAAAATCAATCATAGTGGTTTCCTTCTCTTCGATGTCAAATCATTGTCCACATGTTTAAATTAAGGCAGTTGGAATAGTCATCACAGAATCAATACAAGCTTAATGGTGGGTTCCCCTGCTGCTCTCTTGATGTTTGCCCCAAGGGTTCATGAGAACATGCAGAACATCATTTAGAAGGTCAATGCTGTGAGGACTAGTCCAGCATAGGTTGGTAGAGGATAATAGAAAGGGTGGGGTGGACTTCTGTGCTTTGGCTGGAATCATATGAAGCCCAGGCTTCATGACTGTTGCTTACCCAGGAAAGATATTTAATTGTGACCATCAGGATTTTTATAATAATTATAAGTCTCCAAAAATACATTTGAGCATATTTGGAAAAAAATAAGCATAAATGAAACATCAAACAAATGAGTTCAGATAAGCCATGAAACTTACTCAGTCCTGAAATAAAACTTCTCTTTCATTTACATTTTGCTATAAGTGGGATTTGAAGACAAAAAATGAGATTAATAACCCATCCTCACGAGTGTCTGGTTAACAACAATCAGAAGTTTGCACTTTTAGAATACTATTAAATTTCCAAAACATGCTGCGATGAAATGGGGAGACACTCCACCTTGAACGATAACTTGATGTAGTAGGTTATATTGTATAGAATGGTCCCTGGCTTCTCTGAGCCTTTTATGGGCTCATCTCATCTTCTCATCCATGTGGATGCAAACTTGGGTGGGTGGAATGTTCTATACAACAAGCCATATGTGGAAGGATTTCATTCTTAGCTCTCTCTCTCTCCCTCTCCATGAAACATTCAAAATCTGTTCTTTTCCCAGGAACCTGGACAGACTGGAAGGTAGTATTGAGCCAAATCCAACTATGAGCCTTTATGTGAATGAGAAACATCTTTGGTGTATAAGTGTCTCATGCCATGGGTCATTCTCACTTCAGCATTACTTAGTGTAAGTATAGAGACACATGTGAGTTTGATTCAGCTGCCAGTACATAGGAGCTGTAGGACTTGAAGAGTACATTGACACTCTGACATAGTCACTGTCTTTCCATGAGTCAATAATACCTCCTTTGCTGGATTATTATAAACAGTAGGTGAGAAAATTGTGAGAATGGCCTTTAGTAGTAATTCCTTATACATGCAAAGTAAGTTCTCCTTAACTATGTCTAGCACAGTTAGTATCTCATCAAAACCAGTATCTTCTAGGGAGAAAATTTTAGCCATTTGATTATATTCTTATCATCACAAAACACAGAAGACTCACTTTCAGAAGCTCTCTTCTCATCCTTTCTGGTGCTTTGAATAAGAAATGCCCCCACAGGTGACCATATTGGAACATATTTCTCCAGTTGGTTGTGCTGTTTGGGGAGGTTGTGGAACCCTTGGGAGATAGAGTCTTGCTGCAGCAAGTATGTTACGAGGAATGGGCTTTGAGTGTTTACAGCCTGACTCCACATCCCATGTGCTCTCTGCTTGCAACCTGCAGCTGAGAATGTGAGCTCTGAGCTACTTGGTAGCTCCTATTACCCTTCCTGCCTCAGGCTGGTATGCTTCCCCAACTGATAGACTCTTCCAGGACTGTACGCCGAAAGAAACCCATCTCTATATATGATGCCTTGGTCATGTTTGCCACAGCAATAGAAAAATAACCAACATACTCTTGTCCTCTGATCCTTCACTTCTTCAACTAATAGAAATTTACTTGGAGATAAACTAGATCTGAATTCAAGGCCTATAGAGAAACCAAATGTTTGTGCTGAGACTAACATTTTATGGAAGACAATGCTTTAAATTTCTTTTGAGAAAGTAGCATGTGTTAAACACATAAGATGTTAAATCCAATCTGCAAATTAATGATAGAGCAGGTTTAAAATAAGCCACAGTTCGAAGTTGAAACTGAATGATCAAAGCCTTTCTTGTCTTAATTGTGAGATTTTCAGGCTGAAGAAGTAAGCTCCCAGGAGGAGAGATAAACACCAAGGCCACCGAGCTTTATACACTTTCTGAAGTACAAAATATTCAGCCAGGGACCAGGAAGGAGCAAATTCATGTACATAATTACATTGTACAGCTCATCTGTTGAGAATAGCATTATGGAAGACCTCAAGGACCTCAGATGCAGCCTCCGCCAGTGAAACCTGCAGAGGAGAGGTAGCCTGCCTCTTCCCACCCTGGAGAATTGCAGAGGAAGGGCATGCATGCTCTGGTTTCCTTGGAGACCACATTCTTCTCTCCCTAAGATGCTTCTCCTTTGCTACCCACTCCAGTCAGAGCCTAAAACGTGGAATGTGCCCTGGTTATACTGTTTGGCTTTCTGTAGACCTATGATCCTCATCCGGTACCCACACAGGAGAGAAGGAAAAAAACATTTTCTAAAGAGTGGCCACATGCCTTTCATTCTCTGAGTGTTAAATACTCAACATGTTTTGCAATGTATGCTGATTTTCCTCAGAGTCTTAAAGAGCTCAGGAGCCTTTCAAATTGCTCCCCCCCTAGTAGGAGATTTTTTTAGCATCCTTTTATGTCTTAGATTAATTAATTTAAAAAAACATCTAAAAACAGGTGTCAGGAAGTATAATCGATTTTTAACATACTAATAGCTATGACTGATTAAGCTCTTAATAGGAACCTGGAATTCGGAATAGATCTTTAATCCTCACAAAACCAATTTTACTTAAGAAATTTAAGGGAATAAAAAGTAGATACTTCAAGAGAGTTAGGAATTTCCTCAGGGCCACACAGGAAGCTGGGACCACAGCCACCGAAGATAACATGTGAATTCAAATCTGGGCATGTTCTGAGATACCCCTCCAGCTATTTGTCCATCCTATCTGATTACTGCAGAAGAGAACACATTTGATACCATTGAAAGATGGACTTAATTTCTTCCTTCCATGTTCTTACTAGAAGCAGCAGGTTAAACAAAATATAGAACAAGTGTCTCCTGTGACTTGTTAAGCACACATTCCAGTTCAAAGGATTAGCTCATTTCTGCAAAGAGCATAAAGAAGTACTTTGTTTTTTCTATTTTCCGTTTGGGTGTCCCTAAAAGGGTGGGCTGGGATGTTGGGCTCCTCTGAGAGAAGGCTGGCACTGCTTGCCTGAGTTATTGCTGCTCTGCCCTCTTGTTCTTCTACGGCATGATCTACCCACAGTCTCTCTGCCTGCTCTCCAAGGAAGCTCGTCACACTTTGGTGACATCATCAAGCCCTAGAGTTTGGTCTGCATCATTGCCTTTGTTTTTCAGTGAGAAATTAGACAATCATTTTCATGTCTTGAACTATCTAAAGTCCTTTAAACCTCCTCTTGACATTTGATTTTGTTGGCAGGGGCCTGGGGGAAGGTTTTATAGAAGGGTATGATACTCTTCTATTCTGATTATTGGAAGTCAAGGAAGTCATTTTTCTCTGTCATTTCTTTCCTAATCTGTCTGGAACTTGAGGAGCTCTGGGACCTTATGAAGTGCCAGGATGGTGAAGCTAAATGAATGTTACACTTTCTATACATGAATGTCATCCTGCCTGCACTGGTGTCCACCACTGAACAGGTCCCATCTTTCAAGATGAGTACAGGTTCTTACATTCAGGAGAACTTGAGAAAGCAAGGACTTAGCTTCTACAAGTATCTTGCTCAAGGTATATCTATGGATAAGCAGCCTAGCTTCATTTTTGAGCATCATAGAGATACAGAAACACAGACCCTATTGCTGATGAGCTGAACTAAAATGTCACACATGAAAGATTCCCAGATAATCTAACTGCATAATAATTTTAAAAATACTTCCTGGAATAGTGGTTTGCAATCTGGGATTTGTATTGGTATTTCTCAGAAGTCTTAAGAATGGATGGTCCTAGTCCCTATCCTGTCCCATCCCAAATCCTGATGTGACCTGTCTGGATATAAGTGTAAGTTCTCTGGATGTTCTTTCTATGTGATTCAAGTTGAGAAGCCACTTCCAATTCCTTAACAGTCTAAGAATTGACGTTGCTGAGTTTAGAAGACAAATGATTGATAGATACATTAATGGAGGTAGTTGTGAGTTCTTAACCTATGTGAAATTTGGTGACTGGTGTTTTCTGTTGGCAAAGGAGCCTTATGTTAGTCACACTTTGTCTCACTGTGGCAAAATGTCTGGTTAAACAACCCAAAAGAGAAAGGCTTTATATTGGGTTATGGCTTCAGTGGTCATTTGTCACTTGGCTCCCTGATGTCTGGACCCATGTTGGGAGAGTGTAATATCACGGTGTAGAGGGTGTAATGAAGCAAAGATGCAAAGAAGGCAGAGACACGAAGGGGCAGAGACAAGATACAGCCCTTCAAGGCATGTCCACGGTGACCTTCCTCTATCCAGGTTCTATCTCTTCAGAGGATCATTCATGTGGTTAGTGTTCCCATGATTCAATCATCTCCAAACAGCATCAGCAGCTGGAAACAAAACCTCTGTAAAAGTCTCTAAGGATCATTTTATAAGTAAACTATGGCAAAGATAATACAAGAAATCTAAATGGAGAGAAAAATCTAATGTCTTTTGAGCTTAGTCATATAGGAGAACACTATTGGGACAATATAGCTAATCACTCAATAAATAAATGTGTCAATAAATTGAGAAAAAGGAGAAAGGCTTGATGGTTGAAACCTACTTTAAACTTCTGTTTGATCTTGAACAACCATCTGTTAGATTATGTAGACAGTGCCTCTGCTCTGGCACGACAAAAAAATACTCACTTGGGACTGTAAAATATTCCTCATAGAGAAATCTCTACCATCATCCCTTACTATAATACTATTCATTTTCTTTTCAAATAGCAGGGTTTAGAATGCCTGCAATGAGAGAAAGTACATTCGAAATACAGGTTTCCTTCAGCCCAGCTCAAAGTTGACATTGTCTACAGCAGAAATGGACACCCATAAAAGCTAGGGTGAAATGGAAAAGAGGCAGCTTTCTTTATTTGGAGGCTATCTTACTCAGGGTTTCTATTCCTGCACAAACATCAAGACCAAAAAGCAAGTTGGGGAGGAAAGGGTTTATTTAGCTTACTTCCACATTGCTGTTTATCATCACTGGAACTCAAGCAGGTCAGAAAGCAAGCTGACGAAGAGGCCATGGAGAGATGTTCCTTGCTGGCTTGCTTTCCCTGGCTTGCTCAGCCTGCTCTCTTATAGAACCCAAAACTTCCAGCCCAAGGATGGCACCACCCACAAGGGGCCCTACCCCCTTGATCACTTATTGAGAAAATGCCCCACAACTGGATCTCATGGAAGTACTTCCCCAACTGAAAATCCCTTCTCTGTGATAACTCCAGCCTGTGTCAAGTTGGCACACAAAACTAGCCAGTACAGAGGCCTAAGATGGTCAGTAATGGAGAGAACAATGTAGTAGAGAGTGTCTCTGGATCATTTCCCCTGGACCACAGCTAACCAGTCAGCACAGCTTTAAACACCATACTTTCTGTTGGTCACCACTTATTTTTTAGAGAGTATATTTACATATATATTTAGAGAATGCTGAATTTTGACTTGTTAGGAAAGTTATTTTAAAAGTCAGTCCAGTAAGAAAGAAATGTCATTTGCTGTTTATTTGAGTGTGAGTAATGTTCAATGGAAGGGACATGTTTTGGAATGTTCCAGAGACATCTTAGGCTGGGAAAGAACTAAAAAGTGAAAGCCTTAGAGAGCCAGGGCCAGAGCAGAACTGCCTGAGGAGACAAAGTGAGGCAATAAATTGGTGTTTTCTGACAATTTGTTGACAAATTGTCCCCTCCTTCCAGGCTCTGGAGACACATTGCTTAAATGGCAGAACTATAAAGAAATCCTTCCCTTTGATCTGCCCCCTATAGGTACTGAATCAGAGACAGTCTTCCTGCTGATATGGTGGGACTGGACTGAAAGAGCCCTTCGGTTTTGCTTCAGTTTTGCTTCGACTTGGTTTGATTTGATTTGTTGCATTGCTGCTGCAGATTTTCTAAGCTCCAATTTATTTTAAAATAAGAACTTCAATAGCTTAATTAAAAATAGGCAAAATGTGACATTTTTCTCTTCCAATCTTGGGTTGAATTTTGGAAGATTAAAGGTTGTTGTGTTACCTATGCATAATGTTGCAAGCCTGTAATCCCAGCAGCTTGGGAAGTTGAAAGATCAAAGATCTCAAATTCCAGCCTGCCTGATCTACTTGATAAGTTCAAGGCCAGCCTTAGGCAACTTAGCATGACCCTTTCCCAAGAATAAAATAATGTTGAGGATACAACCCTTGCCTCATATATTTAAGATCCTAAATTCAGTCCCCAACTTGGGCAAAAAGAACTCAGGATGGCTCTATCTACATTTTCATTGTGCCAAGAATGAACTGTGGCACAATGTCTTTACCTTTGTTTTTGAAGTTATCTTTCTCCCAGCCTGTGAATCTTATTAGAAATGCTTAAGAGTCTGGCTTCAAATGTGAACTTCTTGTATAACTGAGGAGAGTATCCCAAGGTAAATCTACTGTACTGATGACCTGGTTTTATAAACACCAGAATATAAGCACAGTATGGACCAAGCTAAGGAACCATTTCAAACTTCTCATTCATTTACCAAATAGAAAATTCCTCCTCTAGTCAATTTTTGTAAGTTATAATTTTCTAGAAAGTCATTTTATGAACTTTTTTCATTTTTTGGGCAGGACTTGTTTCATTATATTGTTGCTTTCTAGGGTCCCATAGTTTCATGTGTCTCTTTCTAGTTTACTTTCTTGGTTAATCTTGTAATAATTTTCTCTCTTTTGGTGGTTATGCTGAACAACAAGATTGACATTATACTTATATTCCTTATTCATGTATTTCATCATTTCTCCATATTGCATTTATTCTATTTTCTTTGTTTTGGTTTTCACTTTGTTGCTCATGTTGCTACTTCTTGGCCTTCCTGATTGACACATGATCATATTAAGACCACAGATCCAGTAAGAACACAATGGGCAGGGCACCCCACACTTTGAATGGATGGTTTCCATTATCATCCATGTGTAAGTGAATTTGGATGTTCCCTCCATTTGTTTGGCTAGAGTTAATTAAAAGTATGATTCATAATTGTTAGATTAGGTGAGTTTCTAATATTCTTTTGCTGTTTATTTTCCGTTCTCTGTTTTTCTAACGTGATTAGAAAGTGTATATAATTATATTATCTCTTCAGGATGTATGGAGATTTGTTGTTTTCTAATATATGGTCCAAATTTCAAAATATCACATATATGCCTAAATACATGCTTTAGTATATTCATCCAGTCATGCCAAGGCTCATAACTAAAATGAACTTAATGAATTGTTTCTGTTTTACAGAGAATTTTTTATTGACTACCCATGTAAGTTTATTCAAATCTACCTATTATGCCTATGAGGCTTTTGCCTTTTTTGCTTCCCTCTCAATTTTTGCCCTATATTTTAAAGCCTAATTTATGGTGCCACACAAATATAAAATTGCTGTGACTTTTTAAAATTTTTTATTATTTTTTTAGGTAGCATGATAACTACCTTATTCTTAGTACTGCTTCCCCCACTAGCCTACATACCTGATACCATATCTATAGCAACTTTGTTTGATTAGCCAAGATTTTTTGTTCTGTATTTTTCTCTATCCCTTTGTCTTTAGATATTTTACATCCATGTGTTTTCTAGTTGTCACCACATTAAAAGGCAAGTTGAGGGATTTACACCTTTTATGGTTGTTACTGGCTTTGAGTTTATTTCTCTCATTTTACTTCTGTTACCTATTCAGAAGGCTTTTAAAATTATATTCCCTTTTTTGCTTAGCTTCTGGTAAATTGATAATTTTTTTCTTTTTTTAGTCCTTTGTTTATTTTTTGGTTTTATTTAATTTTGAAATGGGATCTCATTATGTAATCCTGGTTGGCTACAAACTCCCAGAGAGCTGGTTGTTTCTGAGTACTGAGAGTAAAGGTGTGTACCACCATGCCCATCCGGATAACATTTTTTATTCTTTCATTATTGAAATGTTTTCATGTCCTTTTCTCTATTGTTATGGCTATGTTTGCAGTCTATATTTAAAAAGTACCATAAGTTTTAAATACAGGAACCTTAGATCACCAACTCTGAGCATCCATTTCTGCATCACCTGTCCCGAGGCATCCTTTCTATGCTACCTGCCACTGCCAATAGTGTTTCAAATTTCATCTCACTTGTACTTTCTCTACAAGCCATTGTTTATATAGTAAATGCTTGTTTTTGATACATCTGCACATTAGCTAGCTCATACTCAATATCTCTTTATTCACCTATGAGAAGGATTCTCAGCCTTCCGAACGCTACATCTCTTTCATACAGTTCTTTGTGTTGTGCTGAACCCCATGCTATAAAATTATTTTGTAACTATTTCATAACTGAAATTATGCTACTTGTATGATTCATAGTATAAATATCTGATGTAGAAGATATCTAATATACAACTCTAAATGGGCTCATGACCCACAGGTTGAGAACTAGTAATTTATGCCATTGTAATAGATCATGTTTTCCTTTTTTGAAGTGGATCCTATTATACTTCTAAGGATTATCCTTGAATGAGAACCAGCCTTATATTAGTTTCTCTGCTTGGTGTTTTCTGACATAAACTTTCTCTCCACCTAAGCTGAACTTCATAAGTACACAGAACAAATTTGAGATCAAAATATTAGCCTTTTATTTTTCAAACTAAAGCTTAAATACTATGTACATGTGAACTTGTACATCAACACTTCTTCCACAGAGAAGGTTGTTTTTGTTCTCTTTGTTCTTTATTCTTGATCATGACTTTATATCAATATCTTGGTTTAAACTTTCTGCTTCCTAACTGACCAAGATATGATCTTGTGTCTCTGAGTCATACTAAAATGTTGCAACTCTGGCTCTGACTCTGACACATCCCTGGCCTGATCCTATAATATCAACACCCATATTAAACTCTTGGTCCTCCCTTCTTTCATTAAAATTGAAGTTATCAGTTTTTAGTCCTATTCAGTTTATGTACTTATAGGATTTTTCATATCTGTAATCAAGTTGTTTAAATATCATCAAAGAGGTGCCAATAACATTAGATTTCTTAATCTAATGATAGGCATTTCTTAAACATGATATGCATGTTTCTATGACCATAAATTCTTCTGCATAGTTCTATTGTCATCTACATGCTGCTATATTCTGTGGGATATATGTAGAAGAAAGGAAAAAAAGAAGAAGAAGAAGATAAGGTTGAGGAATACAGAACTTAGAATTTTAGGTTGTTATTTTTGGATGTGTTTATGAGGGTGTGCACACACATGTTTGGGTGTATGTACATGTGTGTATATGTGTAGGTGGTGAAGAAAGGTTGGTGTTAGGTGTCTTTCTCCATCCTTCTCCATATTATTTATTGAGGCAGAATCTCTCAAGTGAAACCAGACCTCACCAATTTGGTCTGTCTAGCTATCTAACCTGTTACAGGGATCATTTCCTTCTGCTTCTCACACTCTAGGATTATAGGAGGACCACCAAGCATTTGGTGGGTGGGAGAGTTAGGAACTGAGGTCCCCATGCTTTGCTTTGCATGATAATCACTTTACAAACTGAGCCATCTCTTCAGCTCTTACGTTAGAGTGGTGGCAACACCCTAAGCTGCCCTAATTGTGTGTGCACTGTCACCTTATACTTAGCAAATTTTGCATGCCTTTGATTTTGAATTTTTGATCCATAAAATGAAAAGTAACCCAAGATAGCTTTTTTTCAGGGACACCAAGTATACTTAGCATGGAACTGTGTGCATTGTATTATGCAATCATTCCTTAATGTCTGATCACACACACACACACACACACATACACACACACACACACACACACACACACACACACATACACACAAAAAAAACCCAAAAACAAAAACAAAAACAAAAAACAAAAAAGCAAAACAAAAAACAAAAACAAAAAACATAAACAAAAAACAAAAAACACTTGATCACAAAGTTTTTATGTAAGATAACATTATCTCTCTTTTGGGTAAACTGGATATATAGGCTAAATACTTTGATCAAGACTTTAAAAACCATGCTTTAAAAAGCCATGCTTTGAACACAGGCCCACCAGATTCTAACACCTCACCCTAGGCTCTATATTACCTGTTTATCTCTTATTTTCTACAAGATTATAATGAGGGTTCCTCTCATCACTAAGCTCTATGAGTCTCTGTCCAACTTCAATTCCATTTATATGTGGAACTTATGTTTTTTCACCCAGTCTTTTTCAGCGTCTTGATGTTCTTATCATCACAAATCTAATTCATTCTTGTCCTTCTCCCCCCAGGTCACTTCCATATGTCACTATTGATTGACTTGGTATCTCATGAATGTCTTCAAATCAAACTCATTATTTCTCTGTGACTGAGAGTGATTCTACACACATTCATGTGCACACATCACAATAAGACTGAGCATGAACACAGAGCTCCCCTTTGAGAGACCCTTTATAAGATAGGATTTGCAGTTGATTTCTCCCCCATGGGGCTCCGTGTGAATAACATGGAAGCTATGTTTGATTTTCACAGAATGAAATTGCCCCTTCTCTGTGTATTTCAGTGGTTTCTAATGCATCTCCATTCACAGTAGAATCAGATTGGGTAGGAAAAGAAACTAACCCTAGCATATTAGAGCCTTTGTATTTGCTGGAGAGCACAGATGTTTCTCACTTCATTCATGGCTGCAATTTTCAGATCTCTTGAGTGAACAGTTTGAGGCATTCATTTGTTTGCTCGTTATTTATTGAGCACCAGAAATTTTTCTGTGCATTGAGCTGAAGTGGGTAACAGACAGAACCTGTCTTTGTGGAACTTAGAAAGTGGTGGAGAAAACAGTCAACAAGCAGTCCCTCCTCTTGTTCAGGCTGCTGTGGCTAACAGGATAACGATTATAATGGGCAGTGGGGCTGGAGAAGGCCAGCTTTGAAGGCTATGTCCTAAAAAGACAGACAGAGGAAGGAAGTTCCTTGAAACAACATGAAGGTCTTTGAGGAGGAAAGGTTACTTTCAAAGATATGGTCCCGGATTCAGGAGTGTCTCTAACTGAAGATGGGTTAGCAGAGTGGACTGAGGTTCTCTACTCGTACTAAAGAGTTGGGGGTTTTCTCTCAGAACATGGAATTTCCTACCAGTTATCTGACCCGTCATGGTGTTAAAGACTTTTCTGACTGCTACCTTAATAGCACACTGGAAAGCAGCAAAGAAGAACTCAAGAGAATTTAAAGAGGAGTGCTGTATCCAGGGATACGACAATAAAGCCTTTAGTTAGAGCAAGTAGTGGTCAAAGAGAAGACATGTTACTGTTACAGAGAACAAGGATAGAGATGGTGGGTGATGAATTGCATGTCCGATGGGAGGAGAAAAGGAAATTTTAAGGATGCGCTCCAGTTTTCCAGCTGTTGGCTTTAGGCGGTTGAATGAAAAAGAACACCATCTAATGGCTGAGAGCATCAACTCTATGTCAGAACTTAAGTTAAAATCAAGTCTTTGCCATAAAGAATGTGATTATCCCAGTGTGTGTGTGTGAGTGTGTGTGTGTGTGTGTGTGTGTGTGTGTGTGTGAGAGAGAGAGAGTGTGTGTGTGTGTGTGTGTGTTGTGTGTGCGCACATGTGGAGGGCAGAGTTCAAAATTAAGAATCTCCCATCATTCTGCAACTTATTTTTTTTTTGAGACAGGGTCTCTCAGTGAGTGCAGAGGTCATTGATTCAAAAATGCAAGGTGGCCTTAGAGCTACCAGGATCCTCCTGTCTGCACTTCTTCCGCTGAGACTATAGGAACATGTCAGTATCCCTAGCATTTTCTATTGGTGCTAGGAAGCCAAATTCTTGTCTGTACTGATCACAAACATTGGAGAGAAGTCATATTATTATGCCCACTTTGCAGATGGAAAGCCTCAGCCTTAAAATCACAAGGATTTTAAGTGTCTTGCCTAAAATTTCCCAGCCAATAAATATAAATTTTGAATTTGGATCCTATGTGGTCATGCAGATTCTTTTCAAGAATCTTTCAGTATCTTCCAGGAATTCCAACAACGCCAGTAGGGTATGGGGAAGTAATGAATAGCAACCACAACATAGAGATTCCAGGGATGAGGAGAATGCACAGGGTCCCAGATTCCAAGATCTCATAAAGAAATGTGCAAGATGCACAGTGGGAAGCAACAACACTGCAAACTCTTACTGATGGCCCTTGAGGCAATGCCATGCTCCTCATAGTAGCTCCAGGACCTCCTCACCCAGGCACTTAGGGAAACAATAAGTGTTTTGTTAAGCCAACCTCAGGGAAAGGCTTTGCAAACTGTTGTCCTCTACTTGCTAATTTCACCTGCCACCCTCTTGGAGCAGGGAAAAGAAGCCAGTGGCTTCTAATCAGGAAAAACAGCTTTCCCAGGTCAGCTTTTAAGATGCAGTCTCTGAGAAGTCCTTTGATCTTAAAGCAACAACTGTCTGCATTTTTTGGTGAGTTCGCCTCCAGAAATCTCTAATGAGTTTACCTATAAACTAGCAGTGCTTATTATTTTCGTGATCAGCCAGGCTTTGGAATGCTGTTTTTAAAAATAGAGTGCACACACGTAAACAAGCACAAACAAAGCCTGTCTCTTCCACATTCTCTGCTGTTGAATTAGGCTTTTCAAGAATTTCACTCAAAAGATTTCACATTATCTCACTTATGTGGGTGGTCAATTACAGTCCTGCCAGAGTCAAAAATAGAAAGTTTGGGGAGAATTTCAGCATATTTGTGTTTTCTCAGCTGACCTTGGCTTCTCCAGGAACCCTGGGAGCTCCTCTGCTCTTGTAAAATTAAGACGTTCTATCACATCCTGGCAGAAGGCTGGAGTTCTGTGCTCTCTCTAGGCTTCCCTCTGCTTAGCCAAAGCAATCCTCCTTAAGACAGAGCTATTGATTTTGCCCCTGAAATGACACAATCTTATTGTCAAGATTCGGGATGCCTCTGCAAGTGATGAGCAAGGAAATTTGGGACAGTGTATATTGAAATGGGTATTGGATTAGTTTGCTCAATCAAAAGAAAAAAAGAAGAAAGAGAAAAAGAAAACAAAAGCCAACAAACAAGGAAGATACTTTGAATACACCTCCAAACCTGTGCTAAGTAATGTAGAAGATCAGTGATTCGGTGATGAAGATCTTCTCTTCTGTTAGCCTGGTAACAAAGACAAGCATAGAAGCAGAGACTTCCAGTAACATAATGATCACACAATAATAAATGTGGGCAATTATGGTCCTATGGAAGGATGCCAAGGGGCACTCTCTTCCAGAGGATGCTCCTCCCTCACCCTGTATATTTCTCTCAGAAAAAGGTATTCATTGGATTGAGTTGAGAAGGAAGGAACGTCAGTCGTTAAACCCTTTCCAGGTTTGGGTTCTGATGGCCAAAGTCTGTCATAGGCCTAATGAATATTCTGATTTGACAAGCAGAGAGATTTATGTGGTTGAAAGAATGAGGCTGTGGTAGGCAGTCACTGCAATGGCCAAGGAAACTTTGCCATGGAGTTTGAATCTCCTAAGGAGGCCAAGCAAGGAGTAATCAGGACTAGAATATTGGGCTCTGAACCACTCAGGGCAGATCCATAGGTCCACACAAGTATAGCAGGTGTATTAAGTTCCCCCTCAGAAGAATCAGAGCCAAGGAAACAGAAGGTGTCTCACAGTCCCTGTGGGAGCACTTGAGATACACAGGAGCCCTATTAACATTTCAGGAGTAATCAAGGAAAACTGGGGGTGGGGGGAGGTGGAAGACTTCTCAGTGTAAAGATTTTCATCTTTACACTATTTCCAAGCTATCTTTCATCATATCTCTATCAATATTTCACCAGAGTAATGTAGAGATAGCATTTTAAATCTCTGAGTGATACTCTATGTGTCATAAGTCTACTGATTGGTCCAGGCATATAAAAATTATAACATGGGTAACACAAGGTGCTTTACAATGCTTTTTAATGAGAAGGTTTTTAAAGCCCTTCACAGGCCTCTAATGGGAAAGCACCATGATTTACTCTGAAGCCTTTTGTGATGTTAATGTGGTATTTGTCTTTCTACATTCCTGAGATTGTTCCACATTGAAGATTTATCTTTATGTTAAACAATTCTCTTGTTTAAATTCTGTTTATTTTCTATATTGCATTTTCTTTTTACTATTCTCTCCCTGACCCACAGCAGTAACTGACCATGTTTGCTTAGTATAGAGTAAACGTTCATTTGCATATGTCATGTTTCCAACTAGAAGCTGGAAGGTGCCCCTGCCCTTTCAAATGCAGGTTGGTTTCCATTGTGCAAATGAGAGTTGGATGTAGAAAGCAAAGAAAGTGTCCTGAAAACGCAGAACTTGAATCTGAACCTTTCACTCCCAGCTCTTATCCAAAGCACTTCCTAAAACCATGAGCAAATTCCATGGGGCCAGGTCTCAAAGGTAAGGTGCAGAGAGTCATAATTGCATTTACAATTCTAGAGAGTAGCAAGCATTCCATGACACGTGTAGAGATCAGTGGATGCCTTGCACAAGTCTATTTACCCTTCCATTTTATTTCTCTGGGCTCAAAATTAGGTTGTCAGCCTTTGTGGCAAGTGCAGTTACCCAATGAGTCATCGTGTTGGTCCCACAGTTGCATTTCCTGGCAAGACTTCAGGGAGTTTATGTTTGATGGACAGGTATCTTGATTATGGGGAGAACAAAGAAGTAATATCTCTCTAACTCCTGCTGAAAACTGACTTCTTTGGGTGTCAAACACAAACCAGGCAGGTTCTCCATGCTTCTTCATGTCTTCGGAGGTGACTATGGCAGATAGAGAAGATACTAACCAGAGCTATGAGATTCCATTCTTTAATCAGGTAGAGCAAATATGCCAGTCAATGTCCAAGTTCACCTTAGTCACTTCTAGGTAAGGCTGTGGATGATCTCTCATCCTCTCGTAGCCCAAATAGCACCTTCTGGTACTCTGAAAACTAACTGGCAGGAAGAAGTTTCCTGGTCAGAACCAGCTTGCTTTCTCCATGTCCTGTGACCAGCTTATGTGATGTCTTCAGCAGCGGGCCCTTAGCATCAAGTCTGTCATGTATTGTTCAGCCTTGGGATGAGCAAAGAATAAGGACCCAAAGGAGACCCAAGGGTATTTGGAAGACTACAGGAGGTGTGTGAAGGTTATAGCTTTTTAAAACAACCCATCTAATAATCAATCTTGCCACACAATTGAGTATTTGTATATAAAAACACATCAAATTAAGACTATGTCATGGAACATGACTTGTCCTTATTACCTCTGGCATACTCAGGAAGTTTCCCATATATTTATGGCTTTTAGTTATTTATTTATTTATGACAAAGCATGAGCTGCCATTTCAGAGGGAAGAAAGGAGTAGATGAGAAGCAGCAGCCAGAGCAGAAAAAGGTAGACCAACCCTTCAGGACCTGCCATGCTTGAGCGCCTTTCTTGAAGAGGGTACTAAGTCACAAACAGACATGAAGCCGTGGCATCGGTGTCTGTGAGTGCTCATGCAGAAGAGCAGGCATCAAAAGTAAGGCTAGATGGTAAGGATAAGGATGCTGTTGGAACCATGTGACCAGAAATGGAATAGCAGACCAGGGAGGTAGCACCAGCATATGAGGAATCAGCAGGAAGCAGAGAATATTCTAATGATCCTGGTCTTGACACAGTATTCTTGTCAAGGTTTTGTTTCAAGGATTTTAAAAAAGTCAAAAAGCTTGTTAGTCACTTTATTCCCCCATGCAGTGTAGTTGACATCATACACACATGTGAGGAAACTATGTGTATTCGCTATATATGCAGTATATGTGGTTCTCATATATAAGCAATTTATATATTTTCTTACATATAGGCAATTTAGCATGGGAATTCATTACTTTAACTGATTTCTTGAGCGATGAAGCTAGCCAAGACTCTACTCCAGCCCAAATAGCATCTCCTGGTACTCTGAAAACTAACTTATTACCTGGGTAATTTAAAACAGCCTCTTAATCTTTGGGATCCTCAGTTTCCCCTTTTGTAACACAGGTACTTACCTCACAGGACTAAGAACCAGTGAGCGTGAACAGCCATAAAATGCTAAGCAGTGTGCCTGCCCACACTGAGTGGGGAAGGGTGGGGAGGCTCTTACAAACTGAGGTTTTGAATGGAACCTTCTCCTGTAACTTGTAACTCTGTGTGGAGAGACACAGTTCCAGAGCTTTGTCCTACAAGGGCTGAGACACGTTTCAGTGAAAGAAGATTTTCCTGGCCTATACAAGGTTCCGAGTTTAATCCCTATCACACCCACAAAAGGACCTTAGACTCTGAAGCCCACTCTGTTGGAAGGTTTTATCCTAAGACTTCTTACAGCTTAGCGTATATGTATTGGTGTTTGTAAGAGAAAGATGTATTTAATTTTTTGAGCCATGGGGTTAGACATGTAATTTATATACTCCCACTAGTTTACTATTGTCTCTTCTTGTGATGCTGACTTTACTGTCCTGGTCCTTTAATCATGCTCCCAGGCCATACTTGTCTAAAAAGCTGCAAATGATTCCATCATGCATCAGTAGCAAGGGCAAGCTACCTCTGGGGTTGTTTTTAATTAAATTCTATGGGTTTAATATTTTCAGGTTATTTTAAAACATTCCATCTTGTCTCCTTAAATTTCCTTTGGTCCATTTCTTCCTTCTAGTTTATTATGTTTGCAAAAAGGGATGGAAGAGACCAAGAAGGGAACAAGCACGCAGAAACACACCCAAAGCCTTTGAAATGCAGCATCTTTCCTAGTCTCTGAGTGGTGCAATAGTGAGCCGCTTTGAGGTTAAGTCATCTGACTGTCTTGTTATGATAGATCAAACCTGAAGGTGTGTGCTTGCTTCCAATTAACACCGGCTGTTGGGATTTGAAAATCAGGTATTTCATTCATTAACCTTCCGAATCACATTCAGAGGGGGAAAATGTTTGAATTTACAAGGTACAAATTATAAATTTATCAAAAGCAATAACATTATTGCAAGGCCCACGTTAAGGACTGTTAGCATCCTTAGTCTCCTGCCCATCATGGGGAGGCCACGTCCACCCCGAGGACATCTGCTCTAATAAGCAGCAGAGAGAGATTTCCACATGCCTTTGCCCTTGTCATACTCATTGGAACCCTGGAAGAAAACAGGCCAGAGGTGATTCTTCTCATTTGATGGATGAAAAAAAAACCCTGAATCTCAGAGAGATCAAGGGACTTGCCTAAAGTGACATTCTTGCAAAGTGGTCAAACCAGAACTTGAAAGCAGACTTGTTCCCTCCAGTCCCACATGCTTTCCTCCCCTTCACGTCGCTTTCTTGCCTGTTACAAAGAAGGGCATTATTAGGCCAAAGGCTGGAAGGGGCGGTTTGGTTTTGCTTGTTGGCTCACTGCCTCCGAGGCTTTGTTTCCCATCCTTTCTTCTTTCTGCAGGAGGTGCCTGTCTATCTCTTTGTCCTCCAGCTCCTGTACTGCACAGGCTGGTTGGAAGTAGGAAGAAGGAACAGGCAAGGGAGGCAGATACTATGGCTCTGCATTCTGGGATAAAACGTTTTCAAGTCTGAACCCCAAGTGGGAATGTCAGGTTTACAGCCCTGTGTCTCTGAAATGTTGGGTCACTTAAACTTAGCACTGCACACTTCATTCCTGTGAACTTTAAATTAAGATCTGCAATACCTGCTTATGGAGCCTATGATGACTTCAAGAACAGCATGGCTAAAAGGGAATTTGACAATAACAACTCTTAACTTTACGTCAATTCACAAGAAGTTCAGGAGTAGGGTTTTCCAAGTTGATTAAAAGCAGTTGAAACTGGGAAAGGAGAAATTCGCATGTAAATAAAGAAAATATCTAAAATAAAAAAAAAATTAAAAAAAAAATTTAAAAAAAATAAAATAAAATAAAAGCAGTTGGGAAATATTGGAGGCCTGGATCGGTTTCTCTGCCCTGCCTGGATCTGCTCTGATATCTCTGGAGGATAGAAATGACTTTATGGTTTCAAGCACTAAACTCTCTCATGGCAACAACCAGATAATCAAAGAGGAGTCCAGCATTCTCCTCATCTGTTTGTCTTCCTTTTTCGTGGTTAGGAAGGCAAGAGTTTACTCAAACCCTCTGGAAATCTATAAATGCCTTGGCAACTCTGGGTCATACTTCCATCTTCTAGGGTAGTCACAATACTGTAGTCACCAGCCTTGGAAGCAGGCTGTTATGAGCAATTTAGATGACCACTGGTGAACACCTGACTTTGGTAGCATTTGAGCTCTCTTTAAAGCACATCACAACTTGCCTGTGGGGGAAAAAATATGGAGGGGATAGATAGAAGCAAGACAGGTGTAGAAATACCCAGCAGGGCTGCCGTGGGTTGAACTGCCATTATACTAATGACAAGAGGAGAGTCAGACACTACTGTCTTAGAGCAGGCCTCAGGCCGTACCTGAAATCATGGCTATGATGCAAGGGAGATAAGATTCAACTAATACTTTCTCTTTGGAGATGCCCTTTGACTACCCAAAGCCTGTTGTCTCCCCTTCACATTAAGGATAGGAATTTCTGCTCCAATGGAATATTGAAAAAGGTCAAACATGGAGTAACAGCTGGCAAAGAGATGTGTAAGTTATTGTGTGCTACGCACATTTAAGTAGCATCTTTGGGATTCTGAGTTCAAGCTGTGGAGGTGCTTCACGTGGGATTCAACGACTGTGGCACTCAAATAGACACATTACAAAAGCAGATAATTGATAGTAGACCTGGCATTGTGATGCCAATGTGTAGAACACTAGTTCGTTCAATGTTCTGCACATTTGAAAATACTCTTCAGCTTTTGCCATAGGCCACATTGTGACTAAATATAGTATTGTGTGATGTGAAAGAAAAAATAATTGCATCTATCAAAATTGGACACACAGATTTCCCTACTGATTTCTTTTTCCTTCTGTTTTTTTTTTTTTTTACATTCCAATCACTGCCCCCTCCCAGTACTCCCTCCCGGTACTCCCTCCCTCATTCCCCTCCCCTTCTCCTATGAGAGGCTCCCCCCAACCCCTGAGGAATTTCACCATCCTGAAACCTCAAGTCCCTGCCTGGTTAGGTGCATCCTCTCCCATGAGACCAGGCAAAGCAGACCTGTTAAGGAACAGATCCCATAAGCAACAGCAGCTTTAGGGAGAGCACCCACTCCAGTTGTTGGAGGACCCACATAGAAACTGAGCCGCAAATCTTCATATGTGCTAGGGGTCTTGGTCCAGCCTGTGTATGTTATTTGGTTGGGGACTAAGTCTCTGAGAGGTTTCAAGGGTCCAAGTTAGTTAACTCTGTTGGTCTTCCTGTGGAATTCTTATCTCCTTCACTGCTTTCAATTCTTCCCTCAACTCTTCCATAAGACTCCCCAACCTCCATCCATTGTTTGGCTATGGATATCTGCATCTGTTTCAGTCAGCTGTTGGGTGGAGTCCTTCAGAGGACAGTTATGCTAGGCTCCTGCCTGCAAGCATAGCAGAGTATCATTAATAGTGTCAGGGACTGGTGCTTTGACAGTGTTCTTTCTCTTCCTATTTTGTGGGATAGTTTGAGGAGTATCGGTGTTAGCTCTTCTTTGAAAGTATGGTAAAATTCTATGCTAAAGCCATTGACCTTGAGCTTTTTTGGGGGGGTATAGAGACTTTTAAAGGCTATTTCTATTTCCTGTGGGTTATAAGACTTTTGATAATTTACCTTATCTTGATTTAACTTTGGTAAGTGGTATCTGTCTAGAAAATCATCCAGATCATTTATTTTACAGTTGTGTGGAGTACAGGCTTTTGAAGGAAGACCCAACCATTCTTTTGATTTTCCTCAGTTTCTGTTGTTATGTCTCCCTTTTCATTTCTGATTTTGTTAATTTGGATACTACCTCTTGTGCCCTTTAGTTAGTTTGGCTAAGAGTTTGTCTATCTTGTTGATTTTCTCAAAGAACTGGCTCTTGGTTTTATTGATGTCTTATATTGTTTTCTTTGTTTCTAATTGATTGATTTCAACCCTGAGTTTAACCATTTTCTGTCCTCTACTCCCTTTGGGTGTGCTTGCTTCTTCTTGCTCTAGAGCTGTCAAGGGTTCTATTAAGGTGGTAATATGAAATTTTTCCAATTTCTTTTTTTTTTTTTATTATTTTAGATATTT
>NW_022196904.1:84622785-84698826 GCF_008632895.1 Mastomys coucha
AGAGGATCATGTCCCTGCTGCCCTGCGGCTCCCCTGGGAGTCGTGGGGCCTGTGGCTCCCGGCTGGCTTCTCAGGTCTCAGAAACTCACCCGAGAGAAAATGGCGAATCCCGCCTGGATCTCTGGCCTTAGGCGCCTCCGGGCTGGCTGCTCCAGTCTCAGAACTTCACCAGAGAGACAACAGCGGATCCTGCCCGGGTCTCTGGCTTAATGTGCTCTCTGGAGGTAGGCGATCCACTTGCAGGGAAGGGGCAGAGGAGGACGATGCTGAACCCCCTCTGTCACTCGGAAGCTGAGAGGATCCTGTCCCTGCTGCCCTGCGGCTCCCCTCTCCAATTTCTTTATGTAGGCACTTATTCCTATGGACTTTCTTCTAAGCACTGCTTTCACTGTATCCTATAAGTTTGGGTATGATATGCCTTCATGTTTCTTGAATTCTACAAAGTCCTTGACTATTTTGTTTCTTCTCTGAGCAAGTGATCATTGAGTATGGACTTGTTCAGTTTCCATGAATAGGTGGGCTTTCTCTCGTTTCTGTTGATGTTGAAGTTCAGCCTTAATCCATGGAGATCTGATAGGATGCAAGGGATTATTTCAATCTTCTTGAATCTGTTGAGGCTTGCTTTGTGCCTAATTATATGTTCAATTACTGGAGACAGTTCCATGAAGTGCTGAGAAGAAGGGACATTCTTTTGTTTTGGGATGAAAAGTTCTGTAAATATCTGGTAAGATCCTTTTAGTTTATAACATCTGTTAGTTTCATTAATTTCTCTGTTTAGTTTCTGTTTTGATGACCTGTCAGTTGGTGAGAGTGGGGTGTAGAAGTCTCTCAGTATTAATCCTTAGTAATGTATCTTTTGTGAATGTGGGTGCCCTTACATTTGGGGCACAAAAATAAATGTTCAGAATTAAGATGTCATCCTGGTAGATTTTTTTTCTTTGTTGAGTATGACTGTCCTTTTCCATCTCTTTTGTTTACTTTTAGTTTAAAGTCTATTTTATTAGGCATTAGAATGGCTACTCTAGCTTGTTTCTTGGATCCAGTTGCTTGGAAAATCTTTTTCTACCCCTTGACTCTGAGGTAATGTCAGATCTCTGCCACTGAGTGTTTCTTGTATGCAGTGGAATGATGGTTCCTGTTTATTTATTCAACCTGATAACCTGTGTCTTCTTATTAGTGAATTTAATCTATTGATGTTAAGAGATATTAATGACTAATGATTGTTAGTTCTTGTTATTTTGATGTTGGTGGTGGTTTTGTGTGTATGTGTGTGTGTGTGTGTGTGTGTGTGTGTGTGTGTGTGTTTATCTTCTTTTGGTTTTGTTTGAGATGATTCATTTCTGTATTTTCTTAGATGTAGTTACCATCCTTGTATTACAGTTTTAACCCTCACTGATTTCTTTACCCAGATTTCTTCTCAAAGCCTAGCCATTGAAATGGCTAATGGTGCCTGTTATCTATGTGGTCCTTAACTCTTCATGATCCACATTTAAATGAAAAGGACAAGGTTTCAACCATCAGATAGGAAGGGTATCCATCTTGCCCCCAGATGCCTTAGATGCATGTATACTTTTATATTAAAGCTGCTCACAGGTCAGATAAACCAAAGCCTGCTTAGATAAGACAATGCAGCCAGAAAGCTTGGCATGGGGCTGGGGGAGACATGAGACAGATCTCTTGTTTCTCCTTCTCGCTCCCCCTCCTTCTCCCCTCTTCCTCTTATCCTTCTCCTTCTCCTCCTCCTCCTACTTCTTCTTGTAACTTCTTCTTGGCTCTAAAGTTTATGCTACTTCTACTTCATTTCTCTCCCACTTGCTCCATGGTCTTTTCAACTTGAACACCATGAAAGTGAATAATGTTTGGCCTCTAGCTTGCTTTACCCATCCTTAAAGTCAGTTCTGCCAACATTGGTTTGCTATAGAACTTCATCTGAGAGATTCTCCATTAGAGTCACCCTGGGGGGATGGGAGTGTGCAGCAAGGTAGTCTGTGGGTACCCACATTAGTAAGGATTCACAGAGGAAACAGTATTTGGACCATAATCCCTTAGGCAGAAAAAGGAGATGCTGCTGTATAATGAGATGTTAAAATTCACATACCCAGGCTCTAATGTTTCTCAGAAATAATATCTTACATATTAAGTCACTTTATTTAATCTTCAAATTACTCTGGTATGATAGGTCATATTATCAATATTTTATAGATTTTTAAAAATTCAAAATTCAGAGGCCATGTGATATGCCTAGTATCACTCAGTTTAAAGGCTAGACAGTTTCAGTACGCACTGCCTTGTATGAACAATCTCAGCAGCATGCACTACTGTGTATGCTTTATCAAAATCACATGAGATCCACTAAATTTCTCTGTAGCTCCAGAGCTGGCTGGCTGGTGGTTGATCGAGAGGTAAGACTATGCAAAGTTACATGGAAAAAGGGAATCTTTAGGAGGAGGAGTAAAAAGCCAGGACCATAATTACAATTTACTGTGTATTCTTAAAATGTTATCTGAATGTTCTAATTGCTTTGGTAAGAGTTATACACTGAATCAAAAATGCAAGGTCTTCTCTAGAACAATATATCAAAAATATAGACTCTAGCATTGTAGCCAGCTGACCCTAATCCGCACTGCATGGTGCCCTATACACTATTGTTTTGGGGAGTCCCAAACCACTGTTTTGGGAGTTCAAGTGAAGCTGGTGGTTTTAACCTATTTTCTGCCACAGGGAAACCAAGAGCTTCCATCACTCCCTCCTTGTGCTTGAAACCCACTGAAAAAGCCTCTCCTTGTCCCGCTATTAAAATGTATCTAGTCACTGCCTGGACATCTGCCAAGTACTCTCTTCTAAAGACGCCATTCCTAGTTGTGTTAGCCAGGTTACAGTGTCTGCTCCTAGGCATTAGGAAGGTCATTTCTCCCACTCTGTGCTGCTTGCTGACTCTAAGACTTCCTTAGGTGACTCTAAGTCTGCCCTAGACCTGGAACCTTCCCTTTCTATGCTGCTTCTGCAAGAGCTGCACAAGAGAAAGGACAAAAATGAAGTGATAGGCTTCTAAACAGCTCCTGCTTAAAGGATACTCTATGATCATGGTGTGACCTCTTTATTAACTCATGCTTTCATGGAATATATACCTTAGGGTGACTCAGTATTGTGTCTGATTGAGTTGGATTATATATCATAAAGAGAAGTAAGACAATAAAATAATAAAATAAAATAAGACACTTTTTTGTATATAAAAGCAATTTCTATAACTTGAAATTTTAGATAGTGATTCTTTATACCACTGACATCTTTCTATACCCCAAGTACATTCATAATCTATGTTCAAAACTTTGAGTGTGCAGTCTGTGTAAGGAGTGAGGAGACCATGCATGACATTTTGAGATGTGAGATCGCAGTAGCTTCATGAAATCATCTCACTAGGAGGAGTGTCCCCACGTAGTGCTTCAACCACTGCTTCAGAAGAAGGTGGTCAGTAAGTAATTCAGCACACCCATCCTTTGCAATGGCTCAGAGCTGAGAGGTGGATTTTTCTCACATCAGAAGTTGAAGGTAGAATCTATTGACATACGTTCATTGGCTTAATCATATCAGTCAAACTCACCCTTTGGTTTTCAGAACAGCTTCTTCAGTACTCAGCATCTTGCCTTTTATTTAATTCAGGAAAGACGGGTCGCGGTGGTGAAAACTTGCACAAGTCACATCAGTGTTTTTAATTGGCAAAGGCAATTTTTTTTAAAACACTCCCTGAAAACGTACAAATCTGAATCACCTGACTACCAATGGCAGAAAGGCAGAAGAAAAAGCTTCATTGGGCTACCTGGCCTGCCTTAAAACATGGGCAGCAGAGAAGGAGATGGGAATGGATGCTCAGGCAACCCCATCAATCTCATCACTCCCCCCAGCCAAGAACCAAGGAATCAAACACCACACTCACAGTTCAAATTTGGTTCATTTTAAATTTTCAAAGAGGCAATAATCTTGACATTAAGGTTAAGAAGACAAATCAACAAAGAAATTTATTTCATTTAATAATTCACCAAAGCTCTCCTTTGCATGGCAGTTCATAAGCTTGGTAAAGGCTAGATGCTTTCTAACCTCTAGGAAAGGGAGTAAAAATTCAGGATCAGATAGGAGTCCATTATGTTTTCTGTGCTCAGTGTGTGCATCCTGGTGGTTGGAAAGTGCTTTGACCTCACAGGCACAGGTACCTGCTAGCCTACCTTTTCTGCTTTCACATGAGGACCATCTACCCACAAGACACCATACTGGACACTTTCATGCTATGTGTGTGGCCCTGGTAAGCAGAGGAGAGGCCCTTATCTCATCCCTCTTTCTTGTAGCTGGACTCCTGTATTGCTATACCACTCTTCATTTCTACTTCTTTGTTTCTTTAAAGTATCTAGCCTCTTTCCACTGTGGGTTTCTCAATTCTTATGATCCATCCCCCGCACCTCCTCCCAGGCCATGTCTTATGCATCCTAGATCACCCTTCCCCTATATTACCCACAATACTCTCTCTAGCCAAGGTTTTTAATCATTCAATATCTCTGTGTAAAACTCTAAATGGCTCTTTATTACTTCAAAGTCCAAATACCTCACTGAATCCTTGTCAGCCCCACTCTTCAGGAAGCAGATAGCAAGACAGAATTAGGAGTACATGAGATTTGTCAAAGGAAGTGCCTTTGAGGGAAAACAGGGAAGGTAAATGTAAGAGAAACCTGAGATCCTGGTACAAGCCTGACCCAGTGAAATGGAATGAAAGGAAAGAACCCTAGGGAAGAAACACTGAAACACACAGTATAGCAGCTCTGGAAAGTCAAAGTCCCTGGGGAGTCAAGAGTTATCTGCCCCTTAGAGGAGCTTTACATGGAGTAGGAGGAGCCTAACTCTGGAGCCCTCATCAACCTCAGATATCACCAGGGAGTATCTCTGAGACTAAATAACCTTAGTGTGAACCCAAAATCTAACAACTGCAGGCTGTCAGCCAGATAAGCCTCCCTGCAGAAGTTCTCAGAGGACAAACTGAGCAGCCGCAGACCCATCATCGGCTACCACAAAGTCAAACAAAACCTTCTCCCATTTGGTCCTTGTTAATGTGCCCCAAATCATCCCTGACAGCTCCATAACATGGCCCTGGCTCTAGCTATGCAGATGCTCAAACACATCATACTCTCTATCTGTGACCCTCTGTGCCCAGATTATGACTGTCTACCATGAACAACCTCTCTCCGTCATCCTAGTTACATGCCATAGTCCTCTTCCTGTTGGCCAACTGTTGTCAAAGCCTGTTTCCCTCCAATGGTCTCTGGGACTTTGGGGGGGAATTCTCTATTTATTAAAAATTTTAAAGATTTTAAATTGGTGAGATTTCAATAAAAGGGTAGTAAGCAGCCACATCCTCAAAAAAGAATGCTGTCCTTTGCTGCAGCAATTATCCGTGGTCAATGCTGGTAGCTTTTCCACGCTCCAGTGGATAGCCTCACACAGACGCTCATATGAGCAGCACTCACTGGGCTTAGTGTATTATCAAAAAGAAAGCGGGAGGGCATGAAGTTGGGAGGAAGCCACGTTGGAAGTCATGAAGGAAGGAAATAATAATGAGATGTAGATATGATCATATTTCATTATATACATGTGTGAGCTTCTCATAAATAACAAGAAAATAAGGATAAGTAGATGAAAAAAATAGATGAATGGATAAAAACCACTCTCCATTCTCTAAGAGCCCAGAGAGATAGCTCAGCAGTTAAAGCACATACTGCTCTGCAGAGGACTCGAACTCAGGTCCAAGTACTGACCATCAGGTGGTCCACGGCAGCCTGTATCTCCAACTCCAGAAGACCCAATGTGCTCTTCTGGCCTCCACAGACATGTTCACTCATGTGTGTACATATACATGCCCTGTGCAGTCATGTGTGTGCATGCACATGACCCCCCACATGTACTATTACAAATAAAAAGAAATCTTAAAAGGCTACTAGTAACCCTCAGAGTATTAAAAAGTCCCAAGTGTCCCAGGAGACGTGGAAAAGTAGTTAAGGTCTGGCTTGCAGTAGGAAAGTCTCGCTCAGACAGATGAGGATTTCTCGAACATTTTAGCATGGACATAGATAGATATTTCTCCAAGCCTGCAAGTGAGCATGTTTCTTAATGTCTAGCCTCAATCTCCCCTAATGCGGTTGTTAAACCCAAGACCTAAATTAAGAATAATACCAGCAATTCTCAGGCAACAACTTACCACACTCATTCTAAAGCAAGAAAAAGATCCATTATCCATGAAATGCAAGTAAATAGCTGACCAGCATAATTGTATCTGTCTACACAAGTGACAAAATTAAAACTAATGTATGCACCATGGCAGGACAATTATCTTACTGTAAGTCATCTGGGCTCCTTTTATACTTCCATTGTCAAAGCCAATCATCCTTTGTTTCTACAAATGTCCTCTGCCTTTTTTGAAGCCGTTGGAGCTATCAGTAACTAATAATGTGTTTGAAATCTTGTAAATAGGCTTGGTTTTTGTAACATTAGCCACGTCCCTACAGGCACCAACAGCCCAGACGGAAGCTAACAAAGGTTAACTTTCCTCAGAAACAGGAAAACTGGGTCCTAACGACCAATTCTGATTATTAGTCTCTCCTCTCAGTAAATGTTCCAGGCTGTATATTACTTCTTCATCTAGGACTTAGCCACAGGCAGTGGGCATTGTATGATTCCAAGAATGAAAGAAGAGTGGAGAGGACCCAGAGCCATGACTTGTATCTAGTTATAGATACTGGGGAGGTACTAGCTAAGATCTCCCAGAAGTCATACCAGAAGAGAAAACTAAAAAGAATGTCAGAAATCTGGAGTGATCCTTCACAAACGATAAGCATAAGATAGCAACAATAACCACACACAATCAACCTGAAGAAGTGTCTTAGTCCTAGATTGATGTGGTCCGAGTTAGGCTTTCTAATCACCAGGCTTCTCTACACGCTGCAAAACATGACACTACACTCCCTCTCACTCCTTCCTGATCTTCACTGAGCATCCAGGTAAAGAGGACAAGCTACAGTGACAATGGCAGAAGATGACATCATCTGGATGGCTTCTTGAGGAATTTTCCAGAAGGTGGTAAAATCAGTGCAAATTGATTTCGTGGCATTTGAGGGGAATCAGAAGCAATAGATCTAGCTGGCTATGTCTTGTCTGAGGGTTTGGCTTAAAACTGAAAGAAGTATGCCCTCCCTGTAAGGTGGCAGTTCTCAACCCATGAGATATCTTACCTATCAGAGATTTACATTATAATTCACAACATTAGCAGAATTACAGTAATAAAGTAGTAACAAAATAATGTTATGGTTGGGGGTCACCACAACATGAGGAACTGTATTAAAGGGTCCCAGCATTAGAAAGATTAAGCAGCACTGCACTAAAGAGATCTTCCTATTGTCTAGTTACTGAATATGTGCTTATTTTCAGCAGTCATGATAGGAGATTTTGTTCTCCTTGCCTCTTTCTTCCCGTCATTCTTCCCCTTCTGGGATCTTTATTTTCTTTTCTCCCCTTTTTTCCTTCCTTCATTTCACTTGCTTTCTTCAATTTCCCTTCAGAATTCTCTTATTTTGAACATGTTAGAAAGCCAGCCTTTAGGGCATCAGCACATAATTCTGGGGCTGGGGAAATGGCTCAGCAGGTAAGGGTACTTGCTGCACAAGCATGAGTACCTGGGTTCAAATCCCCAGTACGACCTAAAGAGATAAATGTGGCTGTGGGTGTCTGCATTATGGGGGATGGGGTTTCAGAAACAGGTAGATTTGTGGGACTTTCTGGCTACAAGCCTAGAACCAAGTTCAGTGAAAGACCATGTTTTAAAGGAATAAGGTGACAATGGATGGAGAAAGGCACCAAATGTCCTCCTCTGGCCTCTTCACATGCACTCCTACATGTGTATGCCACACACATATAATATACACACCCAAAGTGTAATTACAATAAATCAGAATATATTTCTAGAGTTGTATAAATGCAGTTAAAGACTTCAAGAAGAGGCCTTTTAGTATCCAGAAGAACCACCAGCTGAGAGGTTTTTGTTTGTCTGGTGCTGGGCTCTATGTATGCTGGGCAGCTAAATAAGTAGGAGCTCCAGATCCATGAACTGCAGTAGGATTATCTCTGTGTTGAACATGTACGCAACTGTGTTGCGTATTTAGTGGAAGGGCTGGAGAGAAGAACCCTCAACAGTGCTTCCTGAAGGTAACAGCTATGCTACTTTGTTTTAGATGATAGTGAGTATAAGCAAAAAGTAGTGAAATTTGTAGGCCAATGAGCCATTGAGTGTGAAGTACAGAGGAAATAAGTAGACTGGCAAATACAGAATCAGTAAACTGAGGCTCCAGGTCATCAAGGACCCTGTGCTTCCATTTGTGACTTAAATGAACTTGAACCATTTGAATGTTCCTTTAGGCTATGAGGAGGTATTGAAACTTTCTAAGAACAAGAAGAGCGTGAGCTGCTATCTTTGGGAAAAGATCACCCTGGCAGTAATTGGAGAGATAAATGGCAGGGAGACTCGAGTGAATGGCAAAGACGCATAGCCAAGGACAAGATGCTGCTGCATGAATTAAGCAGTGAGTGTGGGGGTAGCTTGGGAAGGTTGTAGGAACATAGATTGAGAAAAAAGAAAAGCCTAGTTGGGGGTTGCTTATCATACGGGGAAAATATAAGCTAAAAAACTCCTGCAATAACTGAAAGGAAAAGCACGAATTGAATTGTGGCCATGCCACATGTGAAGTACCAAGAGGAACCGGAGAGCCTCACGGGCAGTTGTTATGGTTCAGCTTATGGAGGGGAAGGCTAATGAGGAGGTAGGGATGGGATGTTATCAGCATGTGCGTGGCCCAGAAGTCCTGAGCATGCATGCATCACTATGCAAACCACCATGTTCTCTCCTGGGTTGGTAGTCGGTTCCCTGCTTGTCTCTTCTGATAATCGCTAGCATGCATGGGGCCCAAGGCAGCCCACAAATCATTTTCCTGAGATTTATTTTTTAACCTTGTCCTTTATACAGCTCTCACATGTATCTAGTATCAGCCCCATTAACATACCAAGAAGATGAAATCCAGAGCTCAAGAGATTTTTTTCAGCTGCTGCAGTTAATAAATAGAGAAGTGAGGGCAGTAATGCTACCTCCCTACTTCTGATTCCTTGACAACTTTGGGTTTCATTATTTTCTGGTTTCCCTTCTCACACTGTATACTGAAAGAAGTTTTTTATCGTGGTGTTTTATCTGGCACAGAGGGTGGCATGTAACAAACACTCAATTAAGATAGTCAGGTCATTAATATAATTTTGACATTTAAATGTATATTGTTGAGTGATCTGAGCCAACTAACTTTGTTCCCTGTGAGTGTAGACTGCACTCTTCATTCTTCAATCATAGAATTATAGAAACTATGTATCTTTTTCTGCATTAGACTGAGTTTCTGGGAGCAGGCCCACCATGAACGTTTTTTTCTTAATTATTTGGAGCTGTGAAAATAGTTGTGTTGGTAAAGTACTTATCTTGCAAGCAGGAAGACTGAAATTCTTTCCCTCAGGACTCATGCAAAATCTGGACGCTGTGGCACATGCTTGCCCTTTTAGAACCGGGGAGCTAGAGACAGGTGACAGGTGAATCTCTGAGGTTTGCTGGCCAAGCAGCCTAGCCATCTTGGTGAATAGTCAGCTACTGAGACATCATGTCTCAGACTAATTAATTAATAATAAATAAATAAATAAATAAATAAGATGGCCTGCATCTGAAGAATAACACTCAAGGTTGTCTTCTGGTTTTCCAGATATTATACAGTAATTTCACACACACATACGGACATGTATGCACATATGGACACATACACACACAATTAGCATTATTTATGTGTTTTTTTGCCATATCTTTCCCTGGTCAATCACAGACAGGGGTACATTTTAGTCTCTTAGAATGTTTCTTAGATTATTAATATATGATTGTTGGTTGTGCACCTTCTCAAGAAGACTGTGAGGACCTCAAGACAGATGTTGGTGGCTGGAGAGATGGCTCAGAGGTTAAGAGCACTGACTGTTCCTCCAGACGTCCTCAGTTCAATTCCCAGCAACCACATGGTGGCTCACAACCATCTCTAATGAGATCTGACGCCCTTTTCTGGTATGGCTGAAGACAGAGACTGTGTACTCAAATAAATAAAATAAATAAATCTTAAAAAAAAAAAAGACAGAGACGTTGCTACTTTCTATGTTCCCAGTGCTGAGATGTAAACATACAATTACACTGCTGTTAAGTTAATTTTCTGTGATGGAGACCTGTGCATGGGAGTGAATCAATACACATTCATTGTGTAGATATATGGGTGAAGGCAAGACAAATTTTAATTTGACAATGTCAGAGTGGGAACTTTGGGATCTGTGCCTGTTGTTTGTAGATTAGATGGATAAAGCCTAGGGAAAGTTAGTAAAAGGGTGTTGTGGAGAAAGAGTATCTTGGCCATCAGGGACCCAAGGAACACCACAAAATTCATACCATGCAACAGACCTTATGCAAAAAATTTATTGGGGAGGGGAAATGAAAAGTGGCTGCCTCTATGCAGGGCTGGAGACAGTGATAGGCCAAGCCATGTTGGTGGGCTTTATGGTGCTATAGAGCATATGCATATGGAAAATATGTACTGGTGGAAATATGTTGCATTGGCATTCAGTGATGAGGGTAAATTAACCCTAAGTCATTGAAAGTGTGGTGGGGAGCTCCAAGAGACCTGCTTCCTGAATGTGGTCAAAGGACTTGTGGTGGCTCTCTGTATGCCCTATAATAAGACTGAAGGGTTTCTCTGGCCAAGTTACTGGCTCTAAGACCTTGGTATTCAATCAGAGAACAAAGATGTGGGTAAAGAAAGTAAAAAAGTAAAAATTAAAATATTCTAAGGGCCAGAGAAGTGGTTCACCAATATCATTGTTAGCTGTTTAAACCTGGTGATATGGGTTCCATCCTTTGATCCCATGTAAAAAGCTAGATATGGTAGCATGTATCTGGAATTCCTGTGCTCTTATAGGGAGATGGTGGTTTGAAGGAGTTACATCAACAAGAGCTCCTGGGCCATCTAGCCTAATCAAGTACTCTGGTCAGCAGCAGAGATAAGAGAGACCTAGTCCCAACAAGGTAGGAAGTCTGAAAGTAGACCTCTGTCCTAGTCCATGTTGTAGCATACATATGCCCACACTCTCACATGCAAGCTAAGTAGCAATGAAGGCTTCTAAGTATTCAAATTATATGACCTAGCAGAAAAGATGAAAGCATCTAGTTGAGCCTTCATGGCTTGAGAGTCTAAAAGCTTCTGAAACATGATAAGACATTCTTTTAGAAAGATAAACCCCTTTAAAATCCAAACATATTTGACAATTACATTTTCAACACTGCCTCAGAGGTGATGTTGAACTATCAAGAGCAGCTATGGTAGGTGGTTTCTTTTGACAATAACAGAGATGCAACACCAAGAGCCCAGGCTACAGAAATTTGTCACAATGAGTCAGGAGTGCAGTATGAGTCAGAATCACTATTGACTCACTTGGTTCTCCTAATGACTCCCAGAAATCTTATATATACCCTGACTCTATACCTAAGGAAACCAGAGACCAGGCTGCCCTTGGCCTCACAACTGTTAAGGAGAAATAGCCTAAATAGTTCTAATTCCAAACCCACACTCTAAATTGCTCTAAGGTTGAGACTCCCCATTGCTGTATGTGAGAGACCCAAGAAGATGTCATCTTCTATGGGCTAGAAATGCCCTCTGCAAACGTCCCAGCCCTTCCATTTTATGAAGGCCCACTGGCAAACATTTCAGGTTTCTGGGAAAGGTGTTAGACACATGGGACATAGAAGCATTTGCAAAAGATCCTTAAGGGCCCTGTGTGTGAAAAGACTGGTTGAACATAAATACTCAGCCCTAGGGCATAGTCTACAGGTTTGAAAACCCCTTCTATATGGGGTACATGGCTTATTTGGTTCTATATAAACAATGGGTGATTTACTAATAGCAAGATTTGAATGGAAGACAAATTTATCCAAATTGCATATTTAAAAAATGTATACATTATATAGAAAATACATTTATACTAAGCAATTATCAGGCAATCTCACTGATTTCTACTCTCTTGAAAAGCTGGAAATAACTATTAGCACTACCCCTGTGTTGGCAGAAGCTGGAAGCAGTTGCTCACTAACACAGAGTGTATGTTCCATATCACTGCAGACCACCATCCCTTCTCTCTCCTGTTGGAGTCTTGGATACTTCCTGCCTTGCCCTTAAGCATCTGAATTTGAGATCCATGATACAGATCAACCATACATAATCACACTACAAAATTTCCATGTGTTGCTGATGTGATATAATTAAAGTATAGTGCCTTCCTCCTTCAAAAAACATTGTATGTTCTTACAAAATATGCAAAGTAGAAACCCAAGGTTTGCTTTGGGGTTTAATAACAATAGTACAAAAGGTCTGGGACATAGTTCAGATAGGGTGGCTGCCTAATGTCTGTGATGCCCTATGGTACATTTCAAGCACTTTATGAAATTGTTCACAGTGGCACATGTGTATCATCCCAGATTTGGGATTCGAAGACTGAAGAGCAGGAGTTCAAGGCTTTTCTCTGATACTTCTCCAGTTCAAGACCAGCCTAGTCTATGTGAGACCTTGTCTCAAAAAAAATGTTTTAAGTGGTTCATATTTAGCCTAAAAATTTTAGGATGCCATCAGCCATTTCAAGATTCACATATAGTTAAGGCAGCCGCTCCCGTGCCAGCCACCTCTTTCACCTCCCACCCTGTTCAAGCCTCTGACCTCATTTGCCGTTGCGGTAGTATAATCTGTCTTACAACGGGACATAAATTCACTACATAAGTAATTTCTCCTCAAGGCTATTTTCCCATGAACCATGTGCAAGTAAATTGCTTATTTTTATTTCTTTCCCAATGTAGAGCAGAGGTCACCATGCCTTGTGCAATTTTGCTTCCTTAAAGGCAAACGCAATTGCTTTGCCCATGTATCCTTTAATGTCACCTTTGCCTGCCATTCCCATCGAGTTTAAGAGGGCCAGCCATTTATCTGAGACCATTAGGGGAGCCCACTGTGGTGATACATTGATTTTCTCAGGTGACACTAGAGTGGGGTGTGAGCCACTTTCAGAGGTAAGAAGGCATGAAAAGCTATTAAGTCCGATGGACAAAGAAGACGTATTTCAGGAAGATGGGAGCAGAGTCTTCTTGCAGCAAAGGTATAACTCTGACTCAAGCTGGATGTGTGCTTCTCATTTACTCTTCTTTATTGAACATTTGCTAAAATGAAAAAGAAAGGAAATGCTTGCTATGTGCCAAGACAAGATAGCTCTGGCATTGGGCTAAGCCTTTCTTTCTCTCCTTTTTTAATCTTTCTTTTTTTTTTATTTTTTTATTAGATATTTTCTTTATTTGCATTTCAAATTTTATCCCCTTTCCTCATACCTTCCGAAAACCCCTCTATCCCATCCCCCTCACTATCCCACCACTCCCACTTCCCTGTCCTAGGATTCCCCTACACTGGGGCATCGAGCCTTCACAAGACCAAAGGCCTCTCCTCACATTGATGTCTCACAAGTCCATCCACTGTTACATATTTGGCTGAAGCCTTGAGTCCCTCCTTGTGTACTCTTTGGTTGGTGGTTTAGTCCCTGGGAGTTCTGGGGGTACTAGTTAGTTCATATTGTTGTTCTTTCTATGGTGCTGCAAACCCTTCAGCTCCTTGGGTTCTTTCTCTAGCTCCTCCATTGGAGACCTTGTGCCCAGTCCAATGGATCGCTGTGAGCATCCACTTCTGTATTTGTCAGGCACTGGCAGAGCCTCTCAGGAGACAGCTATATCGGGCTCCTGTCATCCAGCACTTGATGGCATCCACAATAATGTCTAGATTTGATGACTGAATATGGGAAGGATTCCCAGGTAGAGCAGTCTCTGAATTGTCCTTCCTTCAGTCTCTGCTCTATAGTTAGTCTCTACAAATCCTTCCATGGGTATTTTGTTCCCCCTTTTAAGAAGGAACGAGGTATCCACACTCTGGACTTCCTTCTTCTTGAGTTTCTTATGGTTTGTGGTTTGTACTTTGTGTATTCTGATCTTCTAGGCTAATATCCACTAATCAGAGAATTCATACCATGTGTGTTCTTTTGTGATTGGGTTACCTCACTTAGGATGATATTCTCCAGATCCATCCATTTCCCCAAGAATTTCATAAACTCATTTTTAATAGCCAAGTAGTACTCCATTGTATAGATGTATCACATTTTCTATATCCATTCCTTTGTTGAGGGACATCTGGGTTGCTTCCAGTTTCTGGCTATTATAAATAAGGTTGCTATGAACATAGTAGAGCATGTGTCCTTATTACATGTTGGAGCATCTTCTGGTTATATGCCCAGGAGTGGTATAGCTGGGTCCTCAGGTAGTATTATGTCCAATTTCTGGAGGAACCACCAAACTGATTTCCAGAGTGGTTGTACCAGCTTACAATCCCACCAGCAATGGAGGAGTGTTCATCTTTTTCCCCACCTCACCAGCATCTGCTCAGGGTTGTTCTGATTTGCATTTTCCTGATGACTAAGGATGTTGAACATTTCTTTAGGTACTTCTTGACCATTCAGTATTCCTCAGTCGACAATTCTTTGTTTATCTCTGCACCCCATTTTTAATAGGGTTATTAGGTTCTCTGGAGTCTAACCTCTTGAGTTCTTTGTATATATTGGATATTAGCCCTCTATCAGATGTAAGATTGGTAAAGATCTTTTCCCAATCTGTTGGTTGCCTTTCAAGTACACTAAGATACTTGTCTGAAGCCAGCAGAGATAGCTCAGTGGGTAAAGTGCTGGCTGCACAAGTGTGAGGACCTGAGTTTGTATCTCCAGACTCAGCCTATGGGTGGCTTTGCCTACCTGTAATATCAGTGTTGGAGAGAGAGAGGTGGATCCCTAGATATGGATGGCCAGGCATTCTTGCTGAGTCAGCTGAAGACCAGGTTCGGTGTGAAACTCTGTCTCAAAAGCTGAAGAGTTTGACGAAGACACCTAATGTTGACCTCTGATCTCAGACCCCCCCCCCCACACACACACATATATATGCATACATATACACATATACACAGAGAGAGTGTGCACATACATACCTACACGGAGTCACACAGTCACAGTCACACATTCATCAGAGGTAAGAAAGGGATTTGCACATTTCCAGGCTAATGTAGGATCCCCAGGGTCAATCATTCTATTGTAGTTTCTATTTGTGCTTTGAGCCAACACAAAGCTGACTTCCCCATACAAGTTACTAGCAGGTACTAACAGAATGAGAATCTCTCACTTTTCCTGTTCATAGGAGACCTAAGACTGCCCTATGCCCAAGTCATCCCAATGAGCATGCAGAAGACTTCACATTATAAATGCCCTTGCTAAAACCACAGCCATCATATTGGAGTTAAAAAGAGGAACACATTCTCTTACATTGGGGCTCATTCTGACTCACCATAGCTATATTGCCTTAGATCCATAGATCCTTCCCACCTCTCTGTTGGTAAATATTATTACACTCTCCATATTATATGAGACAATATTTGACAGAGAAGTGATTTTCACAGTCGTGATACCTGTAGCAGCAAAGATTTTAAGTTTAAATAGACATACTGAGTCTCACTCAGAAATCATCTTGCTAAGGCAGGCTCACCTGTCACCTTCCATTCATCAGTCATTGTAAATACATAGTATCCTATAAGTATAAAGGATTTTCAGTCATGAGCTCTGGCTACTTATGAGTTACAAAGTAAAGGCAAGTTGGAGGTCAGTTCTAAGCTCTGTGATCAAATATGGTTGAATGTGATGAACCTTTTTCCTTGTCTGCTTGTCATATGTTCTGTTGTGGTTTTTCTCATTTTTTCACTTCCCTCCATCCCTTCACTTGTTTTGATGGAGTTTCTATCCTCTTTATGTAATTTCCTGACATAGTAATATCAGCATTGTTGCATTGCATTATCTATTACTACATTGGAGATGAAAATACATAAGGCTTTGCATAGGAGCAAGGAATGAGACTTCTGGAGGCAAAGGCTTGTAGTCTGTGGTTTGACAAATACTTTAGACAGTTCAGATACACACTAATGCACAAATACTCACTACCCCCAAAGACTTGTTACTGAGCAAATATGAGTAACAGTGTCTGCTTCACAATTTCATTGGTCAATAAATAAAATGATATAGAGGAAGTATACTGAAGTACTTAGCCCATAAAAGATGCTAAAAATGGTAGATTTTAGTAGCAGGCAGAAGAGATAGTAATAAATGGGAATATTAAAAGCATAGCTAACAAAGCTACTGAAACTCCCTGTATATTGCACGTGTAAGAAAATATTATCTCACATTTCTAAATTCTCCAAGCCTGCCTTATATCACTATTGCTCAAAGGACCTGACGCCAGATAAAAGCTAGAGTTTCTCTGTCAAGGCTCTGCCTTCTCTTCCTTCTTATCCCTACAGGAGTGCCAGCTTTTATTGGCTAGGTCAAGACCCACAAGGTCCTCATATTTTCCTAGTTACTTTGGCTTTTAAAAGTGTAATGATTACACAAGCAAAACCGGGCTAGAAATCAACACAATTACCATAACCAACTGCATGCCCTACATCAGAGAAAAAAAATTCATATGCACCAGGTCACATCATCCTTGGCAGCTTCAAAGGAAAGAAAAGGAAAGAGCATGAAACAAACAAGCCAACCTGTTAAGGTAGGAACGAGGATGGAGAGAGAATAAGTTTGGGAAAAGTTGACAGTACACACAACTAAATATTAAAGTACAAATATTAAATATTCTGAGTTTCTTCATGTCACTGACCTATACATTTCATGCCTATTTGATCTTCAAATGTCTGGTGGTTTTAAAATGGTTTAAATAGCCAGGCAGTGGTGGCGCACGCCTTTAATCCCAGCACTTGGGAGGCAGAGGCAGGTGGATTTCTGAGTTCGAGGTCAGCCTGGTCTACAGAGTGAGTTCCAGGACAGCCACAATTACACAGAAAAACTCTGTCTCGAAAAACCAAAAAAAAAAAAAAAAAAAAAATGGTTTAAATAATCTACTATTATAGGGATTTCACAAGAGTCCCGAGAAGAAGAAAATGTTATACTTCCTACTGAATAGAGAGCAAAGAATGGTTGTACAATTTAATCACAGCTATGTAGCCAATAATAAGGCCAGAAATCAGATGCATATATTTTTTCTGTGAGGAATTTCTTCTGCATTCAGCTCCTGGACCATCCAAGTTTTAGTCTGATCAGATCCTTTAGCATCAAAGTTACAATCCCACCTCCTTATTTCTCCAATGTGTCATTAAAAGACCAAGTCCTTCCTGTGAATGTGAGGAGGTTCCCTTTACCTCGTGTATTACTACTTTCATTGTTGCAGAAAATATATGCAGAATACTGTTTGACTCAGTGAGGCTTGGCAGAATTGACATAGTACAAGGCATTCATATTGCACATATAATAGGTAATAATTACATCACATTGTGCATAATTGTAGTGATGCTATGTGCTGTAAGAGCAATTCACAAGAAGGAGGCACAATTGAGTCCTACTTTGAGTTGGGAGGCTGGGAGCTCGTACTGTAGAAAGAATATTCTAGATGAGATTTGAGGAACAATTTGAAACCAGAAGTGCAAGAGAGAAACCTAAAGAAATTTGGTGAGTATACCAACCAAGGTCCCTTTGAAGATGGAAACAAACACAACATACATTTGTATATGTATGTATGATTACAGGAAGGAACATTAGGTTGACTTTCGCAATCAGAGGCTGGATAGACCCATAGAGCTCATCTGCACTCTGAAGAACTAGAGAAGGCAATGTGCTCAGCGCAAAAAGCTGGAAGCCTAAAATCAAGGCTACAGCCACAGTCAAGGCTATAGTCCTAATAGTCCCCTGGAATGTCACCAGTGTGACTCATTGTTGAAATGCTACAGAAGCATGAGTCCACTGGCAAAGTCATAAACAAAAGACATCCGTGCTCAAAACAATCAGGTTTTCATGTATGAGCAGGTTCTCTCCTTCTGCTTCTCTCCATTGAGGACCCCAGCCTTCTAGATCACACCACCCATATTCAGGGCTTTGTCTCAAAAGGACACTCTGATAGATACATCTAGATGTATGCTCTACTAACTTCCAATCCAGTTATCCGTCAAGATTAGACATCACAGTGGGACTGGAGAGTAATGAGTAAGGGAAGTATATAAGCCAGAAACTCAGAGAGTTCATTAAATCATGCAGTGGGGAGCCACTGAAGATGCTTAAGAAGCAGTGTAACAGAATAAGATCTGTGCTTTAACAAAGTCCCACTGTCTAGAGTGTAGAAAATGTGTCAGAGGAAGCAAGAATGACACTGGGAAAACCAGCTGAGAGGTAACGGAAGAAGTACAAGTCCTATTCTGGAAGCAGAATAGGAGGGAATTAGATGATATTAAGGCATGCTTTGTGGTTGAATATGCAGCTGTCAACAATGGCCTTCATACAGGAGAGAAGGGGAATAATCACCACATGATCATTCTGTGACCTGGTACAGAGATAGATGGGGTGCCTTGTGTTGAAAACATAGGAGAAAAACCATTTTGCTGGTTCCTTACCAATACTGCCATCTCCCATTTCAGTTGTTTGAGGATTTTTTTTCTATCTTCTAGCATCTTAAAGGACAGAATTAAGAGGGATTGTATATATCACTTCTCCATCCACCTAAATGCCTCTATTAGTCCAGCAACCACAGTAAGAGTTCAAGGAATATGTATCATTTGGCTGGTTCAATAAATGAGTCCAAGTACTGTTCAGCCTGAGGCCTGGTAAGTGGTAAATGCTTAGTAAATGTTAACTACTATTATCCCACAATTACAAATTGTCTTTTGCAAACTGACCTGTGTCTCCCCAACACTCCCATAAAGATTAAACGCAAGACTGTCCATTGTATAGCCAAATCCCTGGGACCTGACACATTTACAGTCTAACAAAACACTGAAAGTCCTAATTAAAAAATAATAAGCCTGCCTATTATGGTGACACAAGCGTGACGGGGCAGTTGCATGTGCCACAGCTGTTACCCTGCTTGCCAGGCTTTCCCTTAGAGCTTTCAATTAAAAGTAACAGTGAGCTCACTCCTCATGCCATATGCATAATCTGAAAGCTCTTTCTTCTCCCTTTGAAAAGTATTCAGTGAAAGACAGGGCAAAGAAGAGTGTGAAAGACACTTGCCCAACATGTCCACAAGCTTTAATTCCACCCCCTATCCACCTTGGCCTCTGACCCACTCTATGACCTTGAACCACTGAATGGACATTCTTGTGCTTTAGCACAGAATTTTTTTTTTTTTTTTTTTGAAGAGCAAAAGGTTGCTGTCAACCTGCTTGATAGCAAGTAGGCTTAACAGATTCCCCAAACACTTCTAAAAAACATTGCTGAATATAATCTTCATGTTCATGCTAATAACGAAGTAAAGTAAGTGCCAGGGTAAGTTAATAAACTTAATTGTATCACCTTATTATTCACTTTCAAGTTGTCTAATAGAGGCCATTCTTGTAACAATGTAGGGTAATAGATACTCTAGAAAGAAGGCTAATCATATACTATGGGAAGCCCTGCAAATGGAGCGACCCACTGCAGCATGGTTTGTGCAGTCTGGGACTTGTTGACTATAGAGATCCCTCTGTAGCTTACACAATGTCTAAATGTTCACTTGCAGCTGTTTGGGGCTATATCACGGAAGGACTGTGCACCATCTCCCTGTGCCTTTAGCAAACATTATATAGAAATGATATTTACTTGTTTCCCCAACTCTGTGGCTGCCTCTGTGAGGTGTGATCTCTGTAAGGTCATAGAAGTATCTGATTTTCTCAGCGACACATCTCTAGCACTTATTAAAGGACTCACTCCATAGTGAGTCCATACAGCAACACTGCTGAATGAATTCACCCATTAAGCAAGGAATGTGGCAGGTAGAGAAAGACAGATGTGAATGAAAAAATCTCAGCTCCACATGTACTGGTCATATAACTTTAACCAAAATGCTGCTTTGGCTTGGTAGGTAAAAGATTTTGAGGATTAGATTAGGCAATATCTGTGGAAACCTTAGCTTTGTGAAAACCACGGGATAGACCAGCAGTACATTAAGGCTGCCACTTGTTCATTCCTCCTTTGAGCTCAGTCAGTATGTACAACATGCCAAACACTGGCAGATTGACAGAGAGATACACTATGGCTTTTACCCTCCTGAACACTATATGACATTTGAAGACATAGACACAGATAAAGTAATATTTAATCAGAACTTCCAATAGATCAGAGGAAAGACTCCCTAGATTCTACAGTTTGGAAGGCCCATCCTGCTTCCTCTCTGTGTTTTTCCTCAAAGTCAGAGAGATATACATAACAATATTGACCTTCTAGTCTATATTCTGTATATTCAGAATCCAAAACTTACTGGCCCGCATAGCTCAATACTTCTTCCATGGCGTCTTTGGTTATATATTTCCAACCACATGCCAAGACTTTCAGGTAAGACATGAAATGTGGCCAAAGGCAAAGTTTTTCATGGAATAAAAAAGACTTACCCACAAGAGTTGAATCTATACATTAGCAGGCACATGCAGGGGCACCTTGTGAAGATTCTGGAAGACAGTATCTCATGAGTTCCACCTTGTTAGCATTGCTGACACCTTGTTAGCATTTAGTAATGTGGCAGGGGAAGCAAAGATCAGCAGTCAACTCATCAAGTCCAGTCCAACATAGTGGAAATGTTCAATAACTTTCAAGAAGGGAGATTGTCTGAGAGCTGTGATAAATTTAGAGTCACAGAGATAAAAAATGGGCAATCCAAGCCTTTAATCCAGCAAAATACATGAACTGGGATTTATATAAGGTGGAAAGAAGGGTAAAAGAAAAAAGTCTGCCTAGTTGATAAGCCAGCTGTGGAGAGAAATGCCTTCTCCACAATGCCCTCGATATGAAGGAAAATTACATAGGAGTGAAGTTATATCTGTCTCCCAGTGCTGATGTCACAAATGACCACAGTGATTTATGCAGTGATTTAACACAACACAATCCTTCCACAGTTCTGGAGGGCAGGTATGAATCCTACACAGCTACAATCACGAAGTCAACAGAGTTGATTCTTCATAAGGTTCCAAGGAGAAATGTAATCCTTGCCTCTTTCAGAAGCTTCTAGAGGCTTCCAGAATCTTCTAGGTTTTAGCAACATCAGCACAGTCTTCACTTGCTCTGTCACAAATCAATATTTGTTCCTCCAGCCTTCTCTAATCATGTTGTATTTGGTTTACCTGGCATGAAGGATAGTCTTATCTTCATGACCTCTCGCTGGATAATATGCTCAAAGTCTCCTTGTTAGGTAATGCATTCAGTTTGGGGGCATAAGGCTATGGGCATATTTGTCATTATTCAGATTACCACATTGAATCATCTTCAAATATTAAACTAAGAAATATTCATTCTTTTTTTAAGAGAGAAGTTTCTTTCTTTTTTTTTTGTTTTTGTTTTTGTTTTTTTGTTTGTTTTGTTTTTTTCGAGACAGGGTTTCTCTGTGTAGCCGTGGCTGTCCTGGAACTCACTTTGTAGACCAGGCTGGCCTGGCCTCGAACTCAGAAATCCGCCTGCCTCTGCCTCCCAAGTGCTGGGATTAAAGGCGTGTGCCACCACCGCCTGGCTAAGAAAAAAGTTTCAATCTCTCATTCATAAGTATAGTCTTGGTGGTGAAAAGTGTGCCAATAACTATGTATGTGAGTCATTGTGGGGAGAGCCACATTGACTCTGAGAGCACAGTGAACATTCATAAAGCCTGAACTGAACTCCACAGAAGGGAATCACAGCTCATGTAAGATATTCTAAATTGGAAATATGAATCATTATAAGCAGCCTGCAATATTTGAATATTGATTACATGTTTTTTAAACTTGTAAGCAAAATCTCCTTCCAAAAAGTAAATTTTTTTAATGGATTTTGTTCACTCAACACAACCTTAAAAGATCTAATATGAATAGGGGGAAAAGACCCATCAAGTTTTCAAGTAGAAGAAAAAAATGACACTACACTTTAAAAAGTTTGTGGCAAAGTACCATGAATCTGAACTGAGAACTCAGGGTAATTCTAATACTCCAGGTACAGAAAGCTGAGCATTCAAACTGTGCCAGTCGCCGCTGAGATTGAGATGAGACAAGGGGCACGAGGCATGGGAAGGATTAACAAGGTACAATTGGCACGGTTGAAGAGCTGACTGGGCAGAAAGCAAAAGAAAGACATGAGCTGAAAATAACATCAGGGCTTGCAGCCCAGAAGAGGGGATAACTTGATTCCCATTTCATTTTCTCTCAAGCAGCACACCGGGATGCTTTTCAAAAAGAGCATTTGTATGAGAGCAGGAATATGGTCTGGCCAGGAAACTGAATTCTGCTTTGGCCCAAGAATCCTTTACTATCTTGGGGTTCTTGAAGCACAAAGAAGTATGTGATAAGGCATGATAGGACCAAACAATCCTTTTATGGCATCTGGAGCTTTGGCCTCCCAGTCTACATGGCAGAGTTTAGAGAGCCAGGTCAGATCATACTGATTGCTTGCTGTACCTACACTGCCAATGTAAGACCCTGATGAGCCTTAGCTTACTGGAGACCCCCTGAGTGAATCACATGGAGCCTGATCGATGCAAAGATCATGAAGATTTTTATTTCAGCGCACTGAGGCCATTCCAGACCCTCAGGAAAGGAGGCGACCCTGCACAGCTTGTTCAGTAAGCTTTGATACAATTTTCAGGGCAGCAGCCATTAGACACAATGTGACTTTTTAAACTGACTGGTCTTTAGGGAATGAGGTGGCAAGGACTTCCCTTGTCTGAAGGTGGTCAAAGGTCCACCCTGCAGAATGTGCCCCCACCAACAGGTAGTTTCTCACCCTGTGATGTGAGGAATGTTAATTAGTTTTTCCCTTCTGGAGAGTTCCCGTTACCTTCCTAAAGTTCCTGAGCTTATCTTATTAAGGAAATTCTTGGCCTCCCAGTGTTTTTCTGAGATGTCCCTGTTTACTCCGATCTTACAGCAACTGAAGGTCAATAGCCTTGAATCTAAACAAACAATAAGTCTAGTCTATCATTATGCAGTGTGCAGAAAGATAAATGATAGATAGATAGATAGATAGATAGATAGATAGATAGATAGATAGATAGATAGGTAGGTAGGTAGGTAGATAGATAGATAGATAGATAGATAGATAGATAGATAGATAGATAGATAGATGATATATATGATGGAGATAGATGGATAGAGGTAGGTAGATATAGAAATATAGATGATAGAGATAGGTAAATAGAAGATAATGGCTAGATATAGATGATAGAGATAGGTAGATGATAGACAGATAGATAGATAGATAGATAGATAGATAGATAGATAGATAGATAGATAGATAGATAGATATGATAATAGATAGATAAGATGGATGGATATAATGAAGATAGATATATGATAAATAGAGACAGAGAACCAAAAGGCCATATCATCAGTGCTAGAGGGAAAGGAGAAAGTCAAGGGATACTTGGTACAGTCCAGGAAACTTTGTGTCTCAGTTCTGTCTTATGGCTGATTCTGTCTTCTGTCATATGCCTTAAGGAAGGCAAGAGGAAAGAGATTGGGAGGAATAGAATGCATCACACTGTGCAATCACCACCACTTGTAATTTGAAAGTATTTTCCTACTTATATCAAATCCTTTACACTTGTGTTTAGTGGGTAAAATTCTTTTTGAAGAATTTACTTTTTGAAAGGTGGATTTACTTACCAATTAAAAAAACCTCAAACCATGGAATTGATATTCAAACATTGGAAGGCTGCTTATAAGGATTCATATTTCCAGTTTTACTTTAAATACTAAAATATTTACTTACTACACAGCAAGTAACAAAGCATAATATTCAAAGTACTTCCACAGAATAAAGAAAGGCATATAGGGTAGATAGAGAGACAGCAGATAAACCTTCAAGTGCTCCCTGGATGCTAGAATTTACCTGTTAAACACTAGGAACAGAGTGAGGTTCCAGCCTTCAGGTTAACACTACAGGTGAGATTTACTCAGGATTTTATAGCATCTTACTAGTAAAGTGCAAGTCGGCATTCAATTAGGAATTCTTCTGAGATGGGCAAGTGTAGTGTGCACATTCAAATTGGATCTTGAAGGATGTACTGGAATCCTCTAAGGTGTGTATGTCACATGAGATACAAAGAAAATGGGATTTCAGTAGTACAGGGTACATGACTAGAGTTAGAGCAGAATTGAGACTGTGAAGGTAGACTGGAGGCAATTAATGTTGGACATGTACAGCTTACACCTGGTATAGATGAGTCACATGGCCATGTTTTGTTTAATTTGTTCTTTGTCAGTTCCATACATGTGATTGTATGATTTGTGTGTGATTCTCATCCCCACAGTCTCTGAGACTTCCATGTCTACCTTTTCTCTTTCCTGACAACTCTTTCACACATTCACATCTTTTTATTTTGTTTGTGTCTCTTTGGATTTTGCCAGAGATCTCTCTTTAGCTGTGGAGCTTGAACTATCCACTGGAGTCTGGCAGGTTAATCCACAAATACACAGTTGAAGACAATGACTACTCCCTCAGAGACTATCAGTAGTCAATAGTTCACCAGCATAAAACAGATTCCCATGATTCCCTTCCACAACCAGGACACTATTGAGAGGGCCTGTGTCCTATAAAACTGGTATTCATAACTGCTTGAGTTCATGATCACATTGGTTTGCTGGGTCTCTGAATTCACATGGCCTAGTTTTAGATAAACATACAGAAAACTTTCAGAAATGAGGGGTGGGGTGGATACTTACTTATAGCTTTCCAACTAACATTATTTTTAGATAAATGCCCTTCATGCTGCTGTATGTAGTTTCTAAATGAGATATTGTTTTGATAGTCAAATTTGCAATCAGTCTCTAAAGGATACCCTGACTTGGCTCAGCAAGGGCACACCCCCACTAAAAACACAAGTCACAATTTTTCTTGAGGCTGCCTTCATGAGCTAGGGTGAAGAGTCTTCTGTTGCCCCAGACAGGTGACTCCCATGACCATCTGTATCAGACTCTGGGGTTAGACTCTAAAGGGTCATATAGAATAGGTGTTACAGAGGCTGAAACTTGAAGTCTTTAGAATATGCCACAGTGTTTGAAGCTTATCCCCTAGAGCACCATCACAAACATCACAAAGCTCTTGAGCCCTCTCACAGAGAAACAACAATGAAAATTGTAATGAGGAAAGGCCCCCAGGGCCTGTGCTTTCAAAGCAAATGCCCTTGAAATGTATATTTATGTCCTGGTTTTGTTTTGCTTCTACTTTGCTTCTTCAGAAGGGAAAGGCTGAAAGTGCTGTGTAACCAAGTACCAAAACCAGAGATATAAAAGCAATAAGGAAGAAAAGGAGGGTAGGATAGAACTGGCTTGGGGAGAGAAGAAATTAAGGTGAACAAGGAGTGACATTTACATAACACTTGGAATTTCAAAAACTTTTTCATTGACACTATTTTACTTGGTCTTCACATACTTACAACATAGAAGTTTTAGAGTTTGCAGCCAAAATAACTGAGATCCACACAAGGAAGAGCTCTTGTCTCAGATTTCATAGCTATTAAGTGACAGACCCAGGATTTAAGTCCAGGCCATTCCTCATTTATATACTATATGTCAAGGCCTTTGATTCCTGGTTTAATACAACACTCTGAAATCATCTGTGCTCACCAAGAGCTCCCAGATAGCTGAGAGACTAGAGTCAAAACCAGGCTGATGTTACACAATAAGCACAGAGCCTGGTCATGCCAGGCAAACAACAGTACTCAACAACTGAACGTGACAACAGATGAAGAATGCATAGAAACATGGGATTCTCTAGAAGACCTAATGGGGCATGCCTTCCACAATCCTCTTCCACCCTTTGTCTCAAGGTGTGATTCGGATTATGACCTGTCTCTGTACACATGGAGATGGCAAGCACTAGAAGAGCCACCACCCCTGTCTCCCTCTGTCTCCCATGTCCTGCACTTTTAAGCAGTTCACCCATACTAGCAATACCACTATGAGTCAACTTTCATATGCCTATAACCTTATCAAGTCGAAACTCGTATGACACTTGCAAACTGTCCCTTGACTACTTGGCTATTTAACTTCACTTCTCTGTTGGACACACATACTAAGACCCTAAAGAGAGATTGGAGATTGCTGTGCATGGCTTGTCACAGTGTGGGAATGTACAATGCAGCCAGGAATCTCAGCTCTGTGTCCTCTGTCTGCTCACCCTTGAACGAGTTACTTAGAATTTTTTATCTCGGTTTTATCATCTATAAAATGCAAATGTGATAGTTCCTAGAGTCTCACTGCTGGATTGTTGAGATGCACAGATGAGGCAACACACACAAAGCTCTTTGCTTCAGTGCCTGGAATACAGCAAGACTTAAGTAAATGTGGGCTTAATGGCTGCTTTTATCAGGTGCCTTACTCTTGCAGCCAGCACTGTAAGGCTGTTAGCTCAGGGTGTGCTTCCCGTTTTTGCTAGAAACAGCATCACTTTTTTTCCTTTCATTATTTCCTTTTTTCTTTTTTTTTCTCTCATCTCCTGTCATTCTTTCCTTTGTAAAATCTATAGGCTATAGTACCCAAAAATTAGATTTAAATATTTTTATGTCTACCAGCCCAAACTGATATACTCTCAAGTTCATGATATAGTAGTCACATTAGTGCCTCCAAGATGCCCTGACAATTATATTAAGAATGTTCTTTTTTGATCCTAAACTTAAACTTGCCCTTCTTAGAAAGTATGAATATGAGAGATATAATCACCTCCTGTCTTCTCCCCCCCCTTGTCTTCTTCTGTTTCTTTGACTTCTGTCCTCTAAGCAATATTCTCTAGGCCTGGCTTATTTCCAAATTTGCATCTCACCAAACAATTGGTATCGTATATTGGGAGTTAATGATAAAGAAGTATTCATAGCTTTCATAGTCTACTGAGAAATATACAAATACTTTTGCTGGGGGTGGAGGGACAATTTACTTCCTAGTCTGTTTTATTTTTATATTAATATAATTTTGAGGAAAATGCAACCTTTACAATTCAGATGCAGAAAAGTAGTTTAGATCATCGGAGTCATAGACAGAAGGGAGTTTAAATTTACATCCTCAAAAAAAAGGTTTTATTATTATTATTATTATTATTATTATTATTATTATTATTATTATTATTATTTCTACAGAAAACATCAGTCTAACTCTTATATTCCTTATCTATCTATTATCTCAGGGACCAAAGGAATTCATATATGTAAAAATTCAGGACTACCCCAAAGGACCTGGATACATAGTTACTATCACAAATGTATAAATATAAACTTGAAAGAATAATTGCATTATAAGGTTGCAATAGACATATACCAAATGCTATTCTCGAGAATAATTTCAAATACAAAAAAAAAGAAGTTCCTTGAGTGATAGGAGTTGTACAAGAATATCTTCTATAGAGAAAACTTGGCAATTGAGGTAGGTGGATATGTGGACTCCCACACAAAAGAAGAATGCTGGAGAACAATTTAATTACCACTTTAACTGAGGGGCATCTCAGGTGGCCAGGCAAACACCTGGGGGGAAAAAACAGAACAAAACACTGTACTGCGTTCATCAGCTCTCTATTGAATTCTTAGAGGACAGAGTGAGTCACTAGAGACCCTATTTTCCATTTTAGCAAAGGATAGAGCTGCTCTGGAGTTAACTCAGAGAATTACAGAGCATTAGGCTTGAGTCCCCTCAATAGATGCTTTGTACTATGCCCGAATGTCAAGAGCACAACCAGAAACACATAGACTCTAGAAATTCAGGATAGAACTGGATGGTGGACAAAGTGGCAGTTTGAGGTATTAGTTTGGAGTTTGTTATTTTTTGAGGCAAAGAGTCATATAGCCTGGGTTGATCTGCAACTTCCAATGTAGCCAAGGCTAGCCTTGAATTCCTGAGTGTCATTCTGCTACTTTCTCAGAACCCTGAGACTGTAGAGATGTGCCACCATGCCCAGACAGTTTAAAGCAGTTTTATTGAAATATAATCAAATACAACTAACAACATGTTTAAAGTATACAGTCTGCTCTACTTTAACATTAAAAATGTACCCAAGAGGCCATCACCACAATGAAGATAGCACATATAGTCATTACTCCTTGAGTCCTTGTGTCTCCATTCAGTGGCTCCCATGTGCCTCTGCCTGTCCTACCTGTGCTCTAAGGAATCATGGACGTCTAGTCCTCATGGATTAGTAAACAAAACTCCTCCTTTTGTACTTTTATGTCTTTCCCTCTATTTAGTTATTTTGAAATTTCTCTATATTGATGTGTATAAGTGACCAATATTAGAAAGGGGATTAATGAAGGCAGAGAAGTACAATGGGGATTGGGATGGAATAAGGAAGGGACATGGAGTAGAGGAGAGATGGATAGAAATAAACCACAAACAAAACCTGTGACAAATATCTAAGGAAATCTGCTACATCATATCCTAACATAAAAAATAAAAGTTAAAATTCAAAGCAATGTGTTTTAACTTTTTTCTTTTACCTGTGATTAGTATTCCATTGTATGGATATATCACAATACATTTATTGATTTCCTTATTGATAGAAATTTTGTTGCCTTTCATTTGAGGCTAGTTCAAATAAAGACATTGCAAATATTTTTGTAATTTATTTTATATGAGTATAGGCTGTCACTTTTCTTGGGTTAATCCCTTAGAGGAAAACATCTTGAGTCAAATGGTTGAATCTTAGGGGGACTGCTCTAGAAGCTGGCTGGCAAAAAACAAAAACAAACAAAAGAACAAAAACAAATAACAAAAAACACTATTAGTTGCTTGCAGCCAACCTCTAGAAAAGTGATTCTCAACCTATGAAGGCAGGGGTCACATATCAAATATCATATATATCAGATATTTACATTATGACTCATAACAGTAGAAAAATTACAGTTATAAAGAAGCAACAAAATAATTGTATGGATTGAGGTCACCACAACATGAGTGTTGAGGTAATTCTCCAACCTAAACATGCCACAGCAATGAAAACACAACTCAATTAATATGAATACAAGCTGTACGCTTAGATTGGGGGATCCACCACTACACTACCATCTTCCCCATCTATCAGACCCCTTATAACCTGTGGTTTCTCCAGGCCACATTCTTCTGCTCCGCTTTCCTTACACCTCTTCCTCTTTATTCTCTTTCTCCCATTCCTCCTGCTTCTATCTCCCAACTTTCAGCTCCACCTTCCTTTTATCTGCCCAATCACCAGCTCCTTACAAAGTAAGGTGGAAAGAAGGTTTACAGGCAATCACCTGAGTGCTGACTCATTCCTTGTTAGCAGCCCCTCACAGGGGAAGGGAATTAGCATCAAATTACAAATAGCCCCAGAGGTGTCCACAACACGAGGAACTCTATTAAAGGGTGACAGCACTAGGATGGTCGAGGACAGAGGACAATGCTCTGGAGCTAAACTGCTTGGTTCAACTGAGCCCTTTCAGATCTTCTACACACACACACACACACACACACACACACACACACACACATATTAGTAACCTTGAGATTTTTAATAATAAATACATATATACATACATACATACATACATGTGATGCAGGAGAAATTGGCTCAGCAGGTAACAGCACTTACTGCTTTTGCAGAAGACACTTGGCTTCAGTTTCCAGCGCCCATATGATGGATCACAACTCTCCTGACTTCCACAGGCTTTTGCACACAGGTAGTTCACATAACTTGTAGAAGGATACAGGCATACTCAGAGGTAAGTAAATAAACAAATAAGAATAGACAAACAAACAAATAAATAGTGAATGAATCCAAATACGGGATTTGCTGCATAAAGCACTTGAGACATCCCAGAGCATAACAAGAATGCGATTCATGTATTTTCACAGTTCTCTTTATTTTTTCACTGTTTACCCTAGATGGGCTCTAGAAAGATGGCATGCGAAGTCAACAAGGCAAATATACTGGGAGATTGGAGCAAGGCTGGCCCACTACAGAGCGTGTCTTGTTTCTTTCTGTCCTTGCAATCGGGGCTAATCTCCACCTGGTGGTCTCTGTTATACTAGTCAAAATCAAGTTCTCCTGTCCAGTCACAACCACCTCTCTGTGGAGCACTGAGCGGGGACTGAGGGTTGGAGGAGACAGTTTCTATTGTGAATCGTATCAGGCCGGTGCTTTGCTTGTCTCTGTCATCCCGCCTTTCCTCCAAGTTCTCTCTTTTCTGCATGGTTGCAGCTTTTAAAGACTTAATTAGAGCAATAAAAAAAAATACCAATTTCGCCTTTCTCCCCCCTTTTTAATAACAAGTAAAAGTTGAGAGGCAGCTGTGGGTGAATGCTATTTGAAAGCTGCTACCAGTCTGAAGTTTCATTTTTCACTGCTTGTAGGCACATTCGAAAATTAGTGCTGACATGTGCAAATGAGTTTTTGAGAGAAGAAAAAAAAACATGCATAGTACAAGGTGCTCTGAAGATTAGTGTGGGAACAAAGATAACTTTGGTGGGATTTTCCACTCACATCAGGGGTGAATGAAGTTTGGGTCCTCCTGTGGATTGTTCTAAATGGAAAGGCTTTAGGGCTTTCTTTGATAGGGCAGCCCTGATGGCCTTGAGCCTTCCTGTTCTCTTATGTTAGCTTTCTGTCTAGAGCCAGACCTCAGTCCTTTCACAGGATGGGAAACTTCCTGTCCAATACTCTATCAAAGTGTGAGGACAAAAGTGGAATATTTGCCCACTCATATGTCCTAAAGAAATTTTGTGGTATTTTTTTCATTGAAATTAATATTAAAATAGTAGAAATTTTAAATCTTTCAAAATATTCTATATAATGCCTAGATTAAGAAACATCAGTAGAGATCCTGGATCATGCATGCATATGTAAGATACATACATATATACATATATCATATGCCATATATATACATATATTTGTGTGTATGCTGAGAAAAAGAAAGAAATCCAGTTAAGAACAAGGTGACAAAGATGAAGAGGCAACTGGAAACCATGCAAGTAAGATGTGGAAATGACAGGAGCAAACTGGCATATAACATCATGAAAAAGGAAGAGTCAAAGGTGTTTCTTCAAGCTGACCCAGCTGCTTGGGAAGAGAATTTAGGGAAATATGCAAATCAAGTATCTGCTAGCTCTTGGGTCTTCTTCAAATTCCAGTCCAGCCCTCCAGCCTCTTTGCCCAAGTCAACAATGGGGAAACCACTACCCATTACCTCTTTCCATGATGGTCTCCTCTCTTCTGCTCCATGCCCTAAATCACTGGTCCAGTGCTAAACTTAAGGGCAAAATTTTCAATGTAAAGACTATATTCTACCACCTACTATAAAGAGAAGTGACCTAAATGAGTCTGTCTCTACTACTTGAGTCATTCATTCATCATTCATTCATTCATTTCACAGCCATCTTTATTCCTTCTCTGTGCCTGCCAATCATTTTCTTTCTTGACTTCAGTGCTGTCGGAAGACTTGGTAGCAGTCACATTAGTTGCCACATCTGTTTCTGCATTTGTTTTCTTGTTCCTGTGACAAAAATCTCTGAAGAAGACAGCTTAAAGATGGTAAGAGTTATGTTAACTCATCCTTCTGAAGCTTTGGCCCATAGCTACATAACTCCCTGTATTTGGGCGGGCAATCATGGACATGGGACATGGAACAAAATAATTGTTTTCATTTCCAGAAGGGAAGGAGACACTGAGGGAGGTGGAGAAAGAGGATGAATGAGAATATATAAAAGGAGCTAGGACAAGATACTGCACCCAATGAATTACCTACTTCCTACAAGCAGAACACCTTCAAAGTATGAATCTTTCAAGGGATCAATCTGCTGATTAGATCACAGCCCTCAGGATCCAGTCACTCCCTGAAAGCCCATCACCTGCAGCCAACACCCCAGGAAATGAGCCTCTGGGGGACATTCATTTCAAGACACAACAGGCAGGAATGGGCTCTTAAAATCCAATTAGCTTTTGTTCTATTTTGTCTGTTCTCTTTATGGTTTTTGAGTCTATAGGTTAGAAACTGTGTGGGGACAGGTTTCAAGAATCATCTGCTGTGCAGATAGAATGACCTGGGTATAGCCAAATAGCCAAGGAGAACATGGGATAGCTTGTGTGCTAGCTGCTACCCAGGACTGCCCTTTAGCTATGCGTTCCTTTTATTAGCAGATAATAAACGCAACCCAAAATGCCTTAATGTGTTTACATTACTCAACAGCCTGGGAATAATTCTAATTATTATCGAGTTTATTATTGTGGCTGCAGTACCATCTTTCTTTGAATTCCTGGAGAACTATTTAAGATGCAAATTATTCTAGCTTTATGAATAATTACTAAAAGGGAAGATGCATGATTAATTTGACCCCCCTCCCTGGCAAAAACACACATGTGCCCATACAAGGAAACAAAACAGTCACTTGAAAGTGCAGTGTGATTTTTGTAAATGTGGAATGAACCGTTATGTGTACAATTAGTGGCAGCTGTGCAAGGCATGCTGGGTGACCATAGACCTCATGGAAACAGTTGGGTAGATGAATGCTAAATGCCACTGAAAGGAATGATTGAGGAAATTGTGTATACACTAGATTGGGGGGGCTAGAGAGATGGCTCAGTGGGTAAGAGCACTGACTGCTCTTCCAAAGGTCCTGAGTTCAAATCCCAGCAACCACATGGTGGCTCACTACCACCCAAAATGAGATCTGACACCCTCTGCTGGGGCATCAGAAATCAGCTGCAGTATACTTATTTATAATAATAATAAATCTTTAGGCCAGAGCAAGCAGGGACTGAGTAAGTGGAGCTGACTGAGCAGAGTTGACTAGAGCAAGCGGGGCCAACTGGAGCGAGCAGAGGTCCTAAAAATTTAATCCCCAACAACCACATGAAAGCTCACAACCATCTGTACAGCTACAGTGTACTCACATATATAAAATAAATAAATAAATCTTTAAAAAAACAAGATTGGACAGAAAGAGACAGAAGTAGGAAGAGGCAAAAAAGGTCATAGATGGAACATCAAGCAGCAGATATCAAGCAAACATACAAATGACAGCCCCCTGTTTCTAACCAGGAAGTGATCCAGCTGTTTTCCAGCCTGCTCTTGGGAATATGAGTCTTAGGAAAATGGTGAGTTGGATCTCATGGTAGGTATAGTATTAGGAAGCAGAGAAAACTCTTGGGTCAAAAAGAAAGGTGCCTGAGGTGCCAGGTCTACAATGGGATCAAGGGTCAGGATGCAAAGTCCAGGTTCTCTTGAAGCCTGTGACATGGCAGGGTGGAGGTTGCTGCCACTGAAATGTCTAACTCATCTCTTGCACACACGTCTCCAGAAGAAGCAATGTAAGAGGGTCTGAAGTGCGAAGCCTGTCGTCACACTGAGCTGGGTGTTCAGTGATACCCGCAGCAGTTCCCAGGCAGAGCCAATAAGAATTCCCTCACCAGCTTCCTGGAGTGTAGAAGAGAAATCAATCTGTAAAAATGTTCCTCTTATGTGACACCAGTGATCATCAATGTTGGAGACCTCTGCCCTGTGGAAACCTGAGCTGTCTCATGTGGGGATGTCAACCAGCTGATTTCCAATCCTGCCAGTAGCTCCTCCAGAGATTTTTCTTTGGGGTGAGAACAACATTCTCTGCTGCATAAGCTTTGGATGATCAGCAGTCAAAAATGCACCAGAGGTTCATTGACTTCTAAAATGAATCTCAGAAATTTGCACATTTAAAATCTCCTAGCAATTCTAAACAAAACCCACGCTCAGAGGGTCAGCTCCTTAAACACAAAGCCAAGAACTTTCCTAACATAACTTGCACGTATAGATGCAAGTATCTTTCTCATGTATTATATTTTGCTTTCATTTATAACCTTTCATTATTTATAATTTACCATGACAACTAAGATAAAAGGTTTCAGAGAAACAGAGGTGTAGAAACAAAGCCATTAACAAGGACATGATGCCAGTTTTAAGCGAAGGACTTCTCTAGGTGATTGTCTATATTCTCATCACTAGCCTTTCATTAGAATGCCCATGTTAGTGCTTGGCTCAAAAATAGTTTGGTGAGAAACTCCCCAACAAAATAGCCATGTGTCTAACAAGGGCATGTCCTCTATTGTTGTGCTTTTATACTAAACAAATAATTTGTAATGAAAACAATAAGCATAAACAAATAGCAGTGGTTAGTAGTGACTAGACCAGCATACTTTATTTTTGTGGGTTAGATAGTGTATTGTGTAATGGAGTTAGTAGTCCCTCAGAATATTCAGAGACACAAAACAACAGCTAAATAATTAACCAATTAAAGTCATGAAAACACTAAAAACATAAGGCATGCAGTACTTTGAGAATATGGACCCAATGTATTGACATTGTCCATAGAAGGGCAGGGGAGCTTTGTGCCATTAGAACATGTGTGAACAAGTGACAAGCATGTCAGCTGGGAGAGAATACGGTGTGTTCAGTAGTGGCATTTATGAGAAAATATCATAAAGTATGGTCATCTTCAACCTTTTTCAGCATTCATCATTTTCTCACTCAGTAAAGAGGCAGGCACTTGTTATTGTAGCCTGTATCCTAGGTCCCATGGGGAATTTCTAGAGTAATACTTGCTTCTTTCAAGCACCCCCAATTCCTACAGTATTTACCTGGGCCATACGATCTCCTCCACCTGCCGTGTACCTAACAACATTAAGGGAGGTGTTTGCTTACCTGCCTCCCCCTTCTTTGTGGGGCCTCAACTTCAGTCTATTGTCACATTCTGACAGCATCACCTGCCCCAATCATTCTGTATCCTTCAAATCCTGAAGGCCCTGGGAAACACATTTACCTCATGTCTCAGCAGCGGGACCCCTGCTTCTGCTGTGGACAGTATAAAATACCTTCATTTTAGGCGGTAGCATTCAGGTAAAGCTACTGTGGGACAGGTTGGGAATGCCAGGAAGTTACATCATAGAGCAGACAGTGTAAAAATGAGCAGTGATTATGATAGGCAAATCTGCGGGACACATCTTCATTCAACAAGTATTTATTGAGCATTTGTATACAGGGAAAAAAATGTAGATGGATGAAACAAATATGGTCTTTGCCTCAGGGAGCTTATAAGAATAAGGAAAGGCAATCAAGAAAACAAATAAAATTCATATTTTTATATCACAATAAGATAAATTATGATAAGATCAATGAAGGAAACCAACAGAGATCAATAGCTAAGAATAATGGAGAGAAAATGCCTGCTCATACTCAGTAGCTTCTATAAGGAGTTAGGTGTCCTAGATAAAACATCAGCTACTGCTGTGTTCTTAAAGAAGTTACTTAGATTCAGTTATTCAAAATAGAAAAAATTAATGCTCAGGCTCAATGTAAGACTTTATGTCTGTTATAAGATAATAGACATGAATGTTAAGAAATTCCTGGCCTGTGCAGTAACTCAACTTCTTGGCTTTCTTGTTCCTTGTATTACTAACCCATCCTTTGAGTTTCATTGTAATTTTTATGAGCCTCTGTTGTAAAATAGCCCATGCATCCAAAAGTGTGGTGTCAACTGCTGCTCTGTGTGGATATAAAGGTCCTCGCACGGGTCAGGATTACCGTTATGATCCTTGATGCTGTTCATGGTTTACTGTGTCATGCTGCCAGTTATAAACATGAGCTGGGCAGTGAAAACAGCAACAGACACACCAAAGAGAATGGAACAAAGACCCCCAAGGTCTGAAAGATCTTCACGCGACTAAAAAAATGCTGAGAAAATGAGTAAAAGTCTTCCGCAGGAAAGAGCATGACAATTGGTTATCAAATACCAAATGACTGGCCCTGAAAACATGCATATAAGTAATACTGTACAGACAGAAGAGGTTATAGTTATGGATTTAGGGCTATATATGTAGATGTAAATATCTAAGCATATAGAAACAATTAACAAAAACAGGTCATGAATTTGAAAGGGAGCAAGGAGAGAGGAAAGGGAAGAGGAAATAATATAATTATAGTCTAATCTCAAAAATAAGTGTATATCACTTCATTGAGGATAAACAAAGATGACTGAGTTTTAGTGTACTGCATGGTGGACCACCCTGGACAACTCTGATGCCATAAAGAATGTTCTGTTGGTTACGTAAGAATTCTACACAAAGGCCAAGTGGGTTGGCGGCGGGAATTCTGTACACTAGCCAAAGTAACCTCTTCTTCCTGCACCTCCAGTTTTTAAGTTTTACTTTTGAGTTTTAGGTGACTAACCACCTTCCAAAAATATCAGATGGAAAGATTTCAAAGGAAACAAACCCTACACTTTAGACCAATGACCATGCTAAACTGCACAAGCAAACCCCATGCTGTCCCGGCTCAGATGTGAGTCAGCTCTTTGTCCAGCATGCCCACGCTGCCTGCACATGAGCCACTCACTAACTCTATTAGTCATCAGGTCATCTGCCACAATGTCACTGTGCTACATTCATGGCTAGCTTGCTTGACTTCATAGTGACACCAAACTGCCAGAGCAGAGGTGCAAAGGAGCCACTAAGGCCCAAAGCAGGGAAAGGCAGGTGGGCTCTGTTGTTGGTGGCAGTGATCAGGGAAGCTAGGAAAACATAGCATTGCTAAGAGTTGGCACTGTTGGAAGTTTTAGGCATCCATCCTCTGATGGCCACTGGGGTAGGAAACCTCACAGCTCAGAAGTCTCACATGCCTCTGAGAGTCCTTTGAATCATTCCACCTTTGGAGTATGTAATATTACCATGCCCTCACATTTGGACAGATTTCAAACTGTGTTCACATCCATTCACTCCCTTGTCCTTATGACTATCCTTGAAGTGAGCAGAGGATGGTTATCATCTCTTCATCCTAGAAAAAAATCATTAACAAAAGGAGTAGGAGCGGATGCTGGCATGAATCAAAGAGTCTTATAGGCTCTATGTTGTTCATAGGGCAAACTGCCTTAGTGATGTTTGTGAGGTCGAAAAACAGAGAGCTAATGTCACTTGCCAAGAAACAGCGAGTTAGGGACACGGCTTCTGAGTCCTGGCCTAGTGCAGCTCACCAAACCTCTGTCTTTTCTTGCACACCTTGACACCTGTTTCCTTAATGCAGACACTGACTTTCCCCAGCAGCAACATTGTCAGGATTAGACTTTGGATACTTGCTCAGCAGCCAGGGGTACAACTAGCTGACCATTCTTCCTATGAAAGTCTCAAATGGCTCACCCTTCTGCTGAAACAATGCCTTCCATGAAGAAGTTAGATTCATATTCAGTCTTGCTCTTCTTTGTTCACAGCTGCAAAAGCAGCTGTTCTCCGCACTACCCTCTTCCCCTTTCTCCCAACTAATTGCTAGCAACTAGTATATTGCTATGAATACTGTAGCCCTGTCCCGCAGCTTCTGTACAGCTGTTATTCCAACCCTTCCTGTTCAAAGATTCAGATCTCTTCTGTTTGGATGGTTAATTGTATGTTCTAATTGTTGACTATCTCAAAACACCCCTGCACCACATTGTGTTGAACACAACGTAAAGCATTTTTAAATAGGAAGAAGCCTTAAAAATAATGATCACTAGTTTAGAATAGTTATTGAGGTTGATACATATCAGGCACCAAGGCTGCTGAGTCTACAGGCCAAGGAAAGAGAAGAAATGGAGGACTGTATATCTTATGGCTAAACATCTCAAGAGTATAAAATCATTAATCACTAAAAAAATATATATTCTATTCTTCATTCTTAAACAGATGTATTTTGATTAAAACCCAGATGGTATGGTTCTACTTTATAATTCTTGGGTTCTACAAAGGTCAGTGCAGAAGCATGGCTGTATAGGAGAAACAGCCTACATCTGATTCTCTCTTTCATCCCATCCCTATCCATTCTGAAAAGGACCCAAGTTCAAATGCATAAGAATCCCTGTACTTTTGAAAAAAAAAAGAGGGAGATAATGTCTGTACTCACACATCCAAGGTCCCTCACAATCCACACCTGTACAAGTAGCTAAGCCCTTGGCCATCGTACAGCTTAACAATTATATACCATCAGGTACTTGCACTACAAAGAACGTGGATATAGGGAAGAAGTCTGTTGAGGAATTGCACTTTATTTGAGCCAGGGATATATTAGCTGGGGTTCTCTAGAGTAGCAGAACTTACAGAATGAATATGCAAAGGGGATTTTTTTTAGAATGACTTACAGGCTGCAGTCCAGATAGTCCAACAAAGGCTAGTCATTAATGAATGGGAAGTCCAAGAATCTATTAGCTGCTCAGTCCACATGGCCGGGTGACTCAAATGGTCTTCATTAATGCTATAATCTCAAAGAAGTAGGCTCCAATGCCTGTTACGGAGTGAATGTGCTATCAAGGCAAGGGCAATCAGAAAAAGACATTCTTCTATGTCCTTAAACAGACTTCCAATGGAAGGTAAGGTCCAGATTAAAGGCATGTGCCTTCCCACCCCAAGATCTGGTCAAAGGTGTGTATCTTCTGACCTCAAAAGTCTGGACTAGAAGTAGATTCACCCACTTAAAATGAAACAACAACAACAACAAAATCCCTCACAGGTGTGTGCACTCCAGTTCTGAATTGTAGTTCATTCCAGATGTAGTCAAGTTGATAATTAAGAATAGCCATCACAAATGAAACATAGATATATGAAATGTCTAGCAAAATATCAAGGATATAACAAAATAGCAATAAGTAGCTATTATTACTACTATCATACTTAAGATGAACTACATATAGTTTTATTAAAAGCTGCATAAACCATGGTATATACAGTAGAACATAAATGACTGGGCTTACATAGCACACATAGGTCTGGAATCACTTCCATTCCCCATCATCAGGAACTGTGAAACATTATCTAGGAAGGGCCAAGGCATCAATCAGTTCTCCTTTGTTCAATATCTCTATGTTGAGCATATCCTTTCTTATACAGCATGTTTCTCTTCTGGTTCCAGCCTATGAACATCTTCCAATCTCTGTGTACTGATCACATTCTAGCACTGTGTTTGATACTAGATGGAGTTAGTTATATTGCTATTTTCAGTTATTCAAATTTCCAACAAAAGCACGGGGCTGTTATCAATTGTATTAACATGGCTGTTGCTAACACCATGTCCCATACCACAAGACGCTGTGCTAAAGGGCACAAGCCATCAACTCGTTCCATTCTCAAGGTCCTCTAAGCCTCTTCTGTTTCTTAGATTATGTCCCTACACTTGCTTATCTCTATATTCTCTCTACCTGTCTAACCAGTGATCCATTTACTTATGTGAGACATAAGATATGTATGTCTCAGAAGAAGGAACAGGTGGAGAACGGAAGAGTTTTTCTCTAGCATTTGAACCAAGAAAAACTTCCATCTTAAGTCAATACAGTACCTTTCGTCTGCAAATACTCCTTACATTGGTAACTTTGGTTACAAACAACAGAAGCATGATCACATCTTAAAATTCTTTTACTTGTGTGGGAATTCTTTTAATTAGTAAAATTTTCCTTCATCTCCCTAAATAAAACTCCCCTGGTCCCTAGAGTAGTAGCCAGATGGCTCTTTCACCAATGATATTACAGCCCAAGCACCCCCTTAGTGGTACAGTTTCAGTACCCAGTCCTTAACAAGTCTTGAAAAGTAGAATTTGGCTGACCCATCTTATAAATCAGTGCCCAACTTTTATCCAATCAGATCTGTCATACCATCTGTGACTGTGATTTTTGATGGAGGAACAAAAATAATTCTTTTAAAAAATACCTAGTAGAGTTAAATTCTCTCCCATGCTCTTCTTTTAAAATGTTTTAAAAATTTTTTTAATTACTATTTGTTTATTTTTCTCTTATTGTTTGACAATTTCATACAAAAAATGATGGTTTTGGTCCTATGTGCCTCCTGCTCCTTCTCTTTCAACTAGGATCTTGGTTCCTGTGGCGTACTGTCTTGTTACTCTCAGAGGTTGCTTATAAAACCTTCATCTTTCTTTGCAAGAAAGTCAGGAATTCAGAGAGGGACAGCAACGATGTAGGTTGTCTTCATTATTTTTCCTGTTGCATTGGTAAAACATGCTGACAGAAACAACAAAGGAGAAAGGGTTGATGCTGGCTTACAGTCTCAGGCTATCATGGTGCGGAAGTTATAGCAGTGGAAACTTAGAGCAACTGGTCACTGTGCATCCATAGGCGAGAAGCTGAGAACAATATATGTCTACATTCGCTTTCTCCATTAGTCCAGAATCCCAGCCCAGAGAATAGTGGTGCCCATAAGAGAATCTCTCACTTCAGGTAATCTATTTGTGATAACCCCCAGTAGAAATACAGAGGTGGGTCTCCAGGGTGAGTCTAGAGTAGAGGTAACACTTGAGATGAACTGTCCAGAAATCACAAATTTTAGCTGATTTTCTTGGTTAAATACTACCTCCTGCTGTTCATGCCCTCAATTAAAGTTAACTTTTTTGTAAGTAAAATACAGTCATGAAAGCCCTAGAATGTAGCAATATTACTTTAAAAATATAGCTTAATGCAGGTGGATTACTCTGCATTCATACTTAGAAATTGGACATCTCATTCAGGCCCTCCATTTACTCTTATTTCATAAAACACTTGCTTCATTATTGAATACCGCTTTTACCCAGAACCCTCTGCGCTGTTGCTGTGCCTAGCAAGTAAAGAGCTCTATGATCCTGTACCCACATATTTATACAATTAATAAGAATGCAATACACACTTGCTCATTCTCTCTCTCCTACTCTCTTTCTACCCCCCTCCTCTTGCTGATGAGACACTACAATTTATAGAATTTATTAACATTCTTTATAAGTCTGAAGAGGATAAGAAAGCAAGAGTTCGATGCAAATTAACTAGCCCAGCTCTGCAATATTAAGAAATATCTCCAGATTTATCCTGCTGTGGGAAACTGGCGATAAAGGAGTAGTAAATGTTTCTCTCACATTTGTTTCTCACACGGTCAGCAAAAGACCCACACAGGCAGCCTGCATTAGTAACTAGTTTGAAGTCTCCAGGTGAGTCTTCCTAAATAGGGAAGGAAAGGAAAGAGGTTGTATTGGTTACATTTCTGGTTTGCTGGGACCAAGTATCCAAAAAGAATCAATTTAAAGGCCAAAGGGATTATTCAAGTATAAAGTCTATGAATGGACACTGCCTAGCATGGTGGGAAAGACACCACAGCAGAAGCCTAAGGCATGGTCAGGTTGCATCGATTAGTCAGGAAGAAGATGGAACAGAAAGTGGATCAAGGCTGTAAAACCCCAGTAACCCACTTTCTCAAAGTTCCACAACCTTTCCAAACAGTGCCACCATCTGGGAAGCAAGTGTTCAAACACATGAGCTTATGAAGGTCATTTCACCATCAACCAAAAGTGTGGTCAGAAAGTACAGGTAATGCAGTCATGGAAACTTACCCTAGACTCTAGTCCTGAGACACGCTTCCAGGATAGCCCTGAAACACTTATGCTCAAATCAATTTTTATTTCAAAAATAAATCCATAGCCAATGTTTGTGTGTACCCAACAGACAACCTAAATCATGGTACTTAGGGAGGAAAACCCACTGTGGCATTGTCACTTTGGATGCAACAGCTTAAAGAAGAGAAGAAGAGTTAAGATGGAGTATTGATTTCAGAATACCCACAGGTTGTCATTCTTCAAACATGACCACTGCCTGAAGACAAGTGCAGAGTGAAAAGAGTGACTACCATTTATTTGCTATGTGACTTTAGTTGAGTCTGATCCATCCTCTAAGCATCTGGGGTTTGTTGTTGGTTTTTTGTTTGCTTGTTTGTTTTTGTCTTCAGAGGGATGACCCTATTGATGTGTCTTGTTGAGGTGATGTGAGCAGAGGCAGTACTCAAGTGACTAAACAACTTGAGACCTGTGAATGCTTAGCACTGAGGCAAGAGTCAGCCCTGAACTTTCGAGCAGTGCCTAGGGCCTCCACAGTGCCATGTGCTGAGACCTTGAGTGTTGAGTGAGTTGTGTGGGGTTAAGAGGGCCCTAAAGAGGAGAATGACCAGGAAACACGGATATTCACAGTGAGAAGCAATTAAGTGTCTTGTGACAACAGCTATTCATCAATCTCTCCAGAACTATTTGAAAATTTCAACAGCGTATTTTCTATTCCTGTGACATTCAAATTAAGTAGCATGAGCCTGAGGATTAAGTAAACTCAGCTATTACAGTGTTCAGCATTTGGCCTCTTATGGAGTAGGACACACTCAGAAAATATAGTTTGCTCTTTTCTTCTCCCATTGTCCATTCACCCAGCTTTGGGTCTTTTTCAGGCCACCTCTCGGCCACTGTGTTCAGTGTCTTGCCATACTTCAAATAAGCATGCAAAGTTACAGGCTGACTCTCAAAACAACTGATTCTAGTTATTCTCTCATGGATCTGCCACATAATTGCACATTGTCTTTTGAATTAACACTGTGATTGACATTGTCGAAGACTATAATGTCCCAGCCTCAGATGCTCTCCTGGTGTGGTGGAAAGCAGAGACCATAAGAATAGACGGACCTGTATTTGATAGTAAGTGTGGCTATCTGGACAGTTGCCCCTTCCTCCCTTCTTCAAGAGTCTTGGTCTTGTAATGCAATGGGAGAAGAGAAGTTAGTGGCTCTTAAACTTGTGTGTTAGCTACCTTTTCTCAAAAGTACTTGACAGTAGCTTAAGGAGAGAAGAAGAATTTATTTTGCCTAACAGTTCAAGGGGACAATGATGGTAGGAAGTCACGGCCACAAGTTCTTGGAACAGCTAGTCAGATAGCATCCACAGGCATGATGCAGACTGACAAATGGTAGTGTTTCGCTATTATTCTCCTTTTTATACAGTCTGGGATTCAGCCAATGGAATAATGCTACCCATATTTAAAGGTATGTCTTCAACATCAATTAACCTAATATAGAATATTTCTCAAAGATACACTCAGAGGTGTTTCCATGGTGATTGTAAATCTCATCAAGTTGACAGAAAAGATTAGCTATTGAATATATAATATCACCATGGAATCTAAACAAATACCCATGGCACACATGCACATACATACACACAGAGAGATGTGGAGGAAGGGAGGGAGGAAGGGCAGGGCAGAGGGAGAGAGGGAGGGAGTTAAAAGTTCAAATGTTCTTGGAGAAGCCTTGGTATTGGGATTTTAAAAGCCCCCTGGGTGATTCTGATGTGCAGCAAAAGGAGAGAATTTGTCAACAAGCATATATAAGCTTCAGCCAGGCTCAATACACTCAATCAACCTCTGCTTCTTGAATTCTCAAAGCCAATCTGAATCTATATTCACTGAGGAGTTTCCTCCTAAGGAGAATCCATAAGAGAGTTGTCATAGTTACTCTGTATTTATCCTTCCTGCCTTGTTAGCAACCAAACATATTTGCATATATGGTTGGGATTTTCTGTGGCTTTGTTGACATTTTAAAATACAGACAACTTCTCTGACCACAACTCACAATGTAATTACAGCAACTCTGGCATCTGTGATGAAGGAGCAGGTGAGAGCAAAGTCATTGCCTTGACAAAATCATCTTTTAAACTTCTCTTGCTAATTCCTGTGGCTGCTGGAAACAAGGCTTTGCAAGGCCTTTTAACAGAATGAAATAGGCATACATGTGTCTGACATGATTTTAGGGAAAGAATGAAATTAATAATGGAAAATGAGTCGACCAGTGATGGTGTTCAATTTAACATGTGTTGGTTTCTACAGTAGTTTTAACAAACCAATGACCAGAAGAACAGTAAAAGACATAGCCAGTGTTGGTTCATTTTAGAGCCAGCTCTGCCATGAACTATCTCCATCAAGGTGAAGCAAGTACTACTTCTGGCATATTGATGCTGGATGAAGGATCCCAGATAAGATTTTAAAAGGCCTGGAACAAAATCCCACTGAGCTCTTTTCTTTTAAAGATCAGGAACCTTGACCCAGGGCATAGAAATGATTTTCTCCATGTTATACAGTCAGTTACCTGACAGATTGTGAAACTGAACCATGCTCGCTAGAAACCCAGCACAAGAGTCTCTCCCAGGTACCACAGCTCACAATAGGGAATCGAGCACTGATATCAACTGCAAGAAAACATCTACCACAGTGAATTACAGAACTATGACAGTTAGATCTGATGATCAATGTGAGGTGGTGCATGGGATGAGTATGAGAAATCTAAACATCCCTACTTCTGCTTCACCATCCTGGACCGAGCTTCTAGAGCCAAGCTGCCCGACTTTCCATGTCACCTTTGCTACTTATTAATTATGAAACTCAGCTACTTCACCTTTCTATAATCAGCTTTCATGTCTTTTATACCAGCATATATGAGATTGAATCAATGATCTGTCAAAAGGTCTTAAAACCATCTAGCTTAAAATTGGAGCTGATTTACCTTAGTTATGATTGCTCTGCCTGTAGTTTTTAATGTTTCAGGAGAGTTGCTATAGCATCGGGCATGGTGTTTCTTGGTCTATTTATTCATGAAATGAAGACCCTCATAGGAAACTCCAGCTTACCTCTGATTAACAGAATCGATTACTATGTACACACCCAGATCTGAAAAATTCAATGGGAGATCACATATTGGATACAATGTCATTCTAACAAGGCATGAGCTTCCTAGAAAAAAAAGGTTAAATGGATACTGAGTAGGCAAGGCTCCAATAAGTTTGGAACTAAACAGCTTCAGTGTGAATTTAGGACATAATACTAATTCCTCCCAACTCTTAGTTTTGTTAACTATAATTTGAGATAAGAATTCCTGCTTTATCTAACAAAAAGGTGTTTGTTAACGCCAACCTATAAGTCAGAGGACACTCTGTCATCTCTAAGGTGATCTGTAAACATCTCGTTATTCAGCCATTTCATAAAGTGAGAATTCAGCCCTTGACCTCCAAACATCTCCACTGATGCTTTAAATGGATAGTGATCTAGGAATGAGAATGAAAGTGGATTTAAGTCATTACACGGGGGGAAATGCACATGTTTCAGAATGCCAAATTCCATGTGGACCTCTCTTCCTACCTGAATTGATCTATCTAGAGAAAATATTTTACTCTAAGAAGGAGTCAGTCAGTCCTGAAAGTAGTGGTGTAACTGCAACTGTTTCTCTTCTTGCAAGATTTAGTAGACAAAGGCATACTTCATGTCTCTTAAGGATGTACGAAATGATCTTATAGCCACTGACAAAAGGTAAGCAAAAATGTTCGTATCTTGGGAATTCATGACTGAAATTGTTAGCAAGCTATACACATGGTGTGCATGGATATATTAAAATGTCTATGTCTATGTATATACTCCTAATGCACAGGTTTTATACTACATGTAAATATACACTGCCTATGTATCTCTTCACATATATTCAGGATCTAATTGGTTATTATATGTGTATGCTCACAAGAACCATGTGGTCAACTTATTTGATGTCATTTTGAAATTTAGCTTTTCATATGTAAGAACACTGCTGCCCAGGGAAAAGTGTTGGTTTCCTGAGATGTAATGACTTGCCTGTCATGAGAGGAATTCAAGCTGCTCCCAAATATCCACTTGATGGAGCTGTGGTAGAGGAATTCAAGTTGCAAAGGCTGGCAGGGGTTAAGGGAGGGGGAAAGAACCCGACCCTGAAGAGAACTTTAAAGTTTGTAAGTGTATAAGTGAATGAAATACTGGATCTCTTTATCATATAGATATAAATCTATTCAGTCTTCTCATTTCTCATGTGGATGTAGACATAGATTTATGTCATTTTTAATAGAGTATTTATTGTGTACATTTTTACATCTTATGTTATACTCTATTTTCTGAGTTAATTGGTGAAAATCAAATCTCACCTTCTTGAAGTGAAAGAGACAGTAAAGATTCATTGAATATAATTATCTCACAGATTTTGGCCAAGTTTTAAGACAGGAGACATATAATCAAGGTCATTTGTCTAGACTATGTGAGAGAGCTTTCTATTCCCTCTTTCAAAAGCATGTTCCAAAACAGGAATTCTTTATAAAGGATACTTTCATCACCTAATCTGCTAGCTCTGGGAGTGCTCCCAGATAAATAAATAAATGGAATGCGTAAGTTCATAGAGAGGTAGGAGCAGGAAGAAGATGTTCCAGTCTAAGACCTTACAAAATTAAGAAAGTTGGATAGTCTTTTTTCATTGTATACATTTGCCAGACTTTTTACCATTTTGACAAACACCTGAGAGAAACAACCTACTAAAGGAAAGACTTATCTTGGCTTGTGGTTTTAAGGGTTTCAGTCCATGTTTTTGTTTTGCTTTGTTTTGTTTTGTTTTTGTTGGTTTATTTTTTTGTTTTGTTTCTTGTTTTTAGTTTTTTTTTCTCCATACCTGAGGCCTCTGATGCAGCTGAGGAGTGTGGAAGAGAGGACCAAAGATACTCATGGTCTTAAAACAGAGATAGACAGGAAGAGGCTAGGATAAGACACACCCTTCAAAGAAAGCCTTAAGTGACTGACTTCCTCCCACCATGCACCTGCCCCATTTCACCACCTCACAGATGGCAAACTCATCAGAAGACTAAAGCCTTGATCTGCCCAAAGCCTGCATCTAATATTCTTTAGAAATAGCACCCCTGGCGGCTTCCTAGGCATCTCTAAAATTAAGTTTAGCCACTGCTATAGGAACTCAGCCTGCAGGTAGACAGTATCCGCAAAGGACAGCCCTAAAAGGGCTGAAGACATTAAAGGCAAAGCTAGTTACTCTGAAAACTGAAACTTTGGGATCCTCACTCTATATAGATCTGTTTCTCCGTCGAATAGAGTCCACTCGAAGGCGGAGGCTGTGGTGCTTTGCTACACACAGCCATTGAGCACTAAGGTTAACTCTTCACTGTTTTAAGGTGAAGCTTCCAAGGTCACCAGGAAGTCATCATCCCAGATGAGAAAAGAAATGGCACATGAACTTGCATACAGGAGTCCTAGAAGTGAAATTTATCACTTCCTCTTACAATCCATTGATTAGAACTGAATCACATGGCTGCTGGCTCTAAAGGGAAACAGTCTAGCACTGTGCCCAGTAAAAAACATGGAAAGTATGGTCACCGTCATCCAGTTTCCACCAAAATGAATGTGTAGTCTAAGGAATCCCCAAATCCACCACACTTCCCTGAGTATGAATCCCTACCTCAATGTTCTTTTATGCATACACATTTGTCTTTGATATCAAAGTTCAGTGATGCTCAGTTGTTCTAATTGGTTACTAAATGCATCATATCATTCTTCACTTCTCTCTCTCTACTTTAAAGCTGAAGAATTGCCATTTGGCTATTTTATAGCATTTTTAATTTTCTGCCAAAATTCTCAGTATTGTCTTTTTACTCCTTTGGATTCTGCAGCACAGCTCATTTAAATGCTTCTGTCTTGTGACTCCATTATGTGGATCCCCAGTAGGCCTGTTGCTTCTGTGTATTGATTCTACCAACTTTCAGTCATGTCTCTTGTCTCCTCTTATGCCTGATTATGATTTTTTTTAATGCTAGTACTCGTATATAAAACAGTGTAGATTTAATTTACACACAAGATAACATATTTTTTCCTCCAGAAAATGTGTACATTGGCTGCTGGAAAATTTACTAAGATGCATTTGTACTTGAGACCAATCAATGTGGGATTAAGAAATGTCGGAGCTAGAATTCATTTTCTTGGAAGATGAGTCTATTTCTGGTTTTCACTTACTTCAGGGATTTAAAAAAAAATTAACTTCTCAATTGAAATTAAAATGGTTCGTGACAATGACTCCCCTAAGCTTAAGAGCTTGAACCCCATTGTTTCGCTCTCTGAGCTTTATAAACCTGTTCAAGGTTTAATTTAAAATCTCAGTTTTCTTAGGTCACTGATCCAGAAACAGAGGGCATTTGTGGGGCGGTTTCTCCAATACAGGTCATTTTCTTATTTTCCTAAACTTTAGATTTTGAAATCTGTACTTATTTAAAGTGTGTGGTTTGTTTATTTGAGTGCAGCTTTCCCAGTTATCTGAGTAGTTACTAATCCACCTGCCTGCCCACCCCACTGCAGTTCATTGTTTCCCTCAGCAATACACTGTGACCATTTTATCTGAATCTGTATCTGCATTGTTTTTTTCCTGCTTATTTGTTTATTTCGACCTCTCAGCTAGTACAAATATTTGCTCCTTTATTTAGCCAGTTCCCTTGCTGACACATTTATTTAGCTTGATCACAGTTTTTCAGGAAAAAACATTACATATATACCTATGAGATCAATTCTAGAAGTAGAATCGCTACTTATTATCAAATTATCTTTCAGGAATGGCCAGTTTGCATTTCTACCACTGTATGAGAATGTTGTTTCCCTTAATCAGCTTGCTTAAGCTCTTTCAGACTCACATGTCGTATAACCACCCTTAATTGTACCTCCAGATACTACCGTCTCTCCCTTCTTGTCTAATTGCATATGATGAACACATGTATTTATTAATCACAGAATCGGATCATATCACTTTCTTCTCTAGAACCACACCCTTCTACCTCCTTCCAGATGGAGGATGACTGCATTTGCAGAAGCTAACATTTTCTCCCCTCTCTGTAACCTGCCATCCCCATCTCTTGCACAGTGCTACCCAGAAGTCATATTCACGTTTGCCTAAACACACTCTACATATGCTCCTCCATCTCTCTGGGATTGCCTTTGACTTATATGAGAAAAGATAAACTTTCTTATCCAGTTCACATATTAGGCATTCTTTTGAGAAAACTTTCTGAAAGAGAAAAAACCTCTTGAGAAAGCCTCTCTGCTTGCCTACAGAATTTACCTTCAGTGACTTACTAGGTTATTCAGCTTTCTAGCTCTGTCTGTAATAAACAACCTGAGATTATCCATGCAAAGAAGAAAAATATTTATTTTCACTCATGGTTTCTGAGACCTCCATCCATTCATGAGACACTTGACCTATTTCTTTGGTCTTGTGACAACACAGTGCATTGTTGGGGGTTGGATATATGACAGAGGAGACAGCTCATCCCATGGCAGTCTAGAAGTTGAGTATGGGATGACTTGATTGGGTCTCAACATCCCCTGAAAAGCACACTCCACTGGCTTCACCCCCTTCGAATAGTCTGCAGCTCCCAAAGCTCTTACAATATCAGGTAAGCACCATCAGCTGGAAGCAAGCCTTCAAAACACAAGCCTTTTGAGAATGTTAAATCCGAACTGTAGCACCATGCTTTCTGTCAGTACCTCTCACTCTAAGTACTCCTCATGTAATGCAGCCAACAACAGTGCACAGTAACTCTGTCTTCTCTACTACTGAAATACAAGCTGGTTAAGGAAAGGAGCTGGTTTTTATTGGTCCTCCCCAGTGCTGTGCCCAGCAGAACACCTGGCACAGACAAAGTGCCCATGTTTTCAAAGAGTAAATTTAGTTTGTAATGCCTCTTCAAAACACCCCAATACAAGCATTTTCAAAGCAACTTCTGCCTTCCCATGACTGAGAAATCTTTGGGGCAAAGTTGCTGGTTTTTTTTGACCTAGATTTAGCATTCAAATCTCAGCCTGGGCATAAAAGCATTTGAGTATTTGAGTTATTTGTTGGACCCTATATTTTTGGCAACAATTTTCCCTTCAACACCTAAAGCCATTTGTGTTCTTGACAGTATGTTGCCAGTGAAAACCAGAATTTGCTGAGGACTGAGAGTATTAAGTTCTTTACAAAAGGCATTGTGCTTAAGAGCCCCAATTCTACAACTGCCATCAAAGTATGCAAACTTTTGAACCGCTTTTGACCCCTGGCATAGGACATTGCCTGTATTTACTCTTAGTGTAGCACTCCTAGGACAGGGTGGATTTTTAGTAGGTATTTGATAGGCAACCTTCTTACCCAGTTGAAGGAAATATAGAGAAAGAAGAGCATAAATAATTTATCCACTTTGAGAAAACAGATCTGCGTGCTTACCAAGGAATATTTTATCACCCTGAGGAGGCAACATTTTCTGCCTATTTCAATGCTAGGTAGCAGAGGTCCCAAGGGACTGTAACAGCACCAGCTATGATTGCAGCCTGTGACTCATCTTCTCCCCAAAGGGACTGTGATTTGCTATACCCTGATGGCTCATCCATTCGGTGGCTTGTATGATTGGATTCTATTCGTGACTAGATGTTCCCATCTAGGCAGCAAAGACAACATCCATCTCCCCTGATGACTAGAAGCACGATAATGACCGTGGTAAATATGGTTTCAGTACTGCTCATTTGGACTCAATGCCGTGCTCGGGGGAGAGGAGACTGAGACAGCAGAGATTCTAAAGGTCTTAACAATTCTTGAATTTTCTCTACAACATCCCCACCAAGTGGCTACAGCACCTTAAAGAAGTAACTCTCATGCTCTTCTGAAAGCCTCGACTTCTGAGATACAAGCCCTTCACTCATATCAACTGAGAAGAAACTCATTTCTTAGTTACTTAGACATGTAGAGCCTTAGGGAAAAATATAATTCTCCCTTGAACTTTTGTTTTTGCTTATTCCATGTGAGACACTTCTGGGGATTGAAAGAGCTCTCTCATGTATATGCTGAAGGAAGCTTTCGTTCTACCTTAAGCTTCCATGGTGGTTTTGAGTCTTCTCCATCTTGGGCACCCACTATTCTGATAGTGGCCAGGATGTTTCCAGCTGTTGTTAAAAGGTCCATAGACTGTAGTAGTTGATGAATGTGTGAAATCAAGAATTAGAGAGGAGAGGACTAGAATCTTTCATAGTTGCTTGAAAGAAGCGTTTGACAGCAAATTTCTGGGATTCATTTGTTTACCTCTTCATTAGGAAGAGGTGCTCCTATAATTTTTTATACTCCCACAGAAACTAACTATGTAAACACCTTTTCTCCTAGGGAGATTTTCTGTGTGGGTTTCTGTAAACTCTTGCATTCCTACAGTGGAAGTGGGTGATGATGTAAGACGTCGGAGAGACCCTCAGAGAGTCCCAGCCCAAATGTGCTTCCCCACAAATCACAGCTTGACAATGGATCACTTTAAAAGGCATGAGGTTTATTGATCCAACATTCTTGGGATTGCTCATCCAAGTAGGAAGAGGCAACCCCGAGTCTAAGAAGCATACACCTTATATACATTTACAAAGGCAACAGGGCTAGTGGGCTTATTCTGATTGATGCAGTATCAAACAAAGAATCTCTTCAGGCATTGGTTGACTTGCTCAAGGGGGCTGCTCTTGGCTACATTTGCCCCCTTACCTAACTCCTGTACCTGGAAGGCCCCTGGAACGGGTCGAGCTGGAAAGTCCCAGAATTTTTTAGTGGAGTCAGGGTGTTCTTCAGAGTTCAGTACAGGGAGGGGTAGAACATCTAATCTTGTTCTTACAGGTCTTATCAGTTATTTTATGTTCTGGTCAGCTTTTAGTTCATCCCAGCCCTCCTGACCTTAAAAACTTTGTTTGTTTTTTTTATATATATATATACAGGCAGATGTCTCTCCTATAGGTAATTTTGGCTTATTATTTCTTTCTCAAAAGTCTTGTTTTTAACCTTTATTTCTACATTCCCAGAACTTTGTTTTTCACTTTATTACTTCAATGACAGAAGTCTTGAGTAAGCAATGGTGTTGATTGGATCTATGTAAAAGGGTCACTAGTGTGGAGGAGTGCACATGTATGCGAATACCACAAAACGACCCTGGGTATTGCCACCCAGCAGCAGTGCTCTTTATTTTATGAGACAAGATAGAACCTGGGGCTCACCAATTAGGCTAGAGTGGCTGGCTGGCCATGGAACCTCAGGCATCCTTCTATTACCACCTCCCAGCGCTGGATTTACAAATATTTAGCACATATTTGTTCCTGTTCTGTGTATGCATGGTGAAAGAGAGAGAAACACAGAGGCACAGAGACACAGTGGGGAAGGGAAGAACATAATTTTCAAGAGTCAGTTCTTTCCTTCTATCTTGTGAAGCAGGGTCTTGTTGTCTCTAATATTCTTTGTACTCCAGGCCAGTTGGATTACAACCTTAGAGGTAATTCTCTTGTCTCTATTTTCTATCTTGCCTTATTTAGGAGTGTAGACGTGCAAGGCTTACAGATGTGAGCCACAACATAAGGGGTTTCGAGGATTCCAGTCATCCAACTCAGGTTGTTAGGCTTGTACAATAAATGCTTTTACTCACGAAACCTTCTTACCAGCTCTATGCTGTGATCTTTTATACAGGTTCCTGGATTTGAACTCAGATACTTCATGCATGAGGAGCTGGAACTTTATAGACTGAGCTACCCCCAGCCCCAAGCCGGTTTCTCCTTTTATTTATTTATTTATTTATTTATTTATTTATTTATTTATTTTGCTGTGTATTATTACAAGAATTATTTTGTCTCTCTGAGCGTCAGTCTCTACATAAAAGTGGTAATAATCCCAGTTATGATGCTTATTGAAAGTTTGTGATAATATATACAGAATTCAGCACAGTTTCTGGGAAATAGCAGGTGCTTCATAAATAATAGATTGAATTATCTGAAGAATGTTCCTTACCTTGTGACTTGCTTCCAATTCTCAAGCTGTCACAAGATAGGAAATCTTGGCAAAACCATTTGACTCATACTCTCATTTCTAAAACTGGGTAACAATTGGTCCTGTCTCCCAAGTTGATTTTTATTTGGTTAACTGAGATATCGTATTCAAGTCTCTCCCTCAAATCATTACATATGATAGGCAGTATTAACAAATAAGAGGGTGAACTCTGTTTAATTCAGTTCCATGTTGCTACCAGAGTACCTGGCGTACAGTAACTATTGCATGCTGTGATAAACTCCCCATTGCCCAATTTAAAATGTGCATGTTTTCCTCTCTTCTTGGCATTCCATACATAACCAGGACATACAATGTGTTCCAGGGTGACAGTGACCTGTAGAGGTGGAAGTGGATAGGGTGATGTTAGCACTTCTAACAGCACCAACTTCTGCCTTCAAGGACTTCTCCGTGTTGGACAAGAGACATGGTACCAATAGTCAATTGTGTATACTCTTAGGAAGCATGTGGTGGGGCTCATGGTAGGAAAACTGACAATAACTAACTCTCTGGAGGAAGGAAGCATGGAGATGAAGGGGTTGCTCAAAGAACAGCATTTGACAAAATGAAAAAGAGTTGACTAGGCAGATCCAGCATGGAAGGGCATGTTTGAGAAGAGAGCAACTGCAGAGTCACAGGACTGCAGGAAACACCATGCTTCATTCTGAGAGAAGTTAATGATATCATAAGACTGAAATGAAGGATAATTTCAGGCAACAGAAGTCATGGGGCCAGGCATGAAGAGACTCGAGTGCTCTGTTAGAGAGTTTGGATTTTATGCTGTACTCCACGGATGGCTATTAAAGGCTATTGATCAGGAGTGGATTTGTCTGATGAAAGTTTTAGAAATATTTTGCCAAACCTTGCAGAAAAAATGAAATAGGAGCAAAACTGGTACCCAAGGGTCCTCAGTTATTTATGTTCTTATGCTGCTAATATTTAAGGCATCTAAATTATTTGTGCACAACATCGGTGTCCAGCTTTAGCAATAAAACTCCAAAAGGAGTTGAATTTCCTTTCTTTCCCCACTGCTACATGGAGAAAGTTTAACTAAATGTAACCGTATTGTAACTCATCAACAATAAGTGTACATACTTCTGTTCTCTCCTTTTCATTACCCAAGCCATCAGTGTATTATAGCAGATGTCATCTTTTTATCTAAAAACAAACTAAAGTATTACCTCTTCCACATAGTTTCTATAATGCTAAAAATCATAGAAGACAGGTGGCAGAAATGTTGCTTACTGTCAAGTGCTTAGCTAGCATTTACAAGGACCTGGATTCAATCTTCAGCAGACAAAAAGGGTAGTGTGATTAACTATGCATGGTGGTACAAGCCTAGGATTTCAGCACATGGGATTGAGTTCAAGGTCAACCTGAGCTTCACAGCAAAACATCACTTCCAAAACACATACACACAAACTCACACTCACGCACACAAATACACGCAAAATAACAGTCAGAGACAATACTTACATTCACTATAGTACATTTTAAATGTTGCCTATAGGTATATGAAAATAGTGTGTCCTCTGCACATGTCTGGCTTTTTTCACCCTAATCTTTCTTAGTGTCTATTCTTTTTCTTAGCTATGGCAGACATCGCTTAATAAGATATTCTAAATACCTTATCACGATACTAAATCTATAGTATCATTTGCCCCAGAGTGTGGTACTTCACTGATGTGTAAATAGACATTCTGATTGCTTTCGGTTTGGGCCTGTTTCAAATAAAATTTCCAGGATTATTCTTCTTGGACAAAAGTATATATGCATGTGCTAGTGTGTGTGTGTGTGTGTGTGTGTGTGTGTGTGTGTGTGTGTGTGTGTGTGTGTGGTGTGTGGTGTGTGCATGTAGTCCCTCATAGACTATTTCTTCTAAAATTCTGTATCTAAGCAGCATCTACTTCTACCATTTAGTTCTAGCTCAGGAATGACTCTGAACACTATCTTCACAAACATTTTTAGGGGGAACAGAGCAATAAAACCCCCATTGCCCTATCTCTAAAATTAGGAGAACCCTCTCTGGATCCACATAGCTCATAACCTTCCATCTAACTTCAAGAACTTCAGGACTTACCTTACTACTTTTCAAGATCAAATACATACCACTTAGTGTACTTCACAGTCTTCTGTCAATTAGTTTCCTCTGGCTCACTCTCTACCATTCTTCTCCAGGGACCTGACATCTACCAACGTTACAAAGGCACTTTCTGCTGTTTCCTGAAACAGTCCTTCATTGTCTTGTCCCAGGGCATTATACGCGGTGTTCTTCCTGGGCATTATGCACGGTGTTCTTCCTGGGAATTATATGAGGTGTTCTTCCTTGTATTGTCTGCTGCCTGAGCACTTTTCTTTTCTGAACAGTCCACTATTGCTACCATTGTGAGAGTTCACTCTAGAGGTTTGCTACTCCCATAACTTCCTGACTACCACTTTGTTCTAGTAGCTTTTTTGTTGGCAGGGATGGGTGGATTATAGGAACCCATCCTTTTCTTTCCCTGTATTACCAAAGTCTTGCACAGGGTCCAGAACATAGTAGGTTCCCAAATTCCTTTCCAGAAATACCCCTCTGTATATGTGTGTGCATGCACATGTATGTTCATGTGGGGCAGAGAGAGGATAATCTCAGGAGACATTCCTTGCCTCCTACCTTGTTTGAAACAGTCCAATCTTCCACAAGCTTCCTTGAAGACTTCAGTTTCCAGTCTCTGTCTGCTAGTCTAGGCCTAGAATGATTCAGCCTCTGAGACGTACTACTTCTCAGAATAAACCCACTCTTTCTAGCTCTTGGCTGTATAAACTATGATAGTCTTCTTCACAATTGCAGAGTTATCTGGTCTGTAGAGAAATTTTAGTCCAGCAACATGGCTGCTCTGACAGGGGACCACATCCAAAGATATGATCCAGCTGGAATACACACCTTTAATCCTTCTGGCTAGAATAGAGACACACCTCTAGTAGATACCTTTAACCTTTAATCCCAAACAATGACTTCTAACTGAGGGGCAGACAAAGTGGTAGATCAGAGAAAGATTTGACAGACTGAGTCAGAGATGGGATGTATTCCTCTTAAGAGAACAGACAGGAAAGAGAGGCTACTTAAAGAGTGGTGAGGGAAAGGGAATTCAATTCACTCCTGTTTTGTTCAGTTTGGCACAGTTGAGTTCAGAGCAGTTCAGTTTGTGAAGTTCAGAGGCAATGTTTTCAAGCAGACTAATCTGGTTAGAAATGGAGAGAGGCCAGTTCAAATCAGTCAACTTGGAGAAGAGTTTGAGCCAGAATAGTTTAGTTGAACCAGTCAACCAGAATTCAAAAAGAGCTAGAAAGAGTGAGTTTATTCAGCAGTAAGTCTCAGAGGATAGAACATTTTGTCTAGATTAGCAGACAGAGACTGGAAGCTGAAGTCTGCAAGGTTCAGGCTTACAGAAGATTAATTTGTATGGAAGCTAGAAGCTTCCAGGCCTAAGCCTAGGAATAGATAGTACAGAGAAAGAAATGCTCTGGAGTCATCCCAAGCCATATATTCATAAAGTTTGGGTACAGCTCTCATCTCATCACTTCATCTGAGGAAATAAAATTGACATTTACATTTATACTAGTCTTAGCTCCCCATGTTATTGTGGGAAAGCTAAGATTATAAATATATACTAGTTCATCTGGTTTTATGTGACTTCTGAGAATCCAAACTCTGGTCGACATGCTTACAAAGCAAGCACATCACTTCTTGAGCCATCTTCCTAATTCCACATATCCAAATTCTAAATATACTACTAACTGAAAAATAGTTTCTATAAAGACTATTCTATCACAAAAAAAAAATTACAAATGCTTCAATTTCTATAATAGTTAAGGGTTTACTGAAAAGAGTCATTGGCAACCTCAAATTATATGTTCAGAATTGATCCTTTGACCCTTTCCCTGCTGTAGAGGATGCTCCAGTTACCTTAGAAGACTTTTGAGGTTCCCAGTGGGCCTTCCAGCCTGGAACTAGATCCTGTATATTTTGCATTGCATCCTTGCCTTTGGTGCTTCTAGCAGGACTCTTTGCCTAAATTGGGATTTGGTTGTTCATGTCAGCTTTGAAAAAGCATGTTGCATTGGCATGAGAAACCATTTTCAAACCTTTGATATCCAATTAGACATCATTGAAATCTGCCCAGACAAACAGTTTCAGCAAAGAGAATCCAGGCAGGATATCAACAAATATTTGACTACTGTGAACCAGGTACTTTTCTAAGCTCCAAAGCAACAAAACTGCAGAGGCAGTCCAGAGCTTGAGAGCTTCCACTTTGAAGAGAGTGACAGTGAACAGATGCATAATTGCAAAGTGATACTGTCTCAGAAGTACTAGGACAGAAGGGGTATTTGGGGTTATGATGAGGAAGCCATTTATGTGTAAGAGAATAGAAAAGGCTTTCCTGGGGACAGCACATTTGGAACTTTCAAAGTGAGGACAGTCCTCCAAGTAGACCTGACAACACTGAAAGTCCCAAAATAACAAGGCATTTGAAAAAGCTTTTGAAGACTAAAATAAATGGGCAAAAGGCAAAGAATTCATGGTGATCAAATTGCAGATATAAACAGATGTAGGCATGTAGGACCATGCAGGGTACCACACTGTGGAGGCTGGGTTTCATTGTGGCTACAGTGTGAAGATGTAGTGCTGAAAATGGTATGGTCTACTTTATCATGTTACATCTACCCTCCTGCTAACTGCTATTAGGAAGAAGGCATGATGGGAGGACCCTCAAGAGTATGAATAGAAAAAAAAAAAAGTTAGTAAACCAATGCCAGGTCCCAGTTGAAGATCCTGACCTTTAGACGAGAATGACATGGGGTTGACATTTGAGTATTTGTGGGACTGTGCGCCCAGCAGAAGTTACTAATGACTAATAATTAGATCTTAAAGGAGAAATGAATGATATTGGAGTGATATTTTAGTCTGTGCATCTAAAAGGGGAATTAGAACCTTCCTCAGATGATCAGGGCTGGGGAATCCATTCCATGTGATGTGTGAAGAATCTGTGTCAGTCATGATGTCTCACATACCTGTGAAGTTCAAAATAGAGATGCTGGATTGGCAGATGGGATCCGTGTGGTGCTGGTATTTAAAACTCTAAGCAAATATAAAACCAAAGTGAGATACAAAGGAAAGAGCATAGCCTAAGACTGAGCGCAAGGCTTGGCCATATTCAACCTTGTGGAAGAGAGAGGAAAAATACCAGGAGAAAACTTTAAAGTTTAGTTTTTAATGGATTAAGACAGACAAACATCATATTATCATTGAAGCCCACAGGAGAAAGTGTTCCAAAGGTGGAAAAATTAACAATTGTGGGCATAAAAACTTGAACAAAATGGAATAACATAAAAATAGAGAATCAACGCATGCATAATTCATTTTCAATTTTTTTAGACAAAGGCTTATTCTGTAGCTCTAGCAGGCCTCAAATTGAATGAAGTCCTCCTGCCTCATCCTCCTAAGCACTGGGGTTGCAGGTATGAGGCACTATGCCCTGTGGCTATGCACTCACTGATAAGTGGATATTAACCCAGAAGCTCTGAATACCCAAGATACAATCCACAAACCACAAAAAACTCAAGAAGAAGGAAGACCAAAGTGTGGATACTTCATTGCTTCTTAAAACAGGGAGCAAAATACCCATGGAAGGAGTTGCAGAGACAAACTATGGAGCAGACACTGAAGGGAGGACAATCCAGAGACTGCTCCACCTGGGAATCCTTCCCATATTCAATCACCAAACCTAGACACTATTGTGGATGCTGGCAAGTGTGGCTGACAGAAGCCTAATAAAGCTGTCTCCTGAGAGGCTCTGCCAGTACCCGACTGATACAGAAGTAGAGGCTCACAGCCATCCATTGGTCTAAGCACAGGGTCTCCAATGAAGTAGCTAGAGAAAGGACCCAAGGAGCTGAAGGGTTTGCAGCCCCTTAGGACGAACAACAATATGAACTAACTAGTACTCTCAGAGCTCCCAGGGACTAAACCACCAAACAAAGAGTACACATGGTGGGACTCATGGCTCCAGCAGCATATGTATAGCAGAGGATGGCCTAGTCAGTCATCAATGGGAGGAGAGGCCCTTGGCCCTGTGGAGGTTCTATGCTCCAGTGTAGGGGAATGCCAGGACCAGTAAGTAGGAGAGGGTGGGTTGGTGAGCAAGGGGAGGGGGGAGGGAACAGGTTTTTTGTTTGTTTGTTTGTTTGTTTTAAACTAGAGGGGAAATCAGGAAAGGAGATATCATTTGAAATGTAAAGAAAATATCTAATATAAAATAAAAAAGACTTAGACCTCAGCAGAACCTTAGTGCATGGAAGGAGTCTGTGATATGGGAATGGAGGCAAGAGAGCAGGGGTCTGGGCGAGGTACTCATCAGAAGTCTCTTACACACATGTCCAAACTCTTGGAGTTGCCACCTGGACTCATCATCTCCAAACTTCAAATTTGAGAACTGAACAATAATCTTACCCCCAAAATGCAGATGTGCCATGTGTTAAGGAAGACAGTTAACAGGAATAGGATTATCCACATGAGCATGAAAGAACATACTTCAGGTAGAAGGAATGACATATGTAAAAGCTCTAAGGGGACAGTGATTGGCATCTTCTGGAAAATCACCACTTAATATGGCCAGGTTGTTTCATCTAGAAACACAGCAGGAAGAGGAGTCCTAACAAAGAATAAATGTTAACATGTATGTGAAAGGTCATTGCATAATCTGATACAGAATAGGACTTTATCGAGTCGTGAATGTGCCTTTATCAATTCTTGCATCCTACTATGTTCTGAATGTTGCACTAAGGACCTGACATTGGGATGGATGTTCAGAGAAGAAAGGAAAGGGAATTATAGCAAAGCAATTAAGACAATAGACTTGCAACCAAAGATGCTGAGCATCCTCACAAGCAGCTTCTGGAACAGGGCTTTGTACATAGCTTGAAATCAACAATTTTTCAATGGCTGGATGTGATAGTGAAACCTAGGTCAAGCACCTTCCACTCACATGCTTCAGAATTAAAAGAAGAACACAGCAACAATACTTAAATAAATTATACTAGGAACAAGTGAGATCATATATGAAATAGTTACCAAAAAAAATAATAATAATTGAATAGACTAAGGAAAACTAGGTGCACAGGAGATAACCAATATATTGACACAGCTATTACAATTCTGGCTGACACTTATGCCTTCAGGTACTTAATGGAGAAAAAGGTAACTATAAATTCAACTAGGGTCAGATTTTGTTTTCATGTTATGTTACGCATTCGTGCTTTGTGTGTGTGTGTGTGTGTGTGTGTGTGTGTGTGTGTGTGTATGACTTTCTCAGCTAAGAGAGAACTTTCTGGATACCACTTTCCATCTTAGTATGGCTTTAGTTACCTTTTCATGTTACATTCCTTTTTATTTAGTCCAGAATTCTCTTTGATGTCTGTTGTGATTTACTCTTTGACCTAAGATCTATCTCAATGTGGATTACTTATTTTCCAACTATTTTGAGGTTTCCCCACACATCCTTGAGATTAATTTATCATCTAGTTCCATTGTATCAGAAATGTTTGGTGTGACTTGAACCCTCATTAAGTCTGTTGATGTTTTTGTCAACAGGATAAGGCCCATATTGCAAAGAGTTCTACATGTACTCAGGGATATGGATTCTGGGCCAGCAAGATAGTTCAGTGGGTAAAAGGACTTGCCTCATAACTCTTACCAAAGAGCCCATTCTAAAAGGAAAGAACTGACTCCCAAAAGTGGCCTCTAATCAATATCTGCCTGCTGTAACGTGAGTACCCATGCTTACACACATATGCCATACATGCATACATACATACATACATACATACATGCATACACACAGTAATAATAATTAATAAAATTTAAAATGAGAAGTGGGTCAGCATGGCAATTTTTCTATGCTCTCTCAGATTCCTTATTTATATTTTTAAGTTTGAAGTGTATTTATTGCTAGTAACATATAATTTGATCGCATGTTATCTAATTTAGTCATTTTATCTTTGCATTGACAATCATTTAATGCGATTATTAATGTAGTTTGGTTAGAAATATATCTACTAATGTGTTGTTTTCTGTCTAATCTATTCTCAATCCATTTTTCCTGTCTTTTTTTTCTTGAACTAATTGAATGTTCTGTAATTCCGTTTTATTGGTTTCTTAATAATAACTTTGTTTTATTATCTTAAGAAGTGCTTTAAATACACACACACACACACACACACACACACACTCACACACACACACACACACACACACACACACACACACTTGTATCTGTGGTTAGCCTGGAACTCACTAGGTAGAACAGGCTGGCCCTAAACTCACTAGAGATCTACTTGTCTCTACCTCCCACATACAAGGACTAAAGGCCACCCTGGGACCTTTGTCATAATCATTATTCAAGTTACATTTCATTTCATCCAGTATAAGGTATTTTCTTCACATCTCTTTGTTCACTATGTCATATTTTCCTTCAATGTGTCTCAGTTACTTTTGTATTGCTGTGACAAAACATCATGAACAAACTTGTTAGAAGAAAGCAGTTTCCTTCCAAGGATGAGAGTCTATAACTATCATGGCTAGGTATATAATACCAGGCAGGCAGATATGGGATGGATCAGATCCTTATATGACAGCTTGTACAATGTTATATGTTATAACAGCTGGCAGGCAGACATGGAGATGGACCAGGAGCTGTGTTGAAATTACAACTGAGAGGCAGAGAGAAAGACAAATTGAAATAGCCTGGGCTTTTAAAATCTCAAAGCTCATCCTTAATGACATATCACCTTCAGCAAGGACACATCTCCTAATTCTTCCCAAATAGCTCCACCAACTTGGGGCCAAGCATTTAAATATGTAAGCCTATGGGGGACCATTTTCATCCAAAACACTACAAAGGGATTTTAGAATGACCAGCTTTCCACTACTTTGTTCAATGCAGATTTTCCTCCTGGTGTAGCTTTCTTTTTTACTTCAAGTGTTTCTTTAATATTTCCTCCATTGTGGCATTCTTAGTAGCAATCTCCTTATCTTTCTTTGGCTAGAAAATGTATTTGGCTTTCTTTTGGGGAAAAATATTAGCCTCGTGTGTAGAATTCTGAGTTGACATAACAAAATATCCCATCCCTATCCCTTTGAGCTCTTTAAAGACAACCACTCTTGAAACCAATATGTTTATGTTCTTCCTGATATAATGCCCTATATCCCATGTTCTCTCTCCCCCTCCCTCCCGTTCCCCCTCACCACCACCCCCACTACCCTATCTTATTCCTTATTCCTCACAGTCCTCTGACATTCTTCTTCTGCCCAGATAGGCAGCTAGTAGGCTCCTCTCACTTACATGACTTTTTAAATACATGGTAAAAAATATTACTGAGTCCCACATTCCCTATTCCAATGCTCATGTCAAATCCAGAAGACAGTGCTTTGCAGCTCTCCCCCAATCCACAATCTCATATAGTGTCTTTACTCCCTTTTCAGCGATGTTCCCTAGGGCTTGGAAGAAGTGACAGAGATATTTCCATTAGGGATGCATACTCTTAGCCTTGGTCAAAGACGCTTCTTTTCACAGAGAGGGGTGGTTAAAGCAGAGACTCGCTGCAGAAGTAAGCGACTGCTGAGTTCCCTTCACTTATTTCTGAGGTGATCTTTTATCTTTGGTTTTAACCAATGTAAGTATGACCCAGCTTAGTGTAGTGTGCTTTGTGTGAATTTGGGGTTTGTTGAACTCAGCTATGTTCTATTCTTCTTATTTTTCATCACAATACATATTTTTAAAAATGGCTGTTGTTTTCAAAGGGTTTTCTCATTTGCTCCCTTTGAAGGGTGCCAGTAACCATGTGCTCTGCCCCATTTTTATAAATTTATTTATTTATTATATGTAAGTACACTGTAGCTGTCTTCAGATACACCAAAAGAGGGCATCAGATCTCATTATAGATGGTTGTGAGCCACCATGTGGCTGCTGAGATTTGAACTCAGGACCTCTAGAAGAGCAGTCAGTGTTCTTAGCCGCTGAACCATCTCTCCAGCCCCCATTTCGTTTTGAGGTTTAAGTTTGCTAAATTTCTCTCCTGCTATGACTATTTCATATATATATATATATATATATATATATATATATATATATATATATGTGTGTGTGTGTGTGTGTATGTATATATATATGTATATATATACATATATATATATGAATTTAATCACAGATTATTGTTTTATTCTTGTTTTTAAAATTTAAGTTTTTCCCCACTTCTATTTGATTTTTTAACATTTTCATGCTTCTCCTTCCTCCTTTTGTTCTTAAGTAATAAAGACTGAACAGGGATTGAACACAGGATATCATACGCTCTACCACAGCCCCCTACTGATCGTTACCTTGACTGCATGGACTATAGATACAATAACTGTCAAGTCTCTCTTACAATTGTATCATGGATGCTCTTTCTAGGCTGTTTTTGTGTATCAGTTCTAGATTCTTTATATACCTGGCCATTGCCTTTTTTACAGTTTTTTTTTTTTGTTTGACTACTACTAGTTGTACATTTATATTCTTTTAAATATTCTAGAAATTTATTGGGGGATGCTGTTAGATTCTTTCAGAACAAGTTGATCTTTTTTACATGTACTTTACAACTTTGTTCTGGGAGACTAATGGAGATTTTGTCTACTGCAAATTTTATCTTGCCAATAAGACAAAAGTTGTTGGTGCATTTTACCTAATGTTTTATCATTTTTCACTCTAGCTAATGATGGAACAAAAATTGAGTCAGTCCATTATGAGCTTCAGCTGTGATTTTTTTTTTTTTTTATTATCCTTTGGAGGAGCTCCGCTTTCTCTTTTTCTTTGGAAGTATTCTTCTAGCATGTCTGATTCATAACCCGAGATGCATTAATACCCTGTGTAAATCTCCAGGGCATCTTCTAAAAAGTTGTCCTCCTTTTGCTATTCCGACCCATGACATTTCCTTTACTATTGCTATAATGTCAAGGGGTACCCCATTCTCTTCCCTAGGTCCTCTCACTCTGCTCCAATTGGCTATACAGCTCCTCCAGGCTATAAATGGACAGCAATGGAATTTTTTCACTCGTATTCTGTCAGGGATTAGTGTTTTCACTAGCTAATATCCACTGTCTGACAACTGCCCCACGTATTATGCTTCGTTCTTCAGCTATGAGATAGCAGGAAGTGTCTGTTCCTCCACAGTAACTCTACTACAGATGAGAATTTCATAGTCTTGCACTCTCAATAGAGCCTCAGACCGTCATCTTCCATGCAGGAAATGACTGTTTAAGGCTTTCTAGCCTTATAGACATATAGACTTACATTATAGGAAATCAACCTGACAGCTATGGACAAATCAGTCTGAGAGGGAGAGAAGTTGGGGTCACAGTAGTTCATATAGTAGAATCTAAATTGTTTGTTGCCTGGTTGATAGAAGAATAAAATAACATGAACAGTTACTAGAACACCTCAAAAGTCAGTGGGAAACCCAGATACTAGGAGCTCTCTGCTCGTGCTCTGGGAGTAAAACTCCACCCGTGCTAGCTTTCACTTACAGTGGGAGGGAAGGACTGCGTTAAGTGCCTTTATTGATTTCCTTGCCTTTGCATAAAAGACAATGAGGGGAAAAATAAACAAATGGAAGCAAATTAATAGAAACAGGCCTGAGGCTATGATTTGTTAAATTCACAGCAGGATAGATGTTCCTTTTTAAATAGAGAGGTTTTTTTTTTTTTATAATATTAACATTTTCAAGAATAAATGCTAATTTTACAAGGATTTTAGCGTCTCTTCCCTGCCTGAAAACCACAGGAGAAAAGACCCAGATTTGTGATATTTGCCAAACTCTGCCCAAATGTGTGTCCCAGAGCTTCCTCCCTTTGGACACATGTTACTTTACATCATTCAGAGGGAAAAGAATCTGCCTATTAACTTTTCTTATTCAGGTCGAAGCACTACACCCCTAGACCTTAAAATTAGACTGGACAGAAACTAAGAAGAGCTGCATTTGTGAATAGGCCTGCTGGGACTGCTGGGGCATAAACAGTGCATCAATTATTTATGTTTTCTACTTACATTATTTGGATTTTCACGATGAACCCAAATACAGTGGCCTCTGGGCACTCAAACCCAGGAAAAGGAAATGATTTATTGACAAATAATGCTAACTACACAAAGACAGTCTGCAACAAATATGGTGATGGGGAGGCAACCGGCAGGCCAGGGGGGTGGTGCAGTGGAAAAGAGCATGTTCAAGATGTTTTCATTACACACAGGCAGCTATCATGAACAAGAGAGACCAGAGAGCCAAGGGCATGAATAATCAAAAAGAGGAGGCAGAGATAAGTAGATCACTGCTCACTTAGACACTCAGATTGGTCTCAGCATCTCAGCAGCCCTTACCTGAGTCAGACTCTCCCGGATTCTGGTCTGGATTGTGTATATGTAGAAAAAGGGTAGAGAGACATGGAGGTGTTGGGTGTGGTAAGAGTATAGGCTTGGACCTAAGATTTGCCAGGGTTTGCACTTGTACTTCCAAATCCCCAGACTGCACCTTACTCTGTTCACTAACCCTTTCTGAGACTCTCGGTTCTCCTGTGTCACTCTTGCCTGATATATACCACAGCTGAACTGCAGGATATTTTACATCAGTACTACAGACATCTGAAGCCACAGAACTGTCTTGTGGTGGCTCTGCCATGAGCTACAGAATGTCTGTAGCATGCTTGGTGCCTACCTGCTAGCCACAGTAGCACCGTCTCCTCCTAAGTTAGGTCAATCTCAAATACTTGTAAACACTGCCAGAAATCACAAGTGACAAACTTGTTCCAAGTTCACAACAACAACAACCCTTCCCAAAACAAAACAAAACCAACAATAAAAAGAAAACTGCCTACCAGGTTGTTTTTAGTGTGCTAAATAAAGTGTACAAAGTGCCCTGCACATAATAGGAACTCATGAAAAGGGAGTCATTATGACCATAGTGGTTACTAAATTGGCATAGCTAGGAAATGTCAGAACTAGCTCTCAGCTTCTGTGTCCTACCTAGTCTAGGGCTTCACAAGCAAGAACTATAGGCCACATGAGAAAGTTTATAGGGTGAGAAATAGAGTGTAAGACTGGGGAGCTCGATTAATGGAATGTTTGACCAGGAAGCAAAGCCAAGTTTCTACTCTGCCACGTCCGAATTGGTGAGTGGAAAAAACCGTCAGAGCAGCAGAGGATATGTGCAAAGATGTGTGAGCACTTCTATTCACTAGTGCTGTCTGGGTCAGTTCATTAAGGGAGAGTGGGTGCTGAGAATGAAAAGGGTGGTTCATACACTAAACAGTAGGCTGGGGGGCTCCAGACAGCACACTCCAAAGTGGGCTCTGGATTGTGGCACTGCTGGGTTGAATGCACCCCAGGTATCTGTCAGCCTTTGAATCACTCTGCTCCATTGAGACACTGGGAGAGAGAGTCTACTCGGGTGGGCTCATCATCTGCACATTCTGCCTAAGACACAGTGGGATATCTAGACCAAGAGCCTACAAAAGATCGAACACCAGGGAAAAGTGGACCTGTCAGGTTGCTGCAGAGGTCTGAGCAGAGGAAACTGGTGAATCTTCAAGTAGAGAAGCCCATAACCCATCTATGAGATATCAAGAAATAATTTCCTTCTGACACTTTTGGCACAACACACACTTTGGTGTTGACAGACACCTCAGCAGACAAGGCACTGATCACTGAAGATTGGAAGGGTTCTCCTGTATGTTAGGAAACAGAGGCAAAAGGCAAATAGATATTTCACACTATTGTGTGGCATCCTGCTGCTTTAGAGCCAGAAGACCAGGGCTGCCGCACTAAAAGAGCAAGGCAGCTTCCATGCAACTTTTCTAAAAATTCACATGGGTATTTCAAAGTGGAAGAATCTCTTGATACTGATAGAACCAAAGATTACACGGGTTAAGTACAAAAGATAGTGGGAAGCTCAGCTCTGGGGTCAGGGATAAACCTGAAGACCATGTTATTCCCAGACATCTTACTTTTATGAGCCTTGTTTCTCTTTTAGGAAGTGAAATCATAATGCTGCCTTGGTTAGCATTACTACCACTGTGATGAAACACCATGACCAAAACAACTTGGGAAGGAAAGGCTTTATTTCATTCATCCAAATCTATTATCAAAATCTGTGAGGGCAGGAATTCAAGCAGGGTGGAAACCTGACTACAGGAGCTGACACGGAAGTCATGGATGAGTCTTGTTTACTGCCTTGCTCCACATGGCTGGCTCAGCCTGTTTTCTTCTAGATCCCAGGACCACCAGGCCAGGGGTGGCATCATCCAATGTGCTCTCTGGCATAGATCCTCAATCAAGAAAATGGCCATAGATAGTCTTGCCTGCATCTGATGGAGAGAATTTGTCAGTTGAGGTTCTTTCCCTCCTTTCAGATGGCTCTAGCTTGTGATAAGGTGACAGAAAACTAGCTAGCACACTTCCCAAGAACATTGTAGATACAGCCGCCACAATGACAATGCATAAGAAACACTTCATAGGCTATACTCGATCAGTAGGGCTGGCAAGTCTATACACAGAGGGCAGTCAGAGTACTGAGAGCCGAGGTCCTAGGACAGTCAGTTGGTTTACAGATCACAAACTAAATTGTTTGCTATGACCAAATATCAAATCCTCAAATGTTTGGTCTCAAGAGCATTTTCATTCTAAAAAATTCATTTTGAAATGTTATGTGAATTATGTACACCCATATTTACCATATAAGAAATGAAAACTTACTTTAAAGTATTTTAAGGCATTAATATAAGAATGAATCCATTACGTTTGTATAAATGGCATATTTCTTTAAAGTAACCATTTTCCCAAACAAAATGAGCTCTTTTCCATTATTTTAAAGTATCTTTATGGTGGCTTAATAAAAGACAGCAATATTATCATATCTACTATAGCACTGAGTAGTGTATTAATGAATAAATATCACACAGTCTGTAAAACACCATCTATGAGATAGTAAGAGTGAAAGAAGAGAAGCCAATACCAACATGATTTAAAAAATGATTGAGTTGACTTACAGACCATTTGAGGAGAGTTTTTGTATTATAGGCATATCATGGTCATTGCTTAGAGAACCTCTGGTCTAATTCAAGGGATACTATAGTGGTCCACAAGAAGACAGGATACCAAAGAAGCAGGCCCAGAACATAGTTCTAAAGGCCAGTGTTCACTGACCTCGTATGCAATGAAACACCATCCTGAGCAAGAATAAGAGTCATGTTGCTGGAAGAGTTGTTTGTGTCTAAATTATTATACCCTAAACTTTCATAAGCCAAGTGAAATTCATTCATTCCATCCCCAGAGGGTGCTTGTTTAGACTGGGAAAGTCTTCAGTCTTGCAGTGAAGTATGGGGATAGCACACCCATGGCAATCTCTCTAGCTATTATGTCATTAGCTTTAAGAGTAGAAAGATCAGAAGCAGGAGAACTGACCAGAAGTTTGGCACATGCAATAAATTAATTATGAGAATGGTGAAGAGAAAAGAGGTGGGAGTTGAAAGTGTGAACTGGCCTCAACCAAGAATCTCCAAGACAGAGCAAAATGACTCTTCCTGGGGTCAGAAGAAAACATGAGAACTCTTCTTTGTCTTTTATATATTCCTTTGAAATGGTGATGTGTGTGTGTGTGTGTGTGCGTGTGCGTGCATTTATAACATGCATGATTCTTTAGGGCAGTGAAAATGTTTAAACATTATAACAATCCAGCCAGCAAGAACCCACACTGGATTTGGTAATTAAGTAGGTAACCTCATGGTTCAAGCATTGAGGCTTAGACTGCCACATCACTGGGAATCAGGAGCCCCATGGCAAGTCCCACTGGACACAGAGGAACCCTGAATCATCAGACTGGTTAACTGGTACAGCCATACCCATGTCTGCAGCTGTGAATTAGCCAGTCACATATGTTGCTTTTAGATAGTAGGTGAATATGAAATCTTTCCCTTGAGTATACATGGTTTGTAGAAGGTGTAAATTATGAGATTCATATGTTAAATTTATTACAGAGATCCATCTATAGTATTCCTAGTGTGGCCTAGAACAAAAATATATAATGTTTAGATTTTTTTCACTGTAAAGAATCATGTGGTTTTATGGTCCATCTTCAAAGTAGTAAAATATAAATTTACTCTGAATCACAAAATAAAATCAAGAAAGAAATAGGAAGGGCTGGCGAGATGGCTGGGCTGGCGAGATGGCTCAGCGGGTAAGAGCACTGACTGCTCTTCCAAAGGTCCTGAGTTCGGATCCCAGCAACCACATGGTGGCTCACAACCACCCGTAATGAGATCTGATGCCCTCTTATAATAAATATATGATATAATTAATTAATTAATTAAGTAATCTTTGGACCGGAGTGAGTGGGGTTTACTGGAGCAAACAGGTTCTAAATTCAATTCCCAACAACCACATGAAGGATCACAGCCATCTGTATAGCTACAGTGTACTCATATACATAAAATTAATAAATCTTTTTTAAAAGGGGGGGCTGGTGAGATGGCTCAGTGGATAAGAGCACTGCTTTCCCAAAAGTCCTGAGTTCAAATCCCAGCAACTACATGGTGACTCACAACGACCCATGATGAGATCTGACACCCTCTTCTGGTGTATCTGAAGACAGCTACAGTGTACTTATATATAATAATAAATAAATCTAAAAACAAAAGGCCTATTGTTTCTAAATAAAAAGCAAGTGTTAATGTCTGACAGTACACAACTAAAGCCCGGTTCCAACTCAAGATGGGAATTCCAGCCATCAGTTCAAACTGCCCACTGCCTCAGACAAGGAAACTGAGAGCCACAGAGGGATTAGTTCCAGTGTGGTCATGGAAAATAGAGAACTTTGTGGCAGAGCCAACACTGAGATGTGAGTTTCTCAAGTACTTCTCCAATTCTCCTGTATCCCCCAAAATGTTAGTATAGGGGCCTGCTGTGACTAGACTGGCCTTGAGTTTATGAAAGGTAGACTTTCTGTTCTTTAATCCAAGCAGGATGAGGGAATTTGAAGTTAAAATTCTCTTGGCTCCAAATCCAAAAGGAGTAAATAGACAATGGTAATGAAGGTTCCTGTCAGCTGTGTGTGTATGAAATGGAAAGGCTCTCTGCTCTGAGTGCCTCCCGAGGCCTGGGGCACACTGGGCCCTCAGAGCTCCTGGACTCTTCTCTGGAGCCAACTTCATGAGCCTGAAGCCAAGCATGATGGTCACAGTGCTATACATTGCAGCAAAAAAATGTTCCCTAAAATCTCTCTCTCTCTCTCTCTCTCTCTCTCTCTCTCTCTCTCTCTCTCTCTCTCTCTCCATATATATATACATATATATGTGTACATATATATACATATACATGTGTGTATGTATGTATATATATAACTAGAGTGTGTGTATGTATTATGTAACTATATACATATATGTGTATATATGTATCTGTGTGTAGACATAAATATATATGTATATTTGTGTGTATACATATACTTTCTTGGTATAATACAAACATTTTTAATTGATGGTTAGTTGGTCATTTTGTGTCTGTTTTCTTAGTGGTTCCTAATCTTCATATAGCCTTTGGATTCTTTGCTGCTTAGTGGCCAATGTGTAGCAAGAACAAGCAGCACCCCTGTTAAGTTTACCTCTGGTGTTTGGTCTATTATGCCGATTGGCTTTAGTAGACAGACATGCTCAAGCTCTGTACTCAGAACACAGAAAGAAATGTAGTTACACTGATCCCTCAAAGCCTGACTGTTAAAGCTAAATGTGGAAATTAAAGTAGTAAGTAACCTGTAGAGAGAATTTTCTTTTATAGCGGGCACCATGCTCATAACAAAATGTCATGGATGCATCCCTTGAAATAGGAGACTCTATATTATAAGGACTCAGCCGAGGACTCTTTGCAGTGCCTGTCACATGATATTATAAATATTATGTTAGATAAATATTAGATGCTCATATTATTGACACTACTAATGAGAATAACAAAGGTACTCTTTGCTTGCCAGAAGGAGTCTGAGGAAGGTGAAGTGTTGCATCATCAGTAAGACACTGATCTTGATAGTTTAAGTTACTATCAAGGCCACCTGTATTTTACAAAAGAACTAAAATGGTAAAGCATTCCTCAGCCAAGTGTGAGGATCAGAACACAGGTTCTAGAACCTACATAAATGCTGGGTGGGTGTGGTGGTACATCTGTAATCACAGCCTTGGAAGATTGAGACAAAGGATCCCCAGAGCAAGGTGCCCAGCAAAATTAGCCAGATCTATGAGCTGTAGGCTTGGTTGAGAGATCCTGTCTCAATGAACAAAATATAAGGACAACTGATGATGATTCCTGATCTCCACCTCAGGTCTCCTCGTGCACAGATGTGCATTCTTACCCTCACACTCATGCAAACACAAAAAGAAAGAAGTACGGGAATAGAGGAGTGATTGTATGTACAAGAGAAAGAAGTAGAGGAAAAAACTAGACAGGGGATGTATGTTCTGAAAGAGAGTCACATTGCCCCACCTGGTCAGCACAGAAGGACCCCTGTCCATTGTGCACACCTGGATTTGATAGGGTGATTTCCAGTGCCATGGCAGGAGAAGCCTCTGTAGTCACTGCAGACAGATTCTCTGAGCATCTGCTTGCCAGCCCTGCCTGCAACTGTGATAAGAGAAGTCAGTTTCATTTATATCCTTGAGTGACATGACTAAGCAGTCCACTGTGCTAAGTTTAAGATCTGTTTCCTTGTTGGGACATTTTCCTTAAAATGAAATGCCTAGCTAAACAGCTTTTGAGTCCATATTTTTCAAATACACAAAACAATATTTATCTTCACAAGATTCATATGACCCTGACATATTCTTTACACAAACTCTTACTGAATACAAACTGCTCCAGTTGCTCGCCTGGGTGGTGCACATGAAACATTCCATGAAAAGCCTGTGAAGCCTTGAAACTTCAAAGACAGCTAAGAAGGCCTATTCAATCCAATGAGTAGGATGTTAACCATAGCCCCAGCACTTGAGGCGTTAATTGGGGGCTTCAAAAAAAAAGGCTCCTTAGGGTTTTAAGTGAGCACCAGATGGAACCCAATAACAAAGGATCTGTTGGAAACCTTTAAGAGACTCAGGCCAGGATCTAGCCAAGACAGAACTGTGATAAAACTAAGTTTTCCAACTTTTGCCTTTTGCTTTCCAATACATTTCAAAGTTAGTACGCTCGCTAATTTTAAGTCAACTTGACACAAGCTAGAGTCATCAGAGGGTAGAGCCTCAATTTAGAAAATGCTTCCATAAAATTGGGCTGTAGGCATACCTATAGGGCATTTTTCTAATTAGCGATTAATGCCAGAGGACTGTGATGGTTTATATATGCTCCACCCAGGGAGTGGCACTGTTGGAAGGTGTGGCCTTGTTGGAGTAGGTATGCCATTGTGGATATGGGCTTTAAGACCCTCACTCTAACTTCCTGGAAGCAAGTATTCTGCTAGCAGCCTTCAAATGAAGATGTAGAACTCTCAGCTCCTCCTGACCATGCCTACCTGGAGGCTGCCATGCTCCTGCCTTGATACTGGACTGAACCTCTGAACCTGTAAGCCAGCCCCAATTAAATGTTGTCCTTCTAAGAGTTGCCTTGGTTATGGTGTCTGTTCAAAGCAGTAAAACTCTAAGACAAGGACCAAGTCTGTTGTAGGTGGTACTACCCCTGGGCTGGTGGTCCTGGGTTCTATTTGAAAGCAGGCTAAGCAAGCTATGAGAAGCAAGCCAGTAAGCAGAACCCCTCCATGGCCTCTGCATCAGCTCCTGCCTCCACGTTGCTGCCTTGTTTGCCAAGTTTGCCTGACTTCCTTCAATGATGGACTATGATGTGGACCTGTGAGCCAAATAAACCCCTTCTTCCTCAAGTTGCTTTTGGCTGCTGTGTTTCATCCCAGCAATAGTAACCTGAACTAAGACAGATGCTAAGCAACACTCCCAATTACTAGCATTCCCCAAAAGTAGACCTAAAAATTAGACCATAATATTAGGATAAAACGGTCTTGCTGTTGAAAAATGAATATAAACCCATGACTATGAAAACTTGACTGCCTCACTGAGGGTGCCATCTAATCTCCAATCCATATTGGGTTTTCTCTTAGGGATTATTTCCCTGTGGGGAAGGGGCTGTGAGTAAAGGAAGCATGGCAATGACCAACTTCAGTGTTCTTGTCAAAATACTCAGACCTCCTGTTCCGTATGAGACCCAGCAGCCCTGCCTGCCAGTGCTGTTTTTCTTTGCCTTCCTTTAGAATCCATGCAACTCCAGGCAGAGTTACATCTTCCCTCATACAATTACAGGAAAGCAGTACTTTTATCACAGAGACTTTCAGCGTCAAAGGAAACAGAGGTAAAGCGTGAAGAAAGTTGTAGTTGAAGCCCAGGAAAGGAGTGTGGGGGAAAGGGTTCTTTGTGCTTTGTGACTTGGATTTGAACACTTGTTTCAGGTGAAAACTTGGCAGGACTGAGGTGATTTAGCGCAAGTAATTTTAAGCAATAGTAAAGGCAGCTTTCCACTTTTGTATAAGTAATAGAAGGTTTTTTTTTTTTAACAAGGCAAGCAAGAAAAAACATAGACACATTATTAGTTCAGAGATTCTTATTGTACCTAACTAGAAGAAATAAAAATCTATTTTTTCAAGGGCAAAGTCTGCAAGAGAGTTTTAAACATAGACTCAAGACAAGGCAGCAGAAAAGACGGAAGGTGAGCAGGCCTGATGCTCAGGCCTCATAAATGAGTTAATAGTGAACAATTAAAATGAATCAGGAAGCCCCTATTAAGCAGTCATAGTGTGCTAGGCCCTAGCAAATAATCTTTAAAACAGAAGAAGAATGAAAGACAGATGATATTATTGCCACTTGCAAAAGGGGTTAAAAGCCCACATACACAAACAAAGCAGGAAGAATAGAAGTTGAGCAAAGCTCAACTTGGGGATACTATCGAGAGAGGCATGGTTTTGGCGATCAGTCTGACTCAGACTTGATTTCCATCTCATATCTGTGTGAACTGAACAAATGGTGTCCTGCCTCTGAGCTCCCACTTACCTGTCTATAAAATGGGAACACATAGGGCTGGAGAGGGCTCAGAAGTTGAGGGTACTGGCTGCTCTTCCAAAAGACCTGGATTTAATTCCCAGCACTCAGATGGTGGCTCACAATCATCTCCAATGCTAGTGTTAGTCAATCTGATGTCCTCTTCTGACTAACTCCATGCATGCACATGGTATACAGGCATACATGCAGACAAAATACCAAAACACATAAAGTTAATTTTCTTAAATGGGAACATATACCTAACCAGTTACAACAATTAACTATGTGATTTTTTTTTCTTTTTGCATGCACAGCACCTTCCCCATTCCATGACTTCCTATAGAGATAGTACACATTTTTGGCCTTTCACTGTCCCAGGACCTGGGGATGGTCCTCTCCCATCTTGCTCGCATAGCACTATCCTCCATTTGGTGATGAAACAGATGCAAAAGAAAGAGAAATTACTCATCAGCACAGCTAAGACATGGCACACATGGTAAATGAGTGAACAGATAAGGAGCCGGGCTTTTGCATGTGTTTGTCTTTCTCTTGTTAAGCTACTCAAGGCCCTGATGCCTAACATTGTAAACAGGTACACAAATGCCGCATAAAATGCAGAAGAATGAGATATCTGCATTCTTTTTTTAGTGTTTAATATTGGTTTCTAAGCTTTTATAAGGCAATAAAAATACTTTCATATTTTTTCTATTTGTAGAAATACTTTTACTACCACCATCACATTTTATTTTATTTACTGAAAGTTCAAGAGGCTTTTCCAGTGAAATAAGTGGGGAGGGATGAACAAGAGCCAACCAAGCAGTGCTAGAGCTTTCTCAGAGAGGGTCTGAGGGTGGATTTAGGAAGGAACATTTACCTGAAGATATGGAATAGGGCTAAGGAGTCTCACTGTGCCTCAGATTCAGGGTCTTTCTGTGCGACCACACTCTGGCAGTCAGCAGGAATGGGCATGGTCCTTACCTGTTTGCCTTCTGAAATGGTCACAAGCAATGAAAGAAGCGAGGCAATCCAAAACAGGTACCCATGTGATCAACCACTAGTGTCCCTGGGGACACGCTTGATGGTTGTACAATAGATATGTACCTAATGGGTTACCTAGTTGGTTGTCTCTGTCCCAGGGATGTACAGAGAGCTATGAGGCAGGTGTTCTGGCAACTGCTATACAGATAAGGAAGTTCTAGTGGGAATGGTAAGACTCAGGAAGGAAAATCCAATTACCGCCTTGTAAGGAAGGATCTAAGCCATAGAGAAGGCATGCGTTTGGGGTCTTGTGTTTTGTGTATGTAAAGCTTAAGTGGACTTAAAGTTCCTATGACATAACTTCCCTTTAAAAAATTTTTTTAAGATTTTTTTTTTTAATTATTTGATATGTATTGGTGTTTTGCTGACATATGTACCTGGGCATGCCTGGTGCCCAAGGAGGTCAGAAGGGGGCATCAGATTTCCTTGGAAATGGAATGGTAGCTAGACACCATGTGGTGCTGGGAATCAAACCCAGATCTTCTGGAAGCTCAGTCAGTGCTCTTAACCTCTGAGCCATCTCTCCAGCCTCTCACTTAGTCTTTCTCAGCTTCTGTGGATCACCCACAGCCATTACTACAGACCAGACCAATATCATTTCTCCCTCAAATTGCTTCAGTAGCAACCTGCTGGCTTCCCTCTGTGGTTTCTTCTGTTCTTAAGGAAAAAAACAAAACAGAACAACAACAAAAACCATACCACTTACCATATTGTTTTTCAAAACAGTTCCTTGGAGACACAGGCCTCACCTCTCAACTTTTTCTTCTTTTTCCAAGTATTCCTGTCCAAACAAATCATATAACATTTAGAGTCAAATATTTGCATATATTGTTCTCTGGAATATTAGTCCTAGCTTCTTCTCATCTTTGGGAACTTACTTAGCTTTACTTTTCCTCATTTGTGAAAAAAAATCTGGGTAATTATGTCAGACAGTTGATTTAAAAATGACAGGGCCCTAGGATAGCCAAAACTATTCTCAACAATAAAGGAACCTCTGGTGGAATCACAATCCCAGACCTTAAGCTGTACTACAGAGCAATTGTGATAAAAACTGCATGGTATTGGCATAGTGACAAGCAGGTAGATCAATGGAACAAAATTGAAGATCCAGAAATGAAACCACGCACCTATGGTCACTTAATCTTTGACAAAGGAGCTAAAACCATCCAGTGGAAGAAAGACAGCAT
>NW_022196904.1:84700124-84735242 GCF_008632895.1 Mastomys coucha
AACAACAATATGAACTAACTAGTACCCTCAGAGCTCCCAGGGTCTCAACCACCAACCAAGGACAGCACGTGGAGGGGTCTGATTGTTCTGGCAGTATTTGTATAGTAGAGTATTGCAATTTGATCATCAATAGGAGGAGAGGAGCTCGGCCCTGTGAAAGTTCTGTGCCCCAGTGTAGGGGAATGCCAGGGCCAATAAGTGGGAGAGGGTGGGGTGGCAGGCATGGGGAGGGGGAGGCAACAGGGGTTTGTTTTTGTTGTTTTTGTTTGTTTCTTTGTTTTTTGGAGGGGAAACTGGGAATGGAGAAATTTACATGTAAATAAAGAAAATATCTAATAAAAAAAATAAATCTTTCAAAACAAAAAAAAAGAAAAATGACAGGGCCTAGAGAGATGCCTCAGCAGTTAAGAGCACTAGCTACTCTTTGAGAACTTGAGTTCAATTCTACCAACTACATGTTGGCTCACAACCATCTGCAATGGGATCTGATTCCCTCTTCTGGCATGCATTAAGACAATGCACATAAAGTACAAAAATACATCTTTTTTTAAAAAAAGACAGCTAATGAAGTAGTGCATAGCCCAGCTATCCCTATGGCATGCCAACAGATGGTATACAAAGGAGCATAATAAAGGCAAAACTGAAGAGGGAATGGGTAGAAAAGTGAGAGGAAGAAAGACCAAGGATAGATGGATACCTGGCCAGCTATGCAAAAGCTTGCTATTGATTACCTAATATGGAAGAGGTGGCAGCTGAACATTCACTAAAGACTTCTTTTAAAGGTATAGTTCAAAGCATTTTGAATGTAGAATAAAACAAATATGAACAGCCTTATTTAAAAATGTGAATGAACCTCAGGCCTAACTTCAAATAACTGCATAGGAGTTCCCTTGCCTGATTATTGTGACAATTTATATTGCTTGTCAATTTAACCTTAGGTAGAATCACCTAACAGGCAGATCTCTGGACACACCTAGGAGGGACACTAGATTAGGTTAACTAAGGCAGGAAAGACCACCTTAAGTGTAGATAGCATCATTCCTGGGCTGAATAAAAAGAAGCCAGGAAGCTGAGTGATAGCATTCAACTCTCTCTGCTTCCTGACCATGAATGCAATGTGAGTAGCTAGCCAGGCTCCTGCTACAATGACTCTTCAGCCATGTTATACCATATCCTCAAACTGAGAACTCAAGTAAACCCTGTTCACATTATTTTTGTCAGAGTGATATAACAGAATAAATATCTAGTATAGTTGTTGCAGTAACAGTAATTCTCCAACCCAAATATGCCCCAGCAATGAAAACACAACTCAATTAATATGAATACAAGCTGTGCACCTAGATTGGGCAGATCTACTACTACACTTCCATCTTCCCCATCTATGAGACCCCTTACAACTTGCTGTTTCTCCAAGCCATTTGCTATTGCTCCACTTTCCTTCCACCTCCTCCTCTGTCATCCTCTCTCCCCCACTCTCCTCCTTCTTCTCTCTCTCAGCTTTCAGCACTACCTTCCCTTTATCTGCCCAATCACCTGGCTCTAGCCTTTATTTACAAAATAAGGTGGGAGGAAGGTTTACAGGAAATCACCTGAGTGCTGACTCATTCTTTGTTCTCCACCTCTACCAGGAGAACAGAATTAGCATCAAATTACAAATAGCCCCAGAGCTCTCTGCAATATATAGTTACTCAGCAAACATTTATGAGTACTTATTTAGTTCCAAGCATTGCCTATACTGTGATAATAAGGGTAATAAAACACTACCTGAAGCTTCCATTCTACTGATTCCTGGAGGCGGTACCATGAGCAAAGCAAATAGTGGACATGTTTAGTAGACAAGTGAGATGATGACAGGAGTCTGAATACCCAGGTTTGTGAGAGTACAAAGATGGAAGAACAATGTAAGGCTGTACCTATCCGCCATGATGCTTCAGCCCACAGCCAGGTTCTCAAGAAGCATGACCACATCCCTGCAGCCTCAGCACTGCTTTCTGAACTCAATTTTGTTCCTCTTAAAATTGCACATTTAACTGTGGCATGCATGTGGCAGAAGTGGTGCCAGAGTGCAGAGGTCTCTCATTCTGTTATAGTTGGAGCCCTGAGAGCCCCGAGAAGAGCTGACCTTGGTGCCTCCCGACCAGTGGAAAATTGGGGTCACTCCTTGCTCTATTGTGTTACATTAGCTGTGCAGTGGTTTTATGGCTTCATGGAAGTGAAGCAGATGGAGTTGCTGACCTTCGATGCTGACAAGCTAAAAAATAAAAATATTCCCCAGGCTACATGTGGTATCTGGCTAATAGCACCACAGCCAAGACCAGACCTAGCCCAACATGCACAAGTGACAGTAGTGCATTAGCACAAATGTCATGATCAAATCTTTAGTAAAGTACTTACTGTAGATGCAGCCTTGTAGGGAAGGATCTAACTCATATAGAAAGCATGCCTGGGACCTTGGATTTTGTAAAACAGAAATGGACTTAAAATTCCTGTGACATAACATAGTTTTTAATTTTTTAGATTTATTTTCTTATTATATGTGTACATGTATTTGTGTGTGTGTGTGTGTGTGTGTGTGTGTGTGTGTGTGTGTGTGTGTGTGTATGTGCCATATGCATGCCTGGTTCCCAAGGAGGTCAGAAGAGGGCATCAGATCCCCTTACAAATGGATTTACACATAGTATCTAGACACCATGTGGATGCTGGCAATCAAATCCAGAGCCACATATTTACATATGTTATTCTCTTCACCTGGAATTTCTTTCTTCTTTTAAATGACCACCTGATATTCATCTAGTTTCTCATCCTGATGCTAAAACTTAACCTCTTGTATTCTTGAGTTCTCTAAGACTAGACTTCCTCTTCCTAATAACAGTCGGTAAAGGTGTGTGACTAGAGCAACAAACATATGTGAAGAAATGAACCCATCTCTGTCGAGAAGTTAGTAGCAAAACTGAATCTCAGAACCCAGATCACTGATCCACCTACCTCATGCATTGCACAGTCAGGCTAGTCCGAATGTGAAGTATCTTCCTCCATACTCATGGACAGATATCTGGGGGCTGGATGGAGTCTGCCCTGAGCACTTGCTGGCTTGTGGGCTTTTTCTTTCCAGGTGCATTCACAATCTCAGTGTTGGTAACTACCCTGAACCCCTGCAACTCATTCCTCACCCATTCTGTTCCAGCTTACAAATGTGTCATCTGTGTGAGCTTAGCTCCCTGGGAAGATGTTTTACTCTTAGCTGGTAGGTATAATAGACACTGGACTGTCTGTGTCATTGCACCAGTAAGGTGCAATTCCCTGGAAGCCGACATCTTCTATCTTCTACAGTGTCTATGGTAGAGAGGACTTAAGGACTCTTCAGCCTGCATCCCTATTTCATAGGTGCTTGATTCAGACTTTTTGTCTTCCATCTCTTTCCTTCCTGTTTACTTCCTTCTCTTCCTACTTCCCTCCATCATTTCTTTCTTCATTTATTTTCCTTCCTCCTTGTAGCACCTATGGGGGTTCAGGCAGTATACTCAAAATAGAGAGCTTAATCTTAAAGAAGCAAATTAGACACAGAGCACACCTCTTACAACATTTGTATTAGCCCAGGCCTCAGACAGCCACAAGCTGGGCTGAGTCTTCTTTGTCCCTTTTCTCATTGTTTCAGACCTTTTAAGACATGTAGCCTGAGAATACAAAATCCTTGGCCAATGTTCATGTAAAATCGTCATAGTCTACTGAGTGTCTTGTTTCCTTGTCTGGCACAGTTGTATTTAAGGGCTAAGTCCAGTAGTAGTCTGAAATCACACTCCCATCTTACACATTTGACTGTCCTCATGTAAGACTTTACCTTTGTCGTGTTTGGCATTCTCAGAACTTCCTGGATTGGGATTTGAGCATCAACTCCAGGACTAATAGCTGAGCCACACTTGAAGTCTTAGGCTACTTGAGAGTTTGCAACTGGACCCAGGACAAGTAGGCCAGAAAATAGGCTAGATGAGTATTTGTTAGGTTCCTGCCTCGTTTTGGTTCTCACCTCAACCACAGTTACTAGTGCAAAATCCAGAAGAGCCTCACCGACACCCCAACAACAACAACAACAACAACAACAACAACAAAAGGACAGACTTCAGCCTTCACTCCAATCCCTGTGATACCCACAAATCTCATTCTTTGGCTTCCCTGAGTTCTCAGCATTCCAACTTAAGTGAGATCTGTCGAGGCCTGATGGCTTTCCCAGCATCAAATAGCAAGGGTTTATCTGAGAGGGTTTGTGATCGAGTTCCATGTTATCTCAACTCCTGACATTCTGAACCATTTTACACAACTCTGGGAGGCAGGGACAAGAATCCTAACTTTTTACAAGATCATTTTAATGAGCCGGAGCTGATTTTTATGTTCAAATTTTATTCTTCCTGTTACAACCAATCAATCTCATTACTTTACGTACAAAACCAGTGCTCGGTCCTCTTATCATACACCTAAGATTTGCTTCTCTTTTCCTTCTGATTTCTGCCTCCTAGGCTTTTTATCTTTTTCTCTGATTAGGACGGCCCTTTCTGCTAACTCTCAAATTCTGACAGGCCTGCATTTTGATTATCTTTCATTTTCAGTTTTCTTTTAACTTTCATCAAGCCTGGGCGAATGACTCCCCCTTCATCTTGTAACCACTGCCTGGCAGTATTTCACACAGCCCCTCTAGCTGCCCTCACAGTGAGACCACCACACCCATCACTCCTCTCCCACCTTAACACCCAAGTGTATCAGTCTGGACATGTGACATTAATTTGCAGAATCCACCTGAGAGAGCTGAGGGAAAAGAGAGGGGGCTTATTTCTAAAGGGGAAAAATGTCTCATAGAAAACAAGGCCATAAGTGCAGCTCATCCTAGAAAGGCTTACTGGACTCGCCTTCTTTCTGCCCCTCTCTAGGTGGAAACTTGCTTCTTTTCCTGGAAAGAACTGTATTTCTTTGGTGTATGATATTCTGGGCCACACACGGGCAGAGGAGAAAGGTAGTCACTTCCAATTTCACAATAAGCGTATGACTACCTATCAAATCAGATCTCTTTGATCTAACTTTGAAATCTCTAAAAATCATTCTAGTGTCATAAGGCCCATAATCTCAGCTACTCAAAACATGGAGGCATGAGTATTGCAAATTCAGGGCCTCCCTAGGCTACACAGCCAATTCACAGCCAGCCTGGATATTAGAGACAGATCCTGCCTCAAAATAACTATATAACTATATATATAACAGCTAGATCTCAGTGGTAGTTTGCCTGGGATCTGGGTTTAATCTCTGAAACTGCAAGGAGTGAAGGAGGAAGGGAGAGAAAGGCAAAGGAAAGGCAGATCATTATAAACTGACTGAATTAACTGCTACATCCTCCTTATTAAGTTGTTCATTTCCTGGGAAATGTGCTGACAAGGTGAAGGGAGAAGCCAGAGCCAGAGATCTGCAAACCACAGTGAGAGTTGTCAGTAATTACAAGGGAACTTGGCAGGTGAGCACTATGAGGAGGGACACATCTATCTGTCCAGTGTGGTCTTAGTGCCAATGTGGTGAGGACTGGCACTCGGTGGAAATAAAAAGATGACTTATTAAGTCAGGCCTAAACTCAAGGGAAAGATGTCATTCATCATACTCTAACAATAAAGATGGAGGCTAAGCTATGAGAGAGAGGTTCACACAGCAGCTCATAGTCTCAGCCAGGCTGGCTGGGAGCCCCCTCTCTTGCCTCCAGTGAGTGCTGGGTAAACATTTTTAGTATCTAGGATTTTGAAAGTGACATTTTTTTCTTAGAAGAGTCTTTTTAAGGTTGTTCAGAAAAAAAAATCTTGTACAAAATCCAAGCAACTATATGCATTAAAAAATATATGTGCTTATAGTGGAAACTCTATTTTACACAACCAAGCTGAGAACAGTGGGCAACACTACGAACTGTAAGTAATTAAACACTATTTTCTATATAAATATTCATATTCAGAATACTGCTGCCCTTCTGACTGCTTCCAATAGCAATATATGCCATTCAAATACAACTAGTACATATGTGTCTATATGTTATGTGCATACAAATAGTATACTTGTATAGATACTTGATTGTATTTTAGAGGTCCTTGTTTTTTATTATTATTATTACTACTTTCAATCAGTACCTATTCTCAAGGCACACACCTTGCTTAGCTGGATTTTCTATACTGTACTCAACAGAAGCAGACAAGTCATTCTCTGAGAAGGCTAGGACATGGATAAAACCAGCCTTTAATTTGAAAGCTGGTAGAGTTCTGTTAAGTTCTTATGTGTTCTTGCTTAGGTGACTTTACTTAAAATGGGAAATTGGATTCAGTGATCCCTAAAATCTGCTTATACTCTATTATCTTACAATTTTTCAACCAAAAAGTATTTATCAGAGTGGAATAGTTTTTCTGGGAAGAAAATCTAAGAAACAGTGCTTAGTACAAAAAGAAGCTTATAGGAGAAAGGTACAGTTTTTTAGGGTAATGGTCAACTCTGAAAGGAGAATTGTAGAAAAACCTAAATATCCAACATCAAAGATAGCCATGTAAAATCAGCTTTTCTTTTTTTTTAAAGATTTATTTATTATTATACATAAGTACACTGTAAGCTGACTTCAGATGCACCAGAAGAGGGCGTCAGATCTCATTACAGGTGGTTGTGAGCCCTCCATGTGGTTCCTGGGATTTGAACTCAGGATCTTCGGAAGAGCAGTAAGTGCTCTTACCTGCTGAGCCATCTCGCCAGTCCTAAAATCAGCTTTTCTAAAGAGGATATCACTGGGTAATCCAACATTATAACATCAAGAACTGTGTGAAAACCTATGGCTTACATATCACTGTGCGTACTGCATACTTGTGTATTCATACACAAAAGGCTAAAAGAAACAACACAGTGTTAACAACAACTGTGTCAGGCTTAAGAGACCAGGCGATCCCTGACTCCTTTCTTTACTTTTCTTACTTCTGGATACACTGAGTAGAGTCCATCTTAGTTCCCATTCCATTGCTGTGAAGAGACACTAGAACCAAGGCAACTCCAACCAAGGCAAGCATTTAACTGGGACTTCCTTACAAGCTTAAAAGGTTAATCTATGATCATCATAACAGAAAACAAACTGGCATGGAGCTAGAGCCATTACTGAGAGCTTTATATCTGATCAGTAAGAGAGAGAGAGAGAGAGAGAGAGAGAGAGAGAGAGAGAGAGAGAGAGAGATAGGGAAATTGCTCTTGTGAAACCTCAAAGCCCACATTTAGTGACATACCTCCTCCAACATGGAAACTTTTCCAACAAGGACACACCTCCTAATTCCCCCCAGTTTATCAACTGGAAACTAAGCATAGAAACATGTGAGCTACAGGAGGGCCATTCTCATTCAAGCACCCACAGTATCCTATTCTGAAAACTGTTTCTGAAACAATTGCAACAGAAGTTCAAACAGAGAAATAAAGAGAGAATACCAATGTCAGGCACTGTATTTTCTTCAAAAGGCATTAGCATTTAAGTACGCTGTGAGGGGAAAAAGACAAGACAACATACAATCAAAGGTAGAGCTGTCCCTTGTGGCCTGACTCAGTAGATAATGAGAGTCATAAACAGGGCATGACACCTGAGCCTAAAGTCAACCTGTTCTCAGCCCTCATAGCTGTTGGTTCCATATTTGTGGATTCAGTTCATCATACATCAAAACTTAAAAGAGAGCTGAGGAGGACTGTAGTCGGTGTAGTGCTACATTGGCATGCATGAAACCCTGAGTTTGATCCCCAGCACACACATTAAAAAGCTGCATGTACTGGCACAAGCCTGAAAGACCAGGGTTATTGAAGGCAAATATGAGTAGCTGTCTGGGGCTTACTGGCCATCTATCCTAAACAAATCAGAAAATCCCAGGTAAAAGTGAGAGGTTCTGTCTCAAAAATCAGTATAGAACAACATTTAAGATTCAAAGTTGATTTCTGGCCTCAACACATGTGTATACACATGCTCACACATGCCTGCACACATGTACACATATAAGAAAACCCTTTCAAAGAAACCGATGTAGTCATTTATGTGTACTATATAATTAACCTTATGCTGGTGGCATTTGTATGAAACACATACAGACTTTTCTCTTATTCTCGTTCCCTGACCAGTTAAGTATACTAGTTACTTACATACATTTGTGTTGTATTAAGTATTATAAAGGCTGGATCTGGGAATGTGGCTCTGTAATAAAGGAATTGCCTAGTATGAGTGGGACCCTGATTCCTGAGGAGAACAAAATGTGCAAGCTCTCCAGAGGAAAGACTGAATAATCATGTAAGGACAATTATGTAATAAGTGCAATCTCTAGATCACAAGATAACTTAGACCAAAAATTATAAAAAATTCTGTATAGAAACATGTATATGTCTGTTCTGGCTAGCTTTATGTCAACTAGCAAGAGTCATCTAAAAGGAGGGAACCTTGATAGAGAAAATGCCTCTATAGTTAGTGATTGATGTGAGAGTGCCCATTCCATTGTAGGCGGTGCTATCTCAGATTCTATAAGAAAGCAGGCTGGACAAGCAATGATCAGCAAGCCAGTAAGCAGCACCTCTCCATGGCCTCTGCCTCAGCTTCTGCCTCCAGGTTCCTACCCTGACTGAGTTCCTGTCCTGACTTCCTTTAGTGATGGACTATGATGTAGGAGTGTAAGCCAAATGAACTCTTTTCTCCTCAACTTGCTTTGGTTGTGTGCAGTAACAGAAGACATTTCTGGCTGGAACAGAAACCATATCACCTGCAGAAACCTCTTCTGTTACAGCACAGGTGCAATATTTAAGCAAATGGGCTTGGTTGTAATTTTATGAAACTTTACCAAAATAGATGGTAGGCAAGGGAAAGCTCATAGGCTTCAAGTTACTGACCTCTTAAGCCAACTAAACCCTTACCTAAGCCAGCCAACTGTCCTAATGGACCTTCAAGCTTCAAAAGACTTTTTAGAAAGATCTGAAGGGCTCACTCAAAACTATCTAAGAAAGTTCTGGCTAATTTTGATATTCATAGGAACTGAGAATCAAATTTCAAAAAAAAAAAAAAAAAGTCATCTAAAACTTCCCTGAAAACTCCAAGTGTGGGCTTAGTATTCTGAGCCCCAGTGAGAACACTAAGAATAAATAGTTGTGAAAGCTGGATGAGTTTAAAGATTCAGGACAAGTTGTTTGTTCCATTGGAAGACAGAATCTGGGCATAAAAAAGAGGGAAAATACTTGTAATGAATTTAGCTCAGGGCCTGGGAAGTGCGAGTCTGATAAACCATGAGTAAATTATTCTCTTGTTCTGACGTATGCTAATTCCCTTTGTCTGTACAGCTATACATCAGACACTTACTGAGAACCTATTACTGTGTGTCAGAAGCTCTCCAAGAGCTTGACAACACAACTCTGAGGCAGACATATAACAACACCGACAAGATAGACATGGCCATTTAGTGAATTGTCATGGCCTAAGCTTCTACATGCTCAGGTGGAATTAGAAATCAGGGGTTCAAGACCTGGAAGTCACTGTTATGAACCCTGCCTGTGGGGGTTGTCTCCCAGGGAAGGCTTTCTCAAGCATGACTAGGTCAAGCTTGCCAGAGATGATTGTGTGTAAACAAACATTGGAACTATGATTTCAAAGCTGAAAAGCCTCAAACTCAGAGTCATGTGTGATTTTAGAGTTATGATTGCTGGGAAAGAGAATGTCAAAGGGGGACTGAGGCAAGGAGGATGGCTGGAGTCAGGTCCTGAGGAGGATTAAAAAAAACATGTGAAGGATTTTTACCTTCATCTTCAAAGTGGGAAATAACTTTGTAGGAACTATATTTTAGAAAGAGCAGCAAATAATTCACTTCCTGATCCATTAGTGGGGTTTAAGTAATATTCAAATTTTAGTTTTTATTTATATGCATGAGTGTATGCATGTGCATTTGCATTCAGGTGCCTGAGGAGGCTGGAGTAGCAGGCAGTTGTAAGCTGTCCAAAGTGGGTGCTGGGGTGAGAACTGAATTTGAGTCCTCTAGCTGCGGTGAGAACTGAATTTGAGTCCTCTAACAGAGCTCAGAGGAATCTTAAACAGGAGCCATTTCTGAAACCCCACCAATGGGTTTTATTGAAGATCATGGCACTGTTTTGTTGTTGCTATTGTTATTTTAGGGATAGACCTGGTCGCAGTTTGAAGGCAAGTCTACACTCACCAAAAAGGATTACTATAAAATAAACCTATGAAGTTGTGGCTGAAGAAGTAGAGAGTGGGACTGCTAACCTATGTTCTGCTGCCTTCAACCCTGCCCTAATATCAGTCTTGCTATATAACTCTACCCCAAAGTGATAGAGTGTAGTTTTTTTTTTTTTCATGGAACTCCTACTTTCCCTAGAAGCCATAATTTTTTTTTCCTTCTTTCCCTCTACAGAGCGTGCTTTGATTGAAGCTGACTTTTTGGTGCGCCCAACTGCCCAGATAACTACGGATACTGGTAAGTAATACCATTCTTTCCTGCCGTTCGTTGTTCATCTCTGACCGGAAACCAGCTTAAGGAGAGAGTTTGACTTGGTTAATTTTCTTCATTCTGGGGACATTTTGAATTTATGGTTCCCAAATTTGACATCCAAGTCTTCAGGGTTCTGTTGGTACCTGCAGTTCCTAGATGGCTCCAGGCACACAGGTGCAGTTACATACCATCCAAAGACAAAATTATAACCAATTGAGTTTTCAGCTCTTTGTTGACTTTCATTCATGAGTCTTTAATCACATCTCATCTGGGCAGCAATGTGGTCAGGCAACATCTGCATTGGAGGCAGAAGTGAGGTCTAGGGCTTAATTGGTTACAGCTCACTCAGCATGCTGTCAGCCTTTTTGGTTTAGTTGCTGCCTGAGTTCAACTGAAGCTCAATTGCTGTAATTGGCCAAGGCTTGGGTATTTTGTTATAAAAGTAAACTCCTTTCAGGTTTTCACTTACTTTCAGATTTAAGCCTTCTGTTATGTAAAGACTCAATGTCGGGGCTGCCTCAGACCAAATTCAAGTTAACAGAACCACGCCTTTACAGTAAGGAAAGCACCCCAAGCCGCAGCTGCTTATCTAAAGAGTCGTGTAAATCCCTTGGATGTGAAGTGTGTATGAAATTTAGATCCTCAGAGAACATTTGTGTTAAATAGAATCACGTTACAACATAGCAAATGTATTTGGAAAATACTCATTCTTTAAATGTTTAAATGCTGGTGACCGGAGTTTGCCCCAGATTGAAAACAATCAAAAGTTGGACACTGAAATAAGGTATCTGAAAACATTTCTTTCTTTCTTTTTTTTTTTTTTGTTGGTATTTTTCAAGACAGGGTTTCTCTGTATAGCTCTGGCTGTCCTGGAACTCACTCTGTAGACCAGGCTGGCCTCGAACTCAGAAATCCACCTGCCTCTGCCTCCCAAGTGCTGGGATTAAAGGCATGGGCCACCACTGCCCAGCTCTGAAAACATTTCTAGCTGTGATAAAAGCAGATTCTCACAGAAGGCTAGACTATGTTTACAGCTCTGTTATCTGTTCTAGTTTCTGGAGCGTCCTTGCTAGTGGGCAATGGTGACAGCTGAGATTTCTACAGAGAAGGCTGACAGACTTCTGTTTACTGGGAAGGCCACTACCTAGAGGCATGTGATAAGAAAGCTGGTCTTTTGTCTTTGGAAAGAAAATAGTTCATTCTGGAGACAGTATCGTTTCAAGGCTTTCGTAGAAAATATTTCTCCCTATACAAATACAGACTGAGAATAATGAATGTACTTAAAACACACAGTTAACAACGTAACTTTTTTTTTTCATTTTTCATTCCCACACATTTTGCCTGCACTACTAGCAATAATTTGGGAAGAAAGAAGCAGATTCGAAAAATATAATTCATTTTATAGTAATTGGTTTCCTTTTGTAGTTTTTCTTCTCCCCCACATTAACACCTTTGTTAGTGGTTCAGTGCCTCTTTATGCAGCCCTGGAGCAACAATTTTTGAATTTTCTGGGGCAGCCATGATTTCCATCCTGTTGTTCCCATTGTTAGGTGTGGAGTCACAAACCTCTGCTCTAATTCTCCATTCGGAACACAAAGTCTCAGTCTGTGCATTCCCCTGACCTCTCTACATTTTTCTCCATCCTTTCCCGCATTCCCATCTGCCTGTACCAAAAATGCCTTACTATTCTTGCTTTAGATTCTAAACCAATTCTGTTCCTATTCTTCCTACGCAAGCACAGTGTAATCACTTTTGGATTGCAGGCACATTGCTGAAAACGTTGGAATACTCAAGATCTTTCCATTTTTTAATGCCATACAAAAACTAACTCAGAATTTCAATTACATTTGAAAAACATATTGAACACATCTGAAAACCCCCAAATGCCATCTGAAATGAGCTACGAGGGACACTTCCACTCTGGTTGTGTTTCTCAGAGCACCTGCAGGAGATTACTTGCATCTTTACCATATTGTTTAACCCAGCTCAATTACTAAAATTAATACTGAACAGAGCAGTGAATGTTTTTGTAGAGTTACGGATGTATTAGGGAAATAGCATATTAACCTCCCCTACAATCAAGCTTTGCCTTTATGGAAAGCAGGTTAGAAGGATTTGTCTTTTATTTCAACACAGCAGGTCTGTAGAGTAAATACTGTATAAGACAATAGCAGGATAAGTTTAGTCACAAATGATTCCCCCTGCCCTTTTGTCCCCAAGACAGGATTTCTCTATGTAGCCCTGGCTGTCATGGAACTTGCTTTTGTAAACCAGGCTGGCCTCAAACTTAGAGAGCCACGTGATTCTCCTTTCATGTGTCATTTTGTGTGATCATTTAAGTGGTATGGTGAATAGTAACTTGTCAATGTGAGAATCGTAAAAGCTACAAATGCCCATCTCAAAAGATGAATGAATGAGATATTTATCTTATTTTGAACCTGAATTCTACCAATTTAGGATTAAGGAAAGTATCTTTTCTTATCTGCCATTTGCTGTTAATGTTAAATATTCTAATAGCTACTTGATAATTCACACTTCATTAATTTTAAGTTTACTGTACTGATGTGACATGAACCTTATAAAAGTATATTATTATGTACTCTGCAGAGCGGTTTCTCTCATAGGTGTATGTACATATTTATGTGTATATTGTTAGTTCTAGGATTGAGATGTATAACAATATCAACATTTATGAACCCTTCTCTTTAAAACTAGGACTGGTGTTTTTGGTCCCTTTAAATAGCTGGTTTCTTTGTTCAGTTCTAGAAATGATAAGTCTTTGGTTTCTACTCTTACCCATCAAGGTAAGCACCTTGAACTAATCACTTTACAATAGAGCCTCGAAAAGCCAATCTTAATAGATGGTCATGGATCTAGAAAGTACCTCACTCTTCCATAGTATGAAATGTCAGTTACAAAAGGAACTGTCGATAGCTCTATTTGGGAACTAATGGGCACTAGAAAAGGGAGAGAAGATATGTACAATTAACTATTAAATCTCCTCACAGTGTAACTTCTCTACCCATATCACACGGTGTAATTTAACTATCCTAACAACATTTTAGTCTAATCTTTTTTAACATTTACAAGCCTTAAACTCCCTCTTGACCATTACAGATGGTACACTCCACCAAGAGGTGAACATGGTCTTCATTCCTTCCCCTTTGATATCTTTACAACTAGCAGTGTAGGATCAAGGCAAATAAAAGAAGACCTCATATGCTCTACATTAACCTGGTTAAACTCACAGCTCAGTTCAGGGTTCTCTTCTCTAAACTGTTGATCACTATAGGTCAGTTTCTGATGAACATCATAGTTAGCTTGTGACAGATACACCACAGGTACCAAAGTTTTTATTCTTGACACATGGTCTGTGGCATCTGTCCCTGGTGGGTTTGAAAGTTCCATGAGCCACTGAGAGCATTTGGTGATTCCCAGTGCATTTAATTACAGTCTTTAGAAGGTGTGTGCTATCTTCCACAGAAGTTAGCTTTTTATTATTGTGTGATACATAGTAATCTTTTCTGAGGACATCTTGAGCCATGACTGTATCTAAATGCGGTGTAAAATTCAACTGCAGGAGCAAGTATCTCATGCGGCTGTCAGTCTCGGCAGATCTACATCTCCACTTTTACCAAAGTTCGCATACATACAGGCACCAAAAGCTCTGTCTTAACTTATATTCCTCTTCCTAGGAGCTGCAGTGGCTTATTTGCCTTGTGTGTGTGTTTTTAAGGGGTTTTGTTTGTTTGCCTGTTTGTTTTTGATATGCAGCTACAATGACATCACACATCCATCCCAGGACCAAGGAAACATGTCAATTGTCCATATGTAATGAGGAATACAGTTTTGTTCCTCTCTCAGTGTTGCTCTAGTTTGCTTAACAACCCAGTGGATGAGGAGAGTATTCCAAGAGAATCATAAAATGCCTCCAGAAAGTGCTTGTAATGCTCTTGTGTCCATCAAGAGAGGTAGCTGAAAACCAGGGATGTTATCACTTTCTTCAGTCAGAAAGAAAAAAAAGGGGGAGAGATACGGAGTACAAGTCACCTAACAAACCTGAGAAAGGTGGCTTAGGGGATCAAGAAGGTGACAAGGCTGTTTGCAGAAAGAACCGAGGACTCTAAGAGAGCAGTATAATCATAAGATGCCAGGTACCAACCTAAGCTTCTGAACCCAGTGCAAGGAGTTCAAGTTGTGTACCACATACTATGCCCAATGTTCATCTCCTATAGAAGCAGAAAGCTGACTTCTATTTAAAAAGAAATCTGTGCTGTATATGAAGATAGAGAGTAGAATGTAAGAGATTGTGCACATTGGTTTCAGCAATGGAATGCATGAAGAAATCAGTGCATTGAGTAGATGCCTTAGTTGCTGTTCTATTCCTGTGATGAAACACCATGAGCAAGGAAACTTATAAAAGGAAGCATCTCACTGAGTCCTTGCTTAAAGTTTCAGAAGGTCAGTCCATGAACATGGTGCTGTGAAGCATAGTGGCAGGACAGTATGCATAACTCATGTAGTTGATAGCTCACTACTGATCCATGTGTTGCAGAGCAAGAGAGAGAGAGAGAGAGAGGGAAGGAGAGAGAGAGAGAGAGAGAGAGAGAGACAGAGACAGAGACAGAGACAGAGAGAGAGACAGAGAGGAGAGAGAGAGAGAGAGAGAGAGAGAGAGAGAGAGAGAGAGAGAACTGGCATGGGCTTTTGAAACCTCAAAACTCACCCCTTGTGACACACCTTCTCCAACAAGGCCACACCTCTTAGTCTTTCCCAAACAGTTCCTCTAACTGGGAACAAACACTCAAATATATGAGCCCAGGGCACCGTTCTCATACAAACCACAGCAGTGGATATTGAAGATTTTCTTTCAAGAATAACAAGAGGACTCATTTCAAAAACAGCATACGAACAGGGTGTACTGGCTAGTTTTGTGTGTCAACTTGACATAGGCTGGAATTATCACAGAAGGGAGCTTCAGTTGGGGAAGTGCCTCCATGAGGTCCAGCTGTGGGGCATTTTCTCAATTAGTGATCAAGGGGGTAGGGCCCCTTGTGGGTGGTGCCATCCCTGGGCTGGAGGTCTTGGGTTCTATAAGAGAGCAGGCTGAGCAAACCAGGAGAAGCAAGCCAGTAAGGAACATCACTCCATGGCCTCTGCATCAGCTCCTGCTTTCTGACCTGCTTGAGTTCCAGTCCTGACTTCTTTGGGATAACAGCACTGTAGATGTAAGCCAAATAAACCCTTTCCTCCCCATCTTGCTTCTTGGTCATGATGTTTGTGCAGGAATAGAAACCCTGACTAAGACACAGGGACAACAAGCAATGTCATTTTGTTGTATTTTGTTAATTCTATTATTTTTAGGCTTTGCCACTTTCAGTGATGTGAAAGTAATTCTGAGCTATCATCACTAGATGTCTAAAACATTTGTACTCCCACTGACACAGCATATAAGCTATGCTATGCATTCCAATTCTTCCACATCTTCCCAGTTACTTGCTCTTAGTAACATGTTATCCATAATTTAATTTCTGACTATATATAAAAGAGTTTCCAAAGCAGGGCTTCCAAGAGGAATCTATACACAAATGCTTACAGCAGCATTTTCCATATTAGTTAAAATGTGAAGTTAACCCATGTGTCCAACAGTAGCTGAGTGAATAAGCAAAGTGAGATGATTCGTACAACCGGAAATTTTTCTGCCTTAAAATGAAAAAATTCTAACATACACAAGAACATGGATGAAGCTTTTGAACATGATGTAATGAGTGAGATATGCCAATCACAAAAAGAAAAACACTATATGATTTCCCTTATATGAATCAATTAGAATGCCAAAATCATACAAACAAAAGTAAAATGTTTCCTGGCAGAGGATGGCAGATGAAGGAAAGGGAGAAGCTGTGGTTTAATGGAGAAGGTTCTATTTTTATAGGATGGGAAAAAAATGGGAAGATGAATGATAGCAATGGGTGCATAGTGTATAAATACATGCAAGGCTGTTGAAGCAGCACTTAAGAGAGATGAATGAATAGTAAGGGTTATGTTCTAGGTTTTTACAACCACAATTAGAACACATTTTTCCATTGTACTTACTTGACCCTTTCTTAAAAATTAGAGCCGGGCGTGGTGGCACACACCTTTAATCCCAGCACTTGGGAGGCAGAGACAGGCGGATTTCTGAGTTCGAGGTCAGCCTGGTCTACAGAGTGAGCTCCAGGACAGCCAGGGCTACACAGAGAAACCCTGTCTTGAAAAACCAAAATAAATGAATAAATAAATAAATAAATAAAATTAGAATAACTGTGTAAGTAAGCTCCTATCAGTCTCCATCTGTACTGTGTCTGCTTGTTTTGTCTTGTTTTGCTTGTTTTTCAGTTAAGAACACACTTAAAGTAATTCTTGAAGTAGTAGTAATTCCTCAGGTAGACTCATTCAAGTGTCTTCAGCTTATCAGGTATGTGGGAAACCCCAGGTTAAATCCTCAGTACTGATTCAGAAAAGTACATACTAGCTGGCCTTCAGAATTCACATCTTTAATCCTAGCACTCGGGAGGCTGAGGCAAGAGGATTCTGTATTCCTGGCCAGCCTGGGCTATATACTTAAACTCTAGCTTAAAAACAAAACAAAAACTTGAACAAAATGAGGTATTGATATTTCTTTGCACTTCCACATGATTTTTAGAATATCTTGTCCATATCTACTAAAAATAAAATCTCTGTTGCTATTGTATTAAATCTATAAATTGATTTTGAAATGAATTGGTATCTTAAGAAGTTAAACATAGCACGTGTCCATTTATTTAAACCTACTTCAGTTCCTCTGAACAATATTTTAGAGTTTTCACTATAGAAGTATTTCACATTCTGTTGCATTTATTTTGTATTGTGTTCTGTGGCACTGTTGCAAATGGCATCTTTTACATGTTTACTGGTAGAACATGCAGCAAGGAATGATTCTTTGCAAATTAAGTTGCACTGCTTTATTTTCTTCTAAATTCCCTTATTAGCCATAAAATGTGTATTATGTTTTCCTTTTGGATTTCTATATGCAAATAATGACATTAGCTGAAAATAAAAACATTTTATCACCTTCTCATGTTTGTTCCTTGTCTCATATCTAGTCTTTGAGGTCAAATGTTCAGTCTTCCTTTATTGTTTTATAGGAATTGTCGCCCACTATTGCATTTTGGAGAAGTTTTCTTTATCATGAATTAAAAATAATTTTTTGAAAATTTCTTTTTCAATCATATGATTTTCTCCCATCTTATGTTAATATGGCATTAATTAATTTTTAAACATTGAAGCCACCTCATAAGACAGCAATCAAATCTTCTGGGCTATGCTGTATTATTCCATTTCACAATCTTACAATTCACTAATCTTTCGTTAAGTACTTATATTGTATGTATATTCACAAGGAAGATTATTCTAATTTTTTCCCATTCTTTGTCATGTTGTTATTATGATCTTACTTCCTAAAACAAACGAAGAAGTCTTTTTCTTTTGGGTTCTCTGAAATTATTTATACAAGTTTAAAATAATCTCTTCGGTTAATGTCTGATAGGATTGATTTTTTTTCCTTTCACGGGACCTAGGAGTCACAAGTGAAATCTTGTAGTCCTGGAGCTCTTGTTGTGGAAGGTTTGATAATGAACAATTAGTTTGCTATAAATCACTCCATACAGCTAGGTACATTCACATTTTATGGTCAACCTTTATACTCCCACTTGTGTTCTGTGTATATGACATGTGTGCATTCATGTGTGTGAGTGCATCCATGCACACATACAAAAGTCAAAGACAACCTTAGGTGTCACTCCTTACCTTTCATCTAATTTGTGGCAGGGACTCTGCAGTCAGCCCGGTTGGCTGGACTGCAAGCTTCCAGGGATTACCCCTGAGTCTCATCTCTCCCATAGGAGCTCCAGAATTCTAGGTGCACACTAGAATGCACAGTTCTCAGAAGGTTCTAGGATTTAAACTCAAGCTCTTATGTTGATGTGGTCAACACTTCACCTACCACGTCATCATACCAGCGCTACTTATTTCCAATTACTTCTTTTAAAAATGTGTGCCTATATGTATGTATATGAAGAGCAGAGGACAACTCCTGGGCCTTGTTTCTTCCTTCCACCAGATAGGTCCCAAGGATGGAATGCAGGCCATCAGGCTTAGTAACAAACCTAGTAAGCCATCTCATAGACCCCCTCGTTTTCATAATTCTTGAACGAACAGTTATTCATTCATATGTTCGGAAATCCCAGCCATTACAACTTTACATTTTAGCCTTTCCCTCTTCCTTCCTTGTCCACATTCAGAAGCAGACCATGTGTGATCATCCCATGTGGGTTCCTTTGAATCTCCTGTCATTGGGCAGGATTTCCTCCTCTGTACTTTTCATGACTGTAGCGCTGCCAGATAGGAAATCAGGAGGATGTGCTAGAGGCTGCATCCTATGCAGTGTTTTGTGTTACTGACATAAGCAGAATTGCCTTTCCCCAAGAAATGTGCTTCTGTTCTTGCGGCTTCAGTCGGTTGACTGAAGCCCACCCACATGATCAAGGCTAATGTCCTTGGCTGACCATCAATCTATTCTAAGTGTTGACTATACCTACAAAATCCCTCCTCAGCATTGCCTACCTTAGTGCATAACCAAATAACTACATACCCAATACGGCTCATAAAATTAACCTTCACTTATACCCATCCTGCAAGTTTTCACACCTTCAGTAGGCGTGTGGTCACCAGACCCTAAGAAAGAGCTAAGTTCACTGTGACCCTCGCAGACACAGGTAAACCAAAGCCTATGGCAGTGTTCATAAGCAGTTTAGCTCCAGCTCTTTTCTTCCTCCCTTTTCACTGGCTGTAGTTGCCCTGAACTCTGTCCTTTAAATCTGTAAGTTTCGTTTTGTCTTCACATTTGGCCCACAGTTTGCATCTGTTAACACATAGACCTGTAGAGATATCTTAGCCTGTGCTGAAACCACAAACTTCATGTTATAAGTAGCAAGCGAGACCATGGAAGAGGAAGCATAGAGCATTGCTGGCACATAGTAGGGACTCCATGAATGGCACTTACTGTCACTATTGAAGAAATAGCCAGCCCAGTGACTGTTCTGCTTCATGATTCAAACCCTAGATGGCCCACGACATTGTGGAAACAGCAGGAACTAGCAGGCCTAGCAGAAACTCAAGGTCACAGCCAAAGGCAGCCCAGCCTCTTTTGGGAACTAAAGCCAGCTGTGGGAAATGGATGCAGCCACCCCTTTGTAAAGATGAAACTTTGAGTAAACAAAGATGGGAGCTCAGCACCCTGGACACTCCAGGTTGGGCTGCAGTCCCTCCAACCTTGCTGGCTTCCTGAGACAGAAATCTTATTGCACTAACGGGATAATCACAGAGTGTAGTCTGATGCTCTGCATACAGCAGGTGCTGCTTATAGTAAATGAAAATCCATGTAGCCAGGTGTGCTCATGAGTCTGCTGAAGGATGGCTTCAAAATACTTCTGCTGATAAAAATTTACTCTGGAGAGAGCCAGATCTGCAGTAGGTCCTTTGCCAACAACAACATCTGCAAAGGCCTCAAGAGGGAGAAATAAGACCTCTCCACAGAGCTCCCTCCCCCTACTCGGTCATGTCAATTATAGGACATACCTCCCCTCTCAGCTGGCCTAGGATGGGAAAGCTCCAAGACTGCATTGCGGGATGTCTTGTGTGCCACCTCCATCCAGAGGTTTCAGCCACATCTTGAAGCAGTTTCTGATCATTTGGGGTTTGGCACTGCCAGCACATGGGCTTTTTGAAACCCTCATTTCCTTTCATGTGTCATCCGAACGTCCTTCCTCCCCCCCCCCCAAAAAAAAAAATCTTCAGCCCATTGACTTTGCTTCTTAATTTTCACTGATGTCATCAAAACCTTCACTTGAAACATCACCAGCAACCAAAGCAGCTGTCAACTCCTGGAGCGATGAGTCAGCCTGTCTGGGTTAAGTTCCCACACTCTGCACTGCCTCCTGGCTTTAATGGAACTGTCCAAGATCTCAACTGTCGTGGCCTGGACATAAAGCCAGTGGCAGTCACTATTTTTTTCCAGAGGAATTCATTTTCCTTTAAAGTTTATGTTTATTATAAGAGAAAACTCAGATAAATATAGATAAATCTGAAAAAAAAAATCCCAGCAAGAGTCATTCCTTTCAAGACATTTTCTTTGCCAAGTGAGAGTTATAGAATAAAACACTATTGTGACTGCTCCTCTGTTTAATATGAATGAGTTCCGCAGTATTTATACAGTTAGAATGCCTATAGTTATCTCTTCAGTCAGAAAAGTAATATGCATTCACCTATTGTTATGCCTCACACTGGAGCAAGCATGGCGCATGTGCGACAGAGTTGGAAAAGCTCCTGTCCTCAGGGAGCCTAATATATAACACTAGATTAGTGGGTGTCTTAGTTAGGGTTTTACTGCTGGGAACAGACACCATGGCCAAGGCAACTCTTATAAGGACAATGTTTAATGGGGCTGGCTTTCGGGTTCAGAGGTTCAGTCCATTATCATCATGGTGGGAGTACAGCAGCATCTAGGCAGACATGGTGCCAGAGGAGCTGAGAGTTCTACCTCTTCATCTAAAGGCTGCTTGTGGAAAACTGACTTCCAGGCAGCTGGGATGTGGGTCTTAAAGCCTACACCCACAGTAACACACCTACTCCAACAAGACCACACCTACTCCAACAAGGTCACACCTTCTAATAGTACCACTCCCCAGGCTGACCACATACAAACCATAATGGTGGTCCTCTACCTTCCTAACGCTGTGACTCTTTAACACAGTTCCTCATGTTGTGGTGACCATCAGCCAGAAAATTATTCCATTGCTACTCCATAACTGTAATTTTGCTACTACTATGGAATCGTAATATAAATATCTGATTTGTAGGAAATCTGATATGCAGCCCCAAAGGGTTCATGACCCACAGACTGAGAACTGCTGCAGTAGAGGCTATATGAGTTACCAGCTTAGCAGAGGAAGCTAACACGGAGAAAGGCTGGCAGCAGGCTGTTAGAGGGAAGTGTGCTGGAGGAGATGACATCTGAGCAAAGGTCTGGCTTGGAAGAGGATGTGAAATGCATGACCATCTCTAGGCCCACGAATGCAGCACTGTTTGCTCAGTACTTTCCAGAGACCTCATCAAGGTCAGCAAACATGTTGAGTTCAGGGTCACTCATAGAAACAAAACTTTCTAGAAGGAACAGAGCTAAACAGCCAAGGAAAGGAAGAAAGAAGAGAAGTTGGCAAACTAATGGGGGAGATTAAGACATAAGAAAATACTGGACAGAGAAGGTGAGAAAGGACAGAGGGTGATGTGACTTGTGTTCAGTAATTGTACCAGTAAAGGAATGGGCAAGCAGTTTGTCTCTAAGATCTACAAGCAGAAGCTGCTACTTACTGGCCGCTGTGATAGGTAAAGTTGATTTTCAACATGACTGAATTAAGAAACACCTAGGTCATTAGTGAGACACACCTCTGGACCTGTGGGACAAGACAGTTCTAAGGAAGATTAGCTGAGAAGAGAAGAAATACTCTGAAGTATGTGGCTCCACCCCATGTGCTGAACACCCAGACTGAATAGTAAGGGGGTCAGGAAACTATCCAGGAGTGCCAGAGTTCTTCCCTCTGCCTGGTGTACCTAGAGGTGAGCAGGCAGGCTCCCGCTCCTGCTGCCTTCACTGCTCTGATAGGCTATACTCTCTCACAAAGTAAGCCACAGGAAATCCTTCTTAATTTGCTTTTTGTCATTTTTTCTTTATCTTTTGGTCACAGTAATAAGAATAGTAGTTAATTCAGCTAAGACTTGATTGCATAAAAATGAATAGGAGTTCTTCCAATAGCCTAGCATTTACTGGTTGCACAATGAATAGTCTTTTTCCCCTTTAATATTGCCTTCCTGACTTTGTAATACTGCTATAATAGACACCAACGGCTAACCAGAAATAAGTAGTCTGTTGGCTAATACAGATTGTCTTGTACAGTGGTTACATGCATTTTCTCAGGTGACACAGTAAGGGCTCTCAGAAATGATCCATCTCTGTTCATTCCAATAAAAATAAAAGAATTATCTCTTGTGTTTTCCAAACAGACAGCACTGTGCTAAGGAGGAAATAGAGGTTAGACAGAGAGCTGTAGAGGCAGGAAAACAATTAAACGATGATCATCGTTGCAACTGGAACTCATCCACAAAGGTTGGGAGAGGAGAAGAGAGGGAAAGGGGAAGTGGGAGAGGAGAAAGGGGAAAGGGAAGGACAAGAGAGAGACAGGGGAATACGAAGGGGATAAGAGAGGCAGGAAGGAGGTGGGGTGAGAGGTTATAGGAGAGGAAGGACTGAGCAACAAAGAAGCAAAGATGGCCACACTCCTGGAGACAAAGCTTATGTCTAAGCGTACCTCTAGCATTGCCATCAGTTGGCCTGCCCCATGTCCTGAGGTCTACAACTGTGAACTACTTTACACAGGGGCGTGAGATTCAAAATCACTGGCACAGACCCCACATAACACCCACGGTGTTTACTTGGAAGCTGTGTTACCTGTGTCGAGTCTGTGTGGACTTTTTTCTGAAGTCCCTTCTGGGGACTCATTTGTATCACAGAATTCACAGTGATATTATCCTGGACTTGAATGGTACCTTTGAAGCTCCTTAGTTCTGTGATTCTCCATAGTAATTTAACTTCTCTGTATCTCCCTTCCCTCCGGCTGAGATCAGGATAGTGTCTCATCTTGTGGTGAGGATGAAATAGGATAATAATTATAAAGTGTCTAATACGCCTGCAGAGACTCACTCATTGTTGGAAATCACAGTGGTCATGGGTGCTGTTGCTGACGCTCCTGGTAAATCTTGCCACTTTTGCTCAAGAACCCAAAGGCTTTGTCTTCCTACTTCTTCATATTAGACATCATTACTGTTTTCTTCTTTATTTACTTTTATTCTTTGATGTTTCCAGATAGTATAAAATGAATTTTAGTCATTTTCATCCCCATTATCCTCCCCTGCTCTACTGAAAGCCCTCTTTCCAACAAGTCCCTCTGCTACATTCGTGTGTGTGTGTGTGTATGTGTGTGTGTGTGTGTGTGTGTGTGTGTGTCCCACTGAATGTCATTATGTTTGCTTGCACAAATATAGGATGTTATTCCTTGGAGCATGGATGACTTAACAGTGATACTAATGAAGAAAATCACAACCATCTCCCAACAACCATTAACTTAATTGTCCTTTAAGAAGACCTGTGGACTCGAGCCTCTCACATCCACGAGACACTGACAGGTCCAATACTGCACAGGTCTCATGTAGGGAAGCACAGTTGCTGAGAGTCGTGAGTACACTGGTCCAGAGGACAGCACTTCACAGCGTGCCTCCTCCATCTTACAGCTCTCAGGTTCTTGCAATTCTCATTTTGCCAATGTTTCCTGAGCCTTGAAGAGAGCAATACAGAAGTCTTGGTTAGAGTTGAGCACCCTTTAGTGAACCTGAAATCTCCAAGGACCCACTCATCTGACAGCTTAGCCTAGCTTTTAGATGACTGGTGGAGACCTGAACTCAGGTTGTCATGACTTCCAAGCAAACACTTCACTCATTGAGCCATCTCCCCAGACCCCAAAGCTGACTTTCTGATAACCCTCATCTTCACTGTTCCTCTTTCAAATCAATGCAAGTATGCAGTGAAAAATCATGTCTTTTTAAGTCAGATGACCCTGAGTCTGAATCATTCAGCCACTCTTCCTGGCACAAATTCATTTGCAAGCATATGTTCAGGATAATGCATAGCAGCTCACAATTACAGGCATGTTAGGAGGGCAACCTCAAATATTTGTTTTAAATTAAGTGAACCATATTTATTCATTTGAAGGTTTTATCTTTCTTTGTATTAGAAAACATGGAAATATTTTTTTTGTCATACACTGCAAAGCAATAGCAAATATTTGTGCATCTTTTGGGTTTGTTGATCTGGCTGTTAATATTTTTATGCCTGAATAAAACTGGTGGAGGTAAATAAAATAAGCCTGAAAATGAGAATATGGGACCATAAATCTTATAATTTTTCTAAATAATGGTTGGCAATAATGGTAATTATTATAATTATATTATCTTTAGTCTAATTTTATACATGACATAACATTTAAAAGCCTAGTAAAATAAAAAGCAGCTCACCCTCTCTTCACTTATATTCCAAACTTTACTGCCCAGAGAAATCTAATTTTACAGTTTCATTTTAAGTTGCTTTGGTATTTATCCCACAATGTTAAATAACTTCTTTGTATGTCTCACTTCATGATGCAGCCACTGAATTTGGCATCTAGGTATTACCTCACTCTTGTTCCACTCTGGTGAGGTTTATGATAGTGGTGATGGTTGTTAGAAAGTTCAGTCCAGATTTCCTAATAATCACCTTTGTAAGTAAGTAAAAACACCAACCTTAAAATTTTGCTTGTCTTCAATTTCTGATGGGATTGATTGGGTTTCCAGTCTGTTAAAGAAAACCTCTCTCATGCTCTTTCTATATAGCTTGTCATGTCGCTCAGATTGCCCTCAAACTCACTATGCATGTGAAAATGATCCTCCTGCCTCCACCTCCCAAGTCCTAGGAGCATAGGAATGTAAACCCGTTCCTGGTTTTATGTGGTATAGAGTGTTTTTGGCTGTCTGTATGCTAGGCAAGCACGCTACTCATTGAGCTTGTCTCCAGCCTCACTTATTCATTATAATTACTCAGTAACCTTGCTTGTAAAATCAGTACTTTTTTTTAATTAGCTATTTTCTTTATTTACATATGATATAATATCTCCTTTCCCAGTTTTCCCTCCGAAAAAAAGAAAAATAATAAAATAATAAAATAATAAAAATAAAAACAAAAAACAAAAAAAAAGAACCCCTGTTCCCTCCCCAAATCAGTATGTTTTATTACCTGTGCCACCCTTCCATTGTATGCCCTCTCCCTACCACCTTACCTACCACCCATCTACTCCTCTTCCTCATTCCCTAACAGTCTATCCTATTTTTAGGTCATCTCTTTTTGTTCTTTATATATGCAAGAAAACATGAGACTTTTTTCTACTTCTGGCTAATTTCACTTAAGGAGATGATCTCCAGTTCAAGCCATTTTCCAGTAAATGGCATGGTTTCATTCTTTGTTACTGAGTAAGATCGAATTGTACACACATACCATAGGTTTTAATCCACTTCTCTGTTGATAACACTTAGACTGGTTCTATATCTGTACCATTTTGAAAACTGCCACAGTGAACCAGGTTATGTGGATAACTGTTGTATTTTGTCTTTGATTCCTGTGGAGACAGGGCATTGGGGTGAGAGGGCATCCTCTTCTTGGGTCTTATGATAGTTCTTCTTTAAGTTGTCTGAACAATTTTAATATGGATTTCCACAGTGGCTGCATGTATTTATACTCCTTCCAGCAGTGTTTAAGGGTCTTTTTGCCTAAGGACTTCAACAGCATCTGGTCTTTTGTGTTTTCTTGATGGCAGTCACACAGAGGAGGAGAGACACTTCACAGAAGAGTCTCCGTGAAGTTTTGATTTGCATTTTCCTAATAGCTAATGATGTTGAGCATTTTTGTGTGGTTTTGTTTTGGTTTTTATTCTCTATTGGTTTATTTCATTCTTTGAAATTTCATATACACAGAAAATTACAATATGTTCTAATTTCTTATTCTCCATGGTTCTTACTTATCTCCCCACCATCTGTATCAGTCTGTCATCCTCCAATCTCTACCCATTCCTTCCCCCTCATTCATGACCTTCTTGCATGTTTATTTGATTTTTTTTAATTTAGAGAAGTGTCTCTTGAGATCAATTGACCATTTATTTATTAGATTCTTTATTCTTTAGGTATTTGACTTGGTGTTAATATGGTTTATTTTTTGGCAATTTCAAACATGTGTAAACTGCATTCTGGTGACTCTCACTCCATCTTCTCCTATCTGCTTTTCTGGCCTTCTGGTCTCCATTCATTGAACAATCATTTTCTGAGATTTGTGTGTGTGTGTGTGTGTTTTTCTGAGTCTATTAAATATTCTAGAAATTTATTGCTTCTTTTAACATTATAAGGATTATAAGATATCTATTTTCTTCTGAAACTGAACTGATCTTTTATCTTTATATTTTAAAACAAACAACCAAACAAAAATGCATTACATTTCACAATCATGCCTTCTATACAACAAACTCATCCCAGGACACAGACTTTTAGGGTTATTGGGGCAAAATGTATCTTCTCTAAGACATGGTTCTTCTGAGTCACTTTACTGAAAGGGATATTAGCTCAAAGAAGATGACATGTTTGCAAAAGGCTGATGCAAAAGTTAGTAGATATTTTATTCCTTTCCCTTTTCCCTCCCATATCCTTTCTGGTTCCAAATCCTTTTACTTCTATCTGAATTTTAAGAACAGCCTAGAAAGGAAGGTGATGGTCACAGCTTCCAACCATTTCTTCTCATGCAACCATGGTAGAAATGATGTGCTCTCTTGAGTGTGTGAAGGCAAGGGGTTAAAGGTTGACAGACTTCAGTTTAAATCCCTGTTCCACACTTGGTATTCTGTGATCTTACCCAAAGAAGCTGATGGGGCTGCTCTTCAGTCATGCTAATATTAACTGAGGTATTAGTGGTCTTCCAAGCATTATACCTGATAGAATTTAGCAGGTGTCTATCATTGGTAGGGGTGATTTTTCAAGATGAATTAAGATCTCTGGCTTCTCCAGTCACAGGTAAGTGAGAATGAGGACAGACAAGAGCTCTTCCTAAGAGTCCACTTACCTGGCCTCATTCTGATCTTCCTCCCTGTTTATGTAGTGAAGCATTTATTCCATCAAACTTGAAATTTCATAGGTCTTAGTTTAACCTTCAAAAATTTTAGGAAACCCATTGTTCCTTGGCTTCTTTTCTATACTGTATTTAATAAATGGATGTTGGATATTCTATGTGGTAGAGAGGGTTTAACAGGCCTTCAGAAGGAGGTCCAAGCCTCTTGCTTGGTTGCAGCAGCCACATGGTTTCTCTGCTACTTGTGTCTAAGCTTTAAGCCCATCCTCTCACACACCCACACTGCTCCCAAAGACACTGGGCAGGTCTTGCCATATTCATAACCTTCTTTTTGTGAACCAGCTATGAGCCCAACATGTTATGGGATTCTCTAGAATTATAGCTTGACATGAAAGTGGCCCCAAACTGGCAGAACTCTTCCCACTTTCCTATCCCTCTGTCACATCATCATCTAGCCATATGACCATCCTTGCCAGGATATTTTGCCTACATCTGCTCTGCTCAGGGTGCCCTAGAGTCCTCCATGATGAACATCTCAAACTACTAATGCTATGGTCAAGTGTCAGATTCTTAAAGGCACTACTAGATACCTCCTGACTGCATAAGGAACTCTCATTGCTATAGGTACACGCTTATACACTCACTGCTTAGTGCCTTCAGAATACTGGTGGTCATGTACACACAACCAGTACAAAAAGTCAGGGACAAGCCTGGTTTGCTAGCACATGCCCAGCACTTGGGAAATCAGAGGCAGCAGATCTCCATGAGTTCAAGTACAGCCTGGTATGCATAGTGAGTTCCAGGCCAGCCAGAGCTACATAATGAGACCTTGTTTTCAAACTATACAAGTGAAATCTCACCAACATGACTGACCAAACATGACCTGAAAAAGGAGGACACCAAGAAACATGCTAAAATGCATAGGGAAAAGCCCATGAGGCTTCAAATCTACACAAAGATCTATATGCAACTGAATAAAACAGGCAGTGGAGAGGTGGTCTTCCACAGGGAAGAACACACCATTTCATTGTATAGCACTCAACAGTCATCCCTGAAAACATCCATACATGCAACGTTATATTGATTCAAAAGCTTATGTTTAGGAATATATGTATATAGAAATATATGTCTACAATAACAACTGATGAGAGTAGAGGTTATGAATTAATGGAGAGCTGTGAAGGGTATATGGGAGAGTTTGGGGAAAGGCAAAGGAAGAGAGAAATATAGTTAGAATACAGTCTTAAAATAACAAATTAGAAATTACCCCATAAAGATAATAAAATAGGAAACAAGCAAAACTCATAAAACTCAGAGCCAGAAAGACTGCATGTGTAGACTTTCCAGGGTCAAGCATCATCAGCTTATTCTTTTGTGGATGGTTGCTCCTAAACAGGCTACAGGAAATTGATCAATACCCAGCCCTCAGCCTTTAAGGCTGCCCTGTTGTATTCCATCCAGAGGATGTCAGAGAGAGCCAGAAGGACCCAGTCCTCCCTGTACTGACCCACATCCAGAGCTGGATTTCAGCCTGCCAAAACTTACCAGATATAGTATGTTCCTCTTTTAATTCATTTGATGCATTAAAATCTCCTCTTCATGACTTGTCATGTTTTCTAGAATGAGATGACCTCAGGATCTAAAGCTGTTTAATCTATTGAATGCCGAATAGAAACAGGTTTGCCTTGGACCTCAATATGTAGTTAAGTGAGTAAATGAAGGAATGGATGAGAATATAAAGGTTATGGAAGAGGGATGGAAAGATAGCTCAGCAATAAGAACAGTCGCTGATCTTCCATTGGTCCTGAGTTCAAGTTCCAACACTCACATGGAAACTCATAGCCTATCCTATAGTCCCATAGAATTTGATGCCTTCTTTTCATGTGCAGATATACAGGCAGACAAAACATCCATATACATAAAATAAATAAATAAGTAAATCTAAAAATTTTTAGAAAGTTATGGAAGGCCTGACTTTATGACCAATGCATCACAATGGCATGCCATGCATGCCAAAGCTAGCTCTTAAATGTTCCCAAGCAAAGGAAACAGTAGCACTGTCTCATGTCATAATAACCATGCCACAATACTAATCTATCTTTTCTATCTAAGTAAAAAATAAAATTTTAACAGTGTTTCAAAACTACCATCAGAAAGTTAACCTTCCTTACCTAATGGAACATCAGGGACAGTTGTCATGTGATTAGCCCCCATGTACCATGCTGATGGATACTAGAAGATCTTAGTGACCAGCACAGAGTAAAACTGGACAGCTAGCATCACTCACAAATAAAACAACTGTAGGTAGTTAGCCTGGTGGCGCTTGAGGCTTACACAGATGCAAGGAGGTCTGACTTTAAAAGTCTCCTGTCTTAGAAGTGAAGTATAGATGGCTGCTTGTTGCTTATGGAGAGTAAGCACTCTGATGCTGGCAGCATTCTGATGTTGAGAAGCCTGACACATCTGTCATCTCAGATCATCCTAACAGTATTTGTACCTTAGTGATAGCTGTGGACGGTGTCATTCAAACTCTGAGGAAACTACTCAAGGTGCCAAAGTCCATAGGGAGTACTCAAGGGCTGAATGTAGGAGAGCCCCTTTACCTGGGGATGCTATCCAAGTGGGTCTCTGAGTCTGGCTTTTGTTTCCTATAAAATGAAGATTGCATAAATAATGCTTATAAACAAATTCTTTCAAAAACAGAATTGCTTCTTGTTTATAAAACTTTTCAAATGAGAGGGTGTTTCTATTATCACCTGCTTAAAATTTCAGCACCCACACATTGGGATCTGTGATTATGGTAAGAATCGGATAAAAATAAGTAAATACATAATGTGTATGGTTTTGTTTCCAGACAGGATTATTTAGACTTGGTACTATTGGCACTTTGGGACATGTAATTCCCAACAGTAAAATACTATCTTGTAGATTGTATGTATATGAACAAACATCCTATCTGTTCATTAAATGCTACTTTTTCTCACATATCCTCCACAATTGTGGCCAAGTCCTTTGGAGGATAAAATCATGCTTAGCTGAGAGCTACTAGGTTAAGCATTCATTTTGTGTCAGCTGTTTCTATTAATCTTACCAATCTACTTAGCACTGACAATAATCCTGTGGTAGAATGAAGTAAGTAGTGCTATTCCCTTCTACAGTGAGATGAAATATCAGAGGGCATAATTAGCATATACAGGGTCATCAAGGAGATGGGTATCTCGGAATCAAAAGCCCATGACTTTCACCCCATCACATCCATACAGAAAGGAAAGCTGAGCTTGGGTGGCTTTGGGTTTACTACAGTGAATGACTTTGCCAAGTGTAGAAGCTAATGAAGCTACTCAAGGGCAAGTCAATGCTACTCATCCATAGCAAAGGAATGTGCATTCATTCTGGTGCCTTAGGTCTTTCAAAGTCAGACTTTGACTTGTAATGATGTTGATACTTTTTCACATTGATTGTTTAAAATGGTTTAATCCTCTGAACTTAGAGGTTCTAAAAAGGTTTTCAGAATTGTTCAACAGGATGCAAGTCCTCTCTTGTTTACCAAGCTCATGATTTTGCCCACAACAGATGGCTCATGACTGGATAGCAATTGGCTTTCCAACTGACTCTCCTCTTTATGCACCACTCTCATCAGTTAGTGGAATCAACACTGTAAACATGGAGATGTTGCCTTCCAGAAAATAGTGACTTCCTGTTGTCCTCTGTGATGGGAATGACAGTGTGATTGGTGTAATGGCTCATGCAACAGCTAAAGAAAGCAGAATTAGGTCTCATTTCAACAGACAACTAAATCAGGGATAGCTAACCCTTTAACCTGTCTAAAATGTCAACTATGACATCTAATGGCTACATTTTAGGCTGAAACCTACCCCTTGCCTGTTTAGTTATTCAAGAGAAGAACCAAAATAAAGATTGTGTAGAAAATGAGACAACTATTTATGCAATGTGCTACATCTAAAAGATAAAATAAATTTGTGAATTTCAATGACATTTAGCTCTTGAGAGACTGTCTACAAGTTTTTGACTGACATTCTAACATGTACTTTGGTACCATCTTCAAAGACAAAAATCAAAAGAGAATGTACCAGTCTCTAAGTGACCTCCCATCACACCTGATCCAAAAGTCTAGAACTTCTAGTTTCATATACCCTGCCTTTCCCCTCAGCATTCATCCATCTCATCTGACCTACAAAGTCAGACAGACAGCAGTGGACCTGGAGAGAGACTCTACCCTGGCAGAGAAGTTGCCTGTGTTGTGAAACAGCATCTGTCTATAGTAGTCTCAGAACCTGACTGTGGCTACATGCAGATAGTACATCTGGCAAAGTAGAAGAGACTCAGCAATACTGAAGGACAGGGATATTCTGTGTCCTGTAGTGATGAAGAGGGATGCGGGAAAGCAAGCCAAGGGGACTGTGCTTTAGGCTCTCTGTGAGAGACCTACAGACTTTATGAACCCAGACGTGGGCAGCATGACTCCATGCTTTGGAAGGTGCTCTTATTTGGGAACAAAAGATTATTCCAGCAATATGGGCTCTTGGAACCAGGACCTTCCTCACTTTCAATGCCTCTCTGTTAGCTCGCCATGGCCTACTTCTCTTTGTTGGTCAGAGCTGAATTTTAATTGGTTGTGTCTTCCACTCCTCCTGTCCCACCTCTTTCTGGAAGCCTGCAAAGAGATTAAACAAAGTCACCAAGCCTGTGGCTGGCATTACTGGAAAGTGAAGTCCTGACTTGTTAGGATACCATCTGAGCAGTTTTTCTTTCTTTGTCCTCAGTCCCTTTTGCAGACTTACCCCTTGTTTCTTGCCTCAGAGATGCCAGAAGAGGTTAGCATTCACTGTCTGTAAACAGATGGGGGTGGGAACAAATATTGATTCAAGGGATTAGACCCACAAAATAGAGCACAGAATCCTCTCTCACTGCCAGCCAAGCGGGGCATCCGCTAAGTGACTCTGCCAAAAGAACAAGGTCAATCTTGTACCCAGTCAAGAAGGACAATGGCCTGGGCCTTGGTGACACTGGAAAGGAAGTGGTTTTCTGTTCTCAGGGTCAGCCTCTGCTAAGTGGACTTGATGAAGTGGCAAAGGCTGCTGAGTGGTAGGAGGAGCTGTGGCCCGGCTGCCAGCTTCTGCTGATTCAATCACGGTTGCTTCCTTAAGACAACACAGCTGAAAAACTGGCCCCCTGTTGCATGAGATTGTCCCACTCAGGCCAGGTAGGAAAGCCTGTGCACATTAAAACAGCAACACCCTATTCTACTCCTAGAGCAGGTGCAAGAGGAAGAGAAAAGAACCAGAGTGTATGTATTCATTCATTCAAAAATAAGATAAAATAAAATAAAATAAAATGAGGGCCTCCTGAGCCAGGCACAGGGTAGACTGTGAATCCAGATGAGGGGCCTGCGAATCATCTAGAATATATTCCCTGCCTAGCACCGTTCAAGGTCAGACTTGCTCAACTCAGCCCTATGGATGGCATGTGCCCCTGCATAGGTACCAGTATACTCCAATACAAAATGAGAAATCTACATAAAGCATAAGATTTTTTAAAAATTGTTCCTAGACTGCTCAGTTCTCAGCAATGAACTTATATCATAACAGTAACCTGTTGAAATGTGAACAGGTTGGACGAGCTTGATCTTACAGCATGACCAAGAGTTGAAAATTATTAATGCCATTTTCCAGATGAGAAAGTGAGGTAGGAATTAGCATCCTGCTTTAACTTACCCAGAACAGTAAGTCATAGAGTTGGAAATTGAATTTGATAATTTGGGTCTAGTGTTTAAAGAAATGAGAGGGTAGAACAGGAGCGTAGGCTGAGCGGCTAGTAAGCTCAAAGACCCTGGTCTGAATTCTAGCATCCTATAAACCAAACTGAACGTGGTGATAGAGGATCCCATGTTTGAGGTCATACTTGGATTTCTACGTACATAGCTAACCAAGACCAGCCTAGGGAAAAGGAGGCAAAATTACAAAAACAAATAAAGGAAGGAATGGGGTTATGATGATTTATATATGCTTGGCCCAGGGAGTGACACTAATAGGAGGTGTGGCCTTGTTGGAGTAGGTGTGTCACCGTGGGAGTAGGCTTTAAGACCCTCATCCTAGCTGCCTGGGAACAAGTCTTCTCCTAGCTGACTTCAGATGAAGATGTAGAACTCTCAGCTCCTCCTGTACTGTGCCTGCCTGGATGCTGCCATGCTCCTACCTTGATGATAATGAACTGAACCTCTGAACCTGTAAGCCGGCCCCAACTAAATGTTGGCCTTATAAGAGTTTTCTCAGTCATGGTGTTTGTTCACAGCAGTAAAACCCTAACTAATATAGGGGTGGTGGGTGGGACGTTATACTGGGGAATTCCCAAGAGTGTGTGGTCCATTTGGATAACTGAGACACAAAAATGAAGCAGCACATGACAGCATTTCAGCTGCTGCTGGGTGCCTTGTATGGTTCCATCTTTGTCACAACAACCCTAGAGAACAGATAACAAGTGTATTCTTCCTATTCAAAATATAAAATATATGTTTGGGTAAATTGCATCTCAGCATGAAAGTTTTATGTGTCAGAGTGGAGATCTGTGACCAGTTTGGTTCCAAGCACCCATATGGTGACTTACAAATGTTTCCAGTCCTAGGGTAACAGACATCTTCTTCTGGCCTCTGTGGATACCAAGCATGTACATGGTAAACAGGCAAATATGAAGGGAAAATACCCATGCCACACAAAATAAAATAAAGATGTGCATCTATCAGCCACACTGTGCCAGAAATTGCAAAATGGTATCCTGAAAGTCTGTGTGTGGGAAGGCTTAAGTGGAGTGATGATAATGAAGAAGTAGGAAATGAGATATCCTGTTTCTGTGAAAGAGGTAGAGCTGGATGCAGGCCTTTTAGAAAGAAAAAAGGCAAAGGTCACAATGTTAGAGCAGAAACATTAGGGTATGTCCAGGATACAGTAATCTCTTAGAATTGGGTACAAGAGTAGAATGTTTAGAGGAGAAACCGAAAGGATAAGTTGGGGCAACTCTCGAGAAGCATTGAGTATTTTACAGAGTCACTCACAGGCTACTTTAACCAACTATAACAACTATAACCAACTAGACCAACTATAACAGTAAAATACTATGGTGCTCCTGAACTGCCTTCTAGGCAGCATTTAGTAACAGCCTCCTGCATGGAATGTGCTCAGATCTGAGCACAAAATACCTCTACTTTCAAATCCACAGCTAAATCTCTATACTATATATGAATCTAGTCTCTGAAGTTCAGAAGAATGCTACCAGAAGCAGGACTCTTCACTGTTTCCCGGCTAAGAGTTCTGCCCCAGGGTCACTAGCTTGAGTCTACGACCTTTATCTATAGCACTCAGGGGCTATAGATAAAGAAAAGGAAAATACTGAGATGAAAACATGAACTCACCGCAGAAGATTCTTTGGAAACTCCTTTTCAGATATCTATGTATATGTGTATGTGTATGTTACATATCTTGGTGTGTTTTATTCTGCACTGGCTTCCCCACCCCACAATAAAACAAGAGGAAGCTAATACAGAGAAGGTTCCCCAAAAGGACAAACTTGAGGAGGTGGGGTACAAGAGAGATAGCTCTGTAGTTTAGATCACTGGCCACTCTTCCAGAGGACCTGGATTTGATTCTCAGCACTCACATAGTGGCTTAAAAATGTCTCCAGTCCTAGGGTATCAGACACCTTCTTCTGGCTTCTGTAGGTACCAAGCATTTATATGGTACATAGACAAATATGTAAACTATATATATATAT
>NW_022196904.1:84735252-84742454 GCF_008632895.1 Mastomys coucha
TATATATATATACATACATACACACAAAATAAAAATAATTTAAAAAAAACAATAAGGTCTTCAGGTGGATAGTGGCTTTGAGTGATTAGACCGAGGAGGCTTGGACTTGCTCTTGTGTAGCCTCAGTTCCAAATTCTTAAAAAGACAGAATAATGAGCCCACATCATCACAACAAACAAAGGACTTGGCAGATGAAAGTATATAATGTTCATAAGTGCTTATCATTAATGATTATTCCAAACATTTTTAAAATTAGAAGAGCAAACATCAATAGACAATCAAAAACTAAAATGGTATTTTATTGCTTAAATAATAAATATTACTCCCATTGTCCAAGTACAGACACACACACACAAACACACATACACACACACAATTCAATCTACATTGATAGACAAAGGGTGTTATTTCAACTCAAAGGCCTTAGGCAGGGCCTTAGGAGGTTAGAAGCCAAAGGAACAGCTTTTGACCCCTCTTGGCACACAGGAACCTTCCTATTCACCCAAGGGCTCACTACCTCTCACATGCCATGCTCAGCTGTGCTGGGTATAAGAGTCAGTTAGAATAACAGAGAGCATTCTCAAACAAACAAAAACAACAAGAACAAACCCCTGTTGCCTCCCCCCTCCCCATGCCTGTCACCTCACCCTCTCCCACTTACTGGCCCTGGCATTCCCCTACACTGGGACACAGAACATTCACAGGGCCGAGGTCCTCTCCTCCTATTGATGATCGAATTTGCAATCCTCTAATATACACATGCTGCCAGAACAATCAGACCCACCATGTGCAGTCCTTGGTTGGTGGTTAAGACCCTAGGAGCTCTGAGAGTACTAGTTAGTTCATATTGTTGTTTATTTTTTATTTGTACTTTGTTTCACTTGCTTAGACAAAATTATACATTAGATTTTGCATGAAGTGACAAAATAAAAATTCAAAAGAAAAAAAAAACAGAGAGCATTCTCCAAGGCGGCCTAAATCCTAGAGGAAGAAGCAAAATTTGAAGAGAAAAGAGAAGGAGAATTTATTTATAAAGCTAATGAAAGTTAAAAGTATCTGTTATCTGGGCCAATGGGATGGAATTCCTAAAGGCCAAAAAGTAGGGAAAAGTTTACTTTGGCTGTAATAAAGGGTCTGGCAGGGAGACCTAAATGAAGTAGAGCTGGAGTTGTGCCACATGAGACTGGAGGACAGAAGGGGCCATATTAGATTACATTAGCCACAGGAGGAAGTTTGCATTCTAAATCAACAAAATTGGTTACAAAAGTTCTTACTACCTTTTTGGACATCACTTGGGTATGACTCCATTTAAAGACTAAGTAGATTTGAAAAATACTCCATCCAACAGAACTGCTGCTCTGATTAATGGCAGGTTGGATTTATAGTGTTTAAACAAATTGGTAACTTGTTTCAAAATCATTGACCTAGGAGTTTGGAGTTGAAAGAAAGAGTAGAAAAATATGAAGGCTGGAATTGTCATGACTCTCTCTGCTTTTCTCTCATGCCCATGAGCTGCTGCCACTATATATATATATCCCTTCTGCATTCATGTTAGAATTAAGGGAGGAGGGGGAAGGGCCTGGGCAGCTATGTCTCTGTCATTTTATCAGGAAAGCAGTTTCCTCAGCTGAGCCTACAAGAGTCTTCTGCTTTCATGTCAGGGTCCCAGAAATGAGCTGCCTGTACAGGAAAATGCAAAAGTTACCACTTGGTTCTGAAACTCAACGGTCTGCAGTTGAGCGGCAGCAACAGACCAAGGGGTCAGAAATAACTTTGTGCTTAACCAGTGCTTTAATGCTGTGAGCCTTTAATACAGTTCCTCATGTAATGGTAACTCCATGACCATAAAATTATTTTCATTTGCTACTTCATAATTGTAGTTTTGCTGCTGTTATGAATTGTAATATAAATATTAGATATGCAGGATATCTGATATATAGGATATCTGGCATTTGACCCCTGTAAAGGGGTCATCTATTTCTCCAAGGGTTTACAGCCCATGGATTGAAAACCACTGGTCTAGTCATTTAAGATGCTACCCATAGGAATGTAAATGCAAAGAAAATGGTGATATAGCTACATGCCAACAAGAAAAGTAATAATCGTAGTAGGTAGATACACACAGAGCTTACATCATGCACCATGGAGAGGGGAACAAAACTATTCAGCAAACATTTTAAAGAATTAAGAATGTATAGAATAGAAACTGAAGTGAGCTCTATAAAGCAATACAAAATTGGGCAATATTGATATTGGAAAATATTGAATTTTTTGGAAGATGTAAAAATGTTCAGACTCCTATGATAGCAAGAGGAATGTGATACTGACAGACAGACAAACCACATATTTTTTACACATGTTATATTTATAACTTATTCCATGACCCTGTCTCCTAGAAATCTGTCTACTACCAGTCACCAGGAGATGACTGCCATGGTAGGAAATATTTTTAAATTAAAAGAAACTTAAAACAATGCAAATATCCATCAATAGGCAAATAAATTATAAGACATTCATACAGAGGGATATAACAAATAACATTTAAAAATGTAGACCATGTAAAATAACTTAACTAAATCTTACAAATCTCTAATAGAAGAAAAAAATAAGTCTTATAAAGAAACTTACAGTAAGACAAGATTTATTATAAGATCCAAAATAAGTAAAAATTTTTTTAAACTTTTATTGCATTATGATGTGAAAAGTTACATGATTTCAATTTATCTGAATTTGTTAACATTTAAAAACATATTTCAATTAAATATAATTGAATCACATTCTTGTTTCCCTTTTGTACCACTGCTCCTCCCAGAGACCCCCCCTTCAATACCAACAATATCTTTTTTGTCATATTCCTTAAAATTTATAAAATATTATAACAATAAAAATAAGAATTATAAAAGTTGTTTGATATAAGACAACAATCAATTTAACAGTCTTATGTAGGTGCTCGTCTACAGCAATAGTGAAAATACATTTTTCTCAATATAAATTTTAAATAACTCCAAACACATTAATTGTATACTTAAAAATAATGCATCACTACTAGTATTTTCTTAAATGAACATGAATATATAAAGTCTTTTTGTTTTGTTTTGTATTTAGTAGAGTTTAAAATCTTGGCTTTTACTGTGGTACAAGCCCAAAATAAGAACAATTTTTAGACAATGGGTTTCATTGTAATAAGGCTGTATTTCAATGACCCTCACATCACCAAAGGATTTTACCTCCATCGTAGCTAAGCTGAGAGTGGATAGTTCTGCTGCACCAAGAAATGAATTGTAGGCTCGATTTCTGGATACAGATTTCCTGCTATGGTCAAAACTATTTGACTTGAGTGAGTGACTTCATTCTCAGCCCACAGAGAACAGGTTACATTCATTTAAGAAATGGTGTAGGTATTAAGATGGTCTATCCATAAAGTCATTCGCCAACTGTTTCAATGAACAATGGTTCTGCTTGGAGGGTGGCACAGACATTAGGTGAGGGTAAGAATTTGGTTCACTAGCTGTGATAATTTGGGAAAGCATTCATCTCAGAGAAAGAGTAACTTATAAAGTCCTCTTCTTCAAACTTGATACAAGAGTTACAAATGTCAAGCAAAGCATTCAGTCTCCAAAATAAGTAAAATTTAAAATCCTTTTTAAAACTACATGAAAAGGTAATTATATTAAGTTACGTGTGTGTGTGTGTGTGTGTGTGTGTGTGTGTGTGTGTGTGTGTGTGCATACCCATGCTTGTGCATGCCACAGTGCACGTGTGGGGGTCAGAAGACAATTGGGCTCAGTTGTCTCTTCTACTGTATGGATTTCAAGATCACATTCATGTTGTAAAGCTTGGCCACAGCATCTTTACCTACTGAACCATTTCACTGGCCCTAAAACAGTTTTCAAATCAGAAGAATGTTGAACAAAAAATTAGCACAGTTACCCCTTGGAGGAATTGGGAAGAAACATGTAGTTCAACCACGCTGGAAAGCTTTGAATCTAAAGGTGGGCAGGAGCTTTGGAAGTATTCATTTAGTTTTATAACTGCCTATACCTTACTTACAGCCCTTTCACTATGAAATACTAGGCAATAAAAGTTTTAAGGAAAGTGAGCTATCAAACAGTGGAGTGACACAAAACAACTCTAAATTTCTGAATACAGAAATGGAGATACATGCAAGCATAAAATGTTATGTGTGGATTAATGGCTGTTTCCTCCTAGTAATTTTTCTGCCTTGTCCAGAATCCACAAAGCATATATATTAGTTGTAAAAAAAAAAAAAAAAAAAAAAAAAAAAAAAAAAAAAAAAAAAAAAAAAAAAAAAAAAAAAAAAAAAAAGTAGATGTCACTGAAAGCTCCTAACTAGAAACTCACATGCAATTATTTCTGGGTTCCTTGAATCAGGCTTTGAAAAATATCCCTAAAACTGACTCCTAAAACTGTTGAGTGACTCCCAAAACAAGGTGCCCAATGGCTTTGATTTTCCCCTAGATTTGTATTATCTCTGATAAGAAATAAGTTTCTAAAATATGTCTAAGTGGTTATCATGGAATAGGATCTTTTATTCAAAATGAGAATTGTAATGTAGTCTATTGTTTAAAAAAAATGCTTCTACACGGTTTAAATACTTTCATGCTCTTCTCATAAGATGGGAATTTGTGTTTGCTCCATGGAGACAGAAATAAATTAGAGAGCTGGAAGATATTTTAATTGGCTTTGGCTAGGTTTTTCCTAATTCTGTCTTCATTATCTGGGCTAGCAGAGCCCTCCTTGGATCTGTGCATGTGTTAAGCAGCCCTGTCCCTGCTCTCTGCTTTAGATACACAGGCCTTAGTCAAAACCAACATCTGTGGCTGGGAGAGTTCCAGTTTCTTCAAGAAGGGAGCTTCTCTTTAAGATGAAAGTGTTTGGTATATCCCACAAAAGCACATCTCTTGATTGGGAAAAATAGAATCTATAAATTTAAGATGGCAACAAGGGTCTTGTATTTTATCAAACATGCCACATCTCCTTGACTATGAAAACATAGCTCACATCCCCATGGACATATAGCCTAAGATTCTATGGATTGGGGACTGAGTTTCCATGACTGCCTCCTCTTTCAGATGTCAGTGACAAACCCCACCTTGTTTCATCTGTGCTTCTTGCCAGCAATAAGCAGAGCTTTCTACACACCCCTCCTCAGACTCGAGTACTTTCTAGAGGAGTTCAGAGAGAGCAAGGACATACTCCAGGGCTTTGTTACAGAAGATGGTTACAAAGGACATCAGTGACTGCTCCTGTGGTCGTTTGAATGGAAATGACCCCATGGGCTCATAGGGAGTGGCACTATTTGGAGCAGTGGCTTTGTTGGAGTAGGAGTGCTCTTGCTGGAATAGGTTTGTTTGGCCTTGTTAGAGGAATTATGTCATTGGGGATGGGTTTTGAGGTTTCAGATGCTCAAGCCAGTCCTAGTCTCTATTTCTCTCTCTCTCTTCCTGCTACCTATCTATCCAGGCATAGATATTTCAGCTACCTCTCCAGCACCATGTCTGCTTGCATGTCACCATGCTTCCTACCATGATAATAATGGATTAAGCCTCTGTACTATAAGCCAGCTCCAATTAAGTATTTTCCATCATAAGGGTTGTCATTGTCATGGTGTCTCTTCACAGCAATCAAAACCCTAACTAAGACAGCTTGCACCAGTACAGCACATGGGAAAGGGAACAGGACTTTCTTTCCTTATAGGGTATGGTCCATGCAAACTCTACCCATTCTGATTCTTACAGACTTTTATGGGGGCTACACAGGCATATCCGATAAAATCATTGGCCATTATGAGCAACTCAACCATCACTTTGGTTGATAGTGGGATGTAACATGGCCACATTAATTATTTGATAATTTCTCACTGTTAACTTGTAGCATGGTAAACACCAAGAAAGGTAAACAAAAAGATCTTTGAAGTCCATAATTTAAAACTATAAAATGTGGGTCTGGATTGACACTTCAACGGTTAAGAGCACTTGTTGCTTTAGCAGAGGACCAGGGTTTGGTCCCCAGTATTCATAGTGGGTGGCTCAAAATTGTCTGTCACTCTTGTTTCTGAGGATCTATTACTCTCTTCTGGCCTCAGCAGAGAACGGGCATACATATGACGCACATACATATATTCAGACAAAAATCCATATACGTAAAATTATAAAACATAATCTTAGAAATGTTAAACATTATCAAACTAAAACATTTGGGAGCTCTTAGGTCGCTGGTGTGTTGTTGTTGTCTTGATGGTGGTGGTGGTGGCAGTGGTGATGTGTGTGTAGGCTAGAGGTCAACCTCAAATTTTCTGAGTCTTCCCGAGGCCTGTGTGCACTGAATCCTCTTGATGCTCGATTTTACACCAGATTCTAAGGCACTGGTCAGTTTCCACTTTCTGGGGATTTATAGCCAGGTTTATGCTCTTGAGTGGTTACATATTTGGACTAAAAGGTACAGAACACTCATAGTAAATGATAGTGTAAAATAAACATTAATTGGAAACCTATGGAAGTTAGGCCTTTGAAACAATTGATTTTGTAGTCTCAGGATTTCGTTCACTAAGATAAAAAGGGCATTTTGCCTTACACACTGCTGTACTTCCCCTGCACTGCTGTGCTCATCCTCTTGACATTTTCCTTGGGTTGGGGGAATGAGCAGAGACAGGGAAGCTACACTTGCCCCTAGCTGATTTCCCAGCTCTTCCCCCAGGTCACTTGTTTGCAGAGACCCTCCAGAAAGCTCCAGTCAATCAACCCTTCGATTCTGCCACAGGACTCTGAGCACTAACACGTGTTGCAAATCTGCAGGGAGAGTAAGCCCTGCTTAATAGAAATAAAGGTGTGATTAAGGAGATAATCTGTTAAGTGTCAGTCACATTTTGAGATGTTATTATTCCTTGAAATTTTCTATTAGGGGCTTCACTTCTCCCCCCAAGAAAAGTTCATTGCCTGTGGCCCCAAGTGAAAGCAGTTATTCTTCCGCTTTAATTAATGGTGTGTGTGTGTGTGTGTGTGTGTGTGTGTGTGTGTGTGTGTGCAATTCTTACTCCTTAATTTACAGTTTTATGACTACTCCTCTTCTCCAGTCCTTTCCTCTTGCTCTCTTTCTCTCTCTCTTTCTCTGTCTCTCTCTGTCTCTGTCTCTCTCTGTCTGCCTCTCTCTCTCTCTCTCTCTCTCTCTCTCTCTCTCTCTCC
>NW_022196904.1:84742497-84786174 GCF_008632895.1 Mastomys coucha
CACACATACACACACACACACACACTCCAACAGTATATATAGACATAATATAGATTTAAAGTCAAAGGTCTCCCATCTTAAAAAAGAAAGCTCTAGGCCAGGCTGCAAATTTGTGTTGATGACATGCAGTTATTCAATAAGTGATCAGATAGAACTCAGGGCAACCAATTTACTATCTGACTGATGGATAGAATAAGGCTCTGCTGGACCATTGTCGAAATGCAAATGAGTTTTAGCTCCAAACATTCAGGAAAAGGGAGATTGATGGTGAAGCCAGTTGTTGCTCCCATTGCTCAAATGGGAGAACCATTGACTGATGAGCAGGGCTGAGGGGCGGACAAGGTCTGGGTGAGATACTGTAGGAGCTGGTATTTTCTGTCACTTCGGCATTTAGCAAGGAAGTCTCCTATTATGATAAGGCAGGTTGAACACAGAATGAGACTCTCCTACTAACTTCGTCTTTTCATTGTTGATGATGATGAATAGAATAAGAGGTGGCTAGGAGGGCGGGCGGCTACAGAGAGAAAGGGGAAGGCGCTTCACATTCATTTCTTTACAGTAACCTTTCCAAAATGTGAGTTCCATCTTGACCAGGAGCTCTTCCTCCTTCCCTTCCAACTGCTAAGTACACACACACACACACACACACACACACACACACACACACACCCCTTTAGCATAGGATTAGTGTTAATCCTATGTTAGCTTAGCTTAAAGAAGAACTCCACTCCCTTTGCATGCTTTCCTGAGACATTCCCTATAGGCACCCTGAAGACCAAATCCTTTGCCCCAGTATACTGTGTACAGTATTACTGTGTTATAGGCAAACATCAAGTCTTTAGGAAAATTCTTCTTCCATTATTCATACCTTGCACATGTTATCGAACTCTCTATGCTCAGTCCTCATGGCCATAAAATAGTTCACACAATTATTTATTCAACAAATATAATATGCAAAGCCTTCTGCTAGGTGCTGGGGACAGTAGTGATCAAATTTTGCCAAAGTAAAATGTTCATGTGAACAAAGGAATGTTCATGAACAAAATCAACTCTGAGAGGAAAGTATGTATTTCACTCACAGATTATAGTCTATCACTGAGTAAAGTCTAGGTAGTAACTCAAGACAGGAACCTAGGAGAAAGAACTTTGAAGCAAAAGCCATGGCAGGGGGATACTGACTGACTGGCTTTCTCCCAATGGTTTTCTCATCCCAGTATCTTATACTGTTGTGCCTGTTCAGGAAGTGTTCACAAACCCCGAAAGGCAACCAAACCAATCAAATTGTCCTACATGCTTGTCCATAAACATAATCAAGTCAGGTTATTTTCTCAGTTGAGGTTCCTCCTCACAAATTACAACAGTGTCAAGTTGACAGAAGATCTAGCCAGCACAGTTGAAGACGGAGATGGATATACCACGTTGTCAGGAAGGTTTATGTAGTGGGCCTTGCAAACCTAAGGCTGGGGCATTCAAGGGATGAGGAGATAGACACTCAACAATAGGCCAAATAGACCCTTTTATCAACGAGGCAGAGATAGTTTGAGATTATTCTAGCCTAATTAAGAAGGAATGACTCTGAGGGAAAATGGAGACACATGGGCATGTCAATAGTACTGAGGTGAGATCATGAAGGCCTGGAGCTTGCACAATAACTTAGAGAATTAAGAGAAGTGTGTGAATAGAAAAAAAAATCAAAGAAACTCACAGACTTAGGAAGACACAGAGTGCAAAGGGAAAGTCCAAAGTGATTTATGCTCTGGCTTGGGTAGGTTAGGCTCTAGCTTGGGTAGGTTAGGCTCTGGCTTGGGTAGGTTAGGCTCTGGCTTGGGTAGGCTAGGCTCTGGCTTGGGAAGGTTAGGCTCTGGCTTGGGTAGGTTAGGCTCTGGCTTGGGTAGGCATGGTAAAAGCCTGCCCAAGCTGAGAAGTCAGGTTAAAAGGCTAGGATGCAGGGAAAGCCATGCACATATCTGAGTTCCAGGAGGGGAGGACTCTGAAACTTGCCCATTTGCTGCTCGGTGTTGCTTTCCCTAAACTAAACCCAGGTAGGTAATTATTACCCTATCTTCAGTTGCTGGTTCAACAGATGTCCAAGAAATGAAAAGTGGAATGGAAAACAGAAAGAAAGAAAAAATAAAAAAAGAAGGAGGAGGTAAAAGAGGAGTGAGAGAGAGGAAGAAGGGAATGGAGGAGGGTGATGGAAGACTGGAGTGAATAAGAGAAGTAATGGACAAGAAAGGAACTGAGGAAGAAGGAGGAGGGAAATAAGAAACGAAGAAAAAGAGTAAATAATAGTATGTGGAAGGGAAGTAGGGAGGGAGGGAAAGAGGAAGGAAGGGAGAAAAAGGAAGGGTACGGTGAGAGAGAAAAGGGAGGAGAGAACAGGACAGTAATGGAGAAAAGAAGAAAGGGCCCATCCAACAATTAGATAAGCATCGATGGCCTTCAGCTTTGCCCAGTACCTCATATGCTATGGGCATGGGTCCTTAGATGTTTACCAGCCCTACCAAAAAGGTGAAAAAGAGAAGTGAGAATTTAAAAGTATGTGCCATTTATGAGAACCAACTAAATTCTAGACTTGCTCTCCTCATCCTTGCTGCAGCCTTCTGCAGTGCTCTGCAGGATTTGCTGAAGAGGCGTTATGCTGCTGGCATTTTCTGGGCTCTCTTATCAGGGGATGGCTAATAACTGGACTCTCTTAACTTGTCCTCTTCTGTTGCTTGATATTTGTCCTTCCCATCATCTACGCTACAGCTGCTCTATTTTATTTTTAAGACAGATTATAGCACCTAGCTTCCCTTGCCATCCCTTTGAGCATACTCTCTCAGGTACTACCCTAAGAAGCAGCTTGTTTTCTGACTGGTCTCAACTTGTTGGTCATCCTGCCAGCTGGAGACTACAAATGTAGGATGACTAATAGAAGCCTGGCTGCAGTGTCTGCCTATGAACCCAACATGCTCAAAACATTTTCAATGATACACCATGGCTTACTTTTGGAAGTTGGGCTTAATTGCGCTTAAAATACTGCTAGTGGAGAAGAGCGTTGGCAGATGCCTGCTGGGTGGAAACAACCGAGACAGACAAGTCTCATAGACCACACCTGGTGGACACAGCAGTCCGGATTGCTCTGGTAATATCCATCTGCACCTGCTCTCCAGCACAATGGTTAGCAGACTGCAGACATATTCTCGCGTTTCTTAGCTTAAATGATGAGCTCTATACCTAACTTTGTGATCTCTAATCATCGTCCTCTGAAATGAGACATCAGGAGTCCCACAGCAGATAAAGCATCTAATGCTCCACACAGTCAGATTGATGTCTGACAACTTATGTACTGGAATTTGGACTCTGGTCTAGGAAGGCAGATCAGACAGCAGCTTTCCACATGGAATTCATGGGAAGTAGGTGATCAAATCTTTTAGTGTCAAAAGAAGCATTTCTGTGTGACCCAGTAATTTTTCACTCTGCAAATGAAACTGTGTGCATACCCTTTTCCTGTGTTGGTATGCACCTGGCAGGGTATTCATGGTGGACTAACCCTGTATAAAAATATAAAACATAAACAATATGGCTTTCCTTCAGCCCTGGCTCTCACTCTTTCTTTCACCGACCCTCCCCCCAAGTTCCATTTTCCTCATCTCATTATCAGCAAATCATTGGCAAACAAGTAAACTATGTCATCAAATTCAAATCCATAGCCTCTCTTGATTAGCTGATTAACCTAAAGCAAGTAACATGAGCTCTCCTTTTCAATTTGTCTCTATATAAAATGGAGGCTAGTATCTATTCCATAGAACTATGTAATAAGAGTTAATATATATTAGTAAGGGCTAAATATGCTGATATATGTACTACCCCATACAGTCATGTTAGCCTATAGTAGCTACTTAACAACAATTAGTCTCTCTAACTCAACAATGGTCTAATAACTCTAATCAGTTTAAAGGAGCTAGGATTATCTCCCTTAGATGTTTTCCGGAACACCCTCACACTGAGCTTTACACCTCACACCTTTACGTCAAGGCATGTCAAGGACTCCATATTGATAGCATATACAGGTGTATTGGACAGGGGTCCTTTCAGTAATCTGGTCATAGAATTTCATTGTTTGCTTTCCTCGGAGCTTAAGAGCCCTATGAACATTGATCATATCCTGCCACATGCCTCAGCCTAGTATCTTCTGTGATACCTGTTGCAGGACAAAAAGGATCTTAGTCAGTGAAGAGAGCTGTACTATGGAGGGTCGGAGCACAGCCCTGCTGTGTTGAAGGAGCACAGCAGAGAAGATGGAGTGATGACACACAGGGATGTGATGATTCAAACAGGCTGGGGTTTACTCCACATTAGACCTAGATGAACTCAGCAAAGTTTTGATATCACTGGGGCCCAGAGACACTCTTGGTATCCCAAGTTGTACAAGGTAAACTGAGACCCAGGGGGATCACAACTCTAGTGCATCGCCAAGTGTGAATTAGACTCAGGGTTTCAGACACAGCCTTACGTGCTTCTTACATGTTTGCTTGAAAGGAAGCTGACACCTGGGGTTCCCCGTGGGCCAGCAAAAAGGGTTGACTTTGATATTGGAGACTCAGTGAGTGCAGGCTCCCCAAGTGTAAAACTAGAGCAATCAGAGTAGATACACAGTTGTTCTTAAAATAACATATTTCCTAGTGCACTTCAGTTACTCCTGTTTCTAGCTTTGCTGTGGTCACAATGCTTCCCCAGTTACAACAGAGCTGAGGTGGAATTCTTGCTGTAATGGCCAAAGAAAACCAATTAAAAAAAAAAAACATGTTTGTTAGTATGAATTATGCATGAACATTAATATACTTAAGTATAAATGAATTTAAATGAGCTTCATTTGAAGGTTTTTTTAAACACTGCAGATGTATAGATAGATATACAGGTTATATATGATAGGATAGGATTAGAAATATATTCAGAGACTAATAGGCTGGTTAATCATAATAACAGCAATAAGCAAAAAAAATGCATAATTACCCCCTGTCTGACACTGTTACTACTTTTGTGAATGATGAAGAAACTTAATATGTTTTCCCAAAGGTCCCACATTGTTTATCATCAGAGTTTGTGCTATTAACCCTGAAGCCAGACACAGCAGATTCTCAATATACATATGTTGCATGAATGGACCAAACATTTGAAATAAAAGTAGTATCTAATATACTACACTGTGTACCCGGCATGTGCCCATTTCACTCAGAAATACTGTCTATTGGGAGCTTAGCTTGTAACAAGGAGGTCAGCTATGAATAGCAGTAACAAACTAATAACCATTTGAAAACAGGATTAAAAAACACAGAGTACTTAAAGCATACATTTCAAGAAGAGCCATCCCTTCTTGATGCATGTAAGGATGGAGATAGTTTCTTTAGAGTTACTTTACATGATGCTGAGAAAAGGCACCTAACAAGAGCAAAGAAAAGGAAACAGGATTTGTTTTCCTGGGATTTTATTTTAATTGAGAGTATAGTCCATCTTTTCAGAGAAGCCATGATGTCAGAACCTTGAAGTGACTGGTCACATGGCATCAGCACTGAGAAAGCTGAGGGACTCCTGTTAATGTTCAGCTCACTTCCTTTTTCACTTAGTGTGGGACCCAACACTGCACTGGAATGGTCCTTGTGTATTTAGGGTGTGTCTTCCTAATTCTGTTGATCTAATCTAGAAATTCCATCACAGACCTACTCAGAAGTTTGTTCCTATGGTGATTCTAGAACTCACTAAGTTGGTAATCAAGGCACTATCATGTGGCTAGTAGATGAAATATACCTGACATCCCTGAAGGTCTTATGAATATTGAGATGGAATTGAAGAAGCTAAGCACAGAAAGAGGGGAAAAGGAGATGGGGGGAAAGACAGAGACAGAGATGTCTACCTGGTGAAATGCATGTAATAGGCAGGGAATGGTATGAAAAATTTCTTCTTTTTCTTTTTTTATTAATCATTTCATTTGTTTATATCTCAAATGATATCCCACTTCCCAGTTACCCCCTCCACCAACCCTCCAGCCCATAATATCCCACTTCTCAGTTACCCCTCCACCAACCTCCACATCCCACATCCACCCTCCTTCCTCCCCTTTGCCTGTATGAGAGTGCTCCCCCACCCATCCACACTCTCCTGCCCCTCTGCTCAAGCATCCCCCTACACTGGGGCATCAAACCTCCCCAGAACCAAGGCCTCCCCTCCCATTGCTGTCAGGCAAGGTCATCTTCTGCTACATATGTATCTGGAGCCATGGATCCCTCCTTGGTTGGTGGTCTAGACTCTGGGAGAACTGAGTGTTGTTCTTCCAATGGGGTTGCAATCTCCCTCCACTCCTTCAGTCCTTCTGCCAGCATCCTCACTGGGTTCCTTGAGTTCATCCTGATGGTTGGCTCCAAACATCTGCCTCTGCTTTGGTCAGTTGCTGACTGGACCTGCGAAGCAACCACCACACTGTCAGCCAGTGCCTCTTGACCACAGCAACGGTGTTGGGTTTGGTGTCTGCAGACATGATGGATCCCCAGGTAGGGCAGTCCCTGGTTGGCCCTTCCTTTACTCTCTGTTCCACCTTTTTGTCCCTGTTCTTCCTTTGGACAGGAGCATTTCTGGACTACAAATTTTGAGATGGGTAGGTAGTCCCTATTCTTCTTACTAAGACTAAGCATATGTATGACTATGGGCATCAAGTAGAATTGTAGGTCCACAGAGATGAGATGTTGTCTTCCTGACTCTCTTGACCTTTTCTTCATTTTCCTAGATGACCATACCAGATCTAGGCATCATCCTTGAATTAAATATGACAAAAGTAGGGAACAGAAGAGCCTCAGGAGACACTGACTGAGATTCTTCCCTTCCCAGAATCTACCAGCAGTCAAGTTCTTATTTTATTAGCTGGGCTCTGTCCCCTGGCAACTTCTAGCTGCAAAGATGTCTAGGAAAAAGAATAGTTGTCTTCCAAAGATTCCACAGTATTAGAGGAAGTAGAATAGGAATGGAAGTTGACTTAGCAGTGGGTACACAGGTCACCAATAATGGTGCTAATACCGAGTGTTCTCTGTCTTTATTCATGCCCATCACAAGCTAACTAACCATGCCACAAGCATTTACCTCATTCAAATGCTTATTACAACAGATTTCAAAAAGTCTTTCTTTTGCTCATGTTAAGGAGATTTACCAGGTGCCTAGGTTCAGTCATTTTCCCAACTCAAACATCTAACAGGGGGCAGAACTGAGTACTTGTACTTAGTTCAAATGCCCATCCACACCCTCTTTTATGGGAGTTACTAACTGATCAATCACATGTCTTATTTCTGTGTACTCTCATTACTAGTCCACAGGTGAAGAAATATAATCTCATGGAATTTAAAATCAACTTCTCTGAAGGTAGCTGAGCTGAGTTTCGTAGCCCATACTGCCTTCCTCATCCTAAATGCTTCCTTTCATGCTGTGCTGTCTTCAACAGGATTCTAATAGAAAAACAACTCCAGGCTACCCTGTTCAACTCACCACTCTCCTTTACTCTCCTCTCTAGTCCACTGCTACTAGTCAGGGCCAGGATTCCAGCACTGTAAAATAAACCCATTCAGAGTCCAACAAGCAATCTCATACATTTATTTTCTTTTTCTTATTTCCTTTCCTAAAATGTTACTCATACTATATGGCCTAACTGTCTGTCTGAAAACCTCCCTGGCTTCTCACCTTTCAACAGGTTGTCTGCATTCCTTAGTAAAACCTGGTCCTCCTGGTTTCCCTCTCCTCACTCTCCTGCCTAGTTATCCTTGCCTCTGACTCCTCCTCTGGCTAAGTCCAGTGCACCAAGTTTGCTTTTGTCAAATTACAGGTTTGGTCCAGCTTAATTTATCCAGTCCAGTGAGATCTTGAAGCAGGAACTCAAGTTTAGTCAGTGCTAAAAAGAGAAGATATTGCCAGTGGGAGCCAGAGCAGAAGTGAAGGCACAAGGGTGGGAAGATGAAGGATTCCTGGCACTCTTTCCATTAGTCAGTGTGACTACAGAGGCCTAAATATCATGTAGAGCTTATATCCTGTGTACTAATCTCAAAGGGTATTCTTTGGTCTTGTCATTTTTTTAATGATTAGCTTAGATGAACCTGCCCCTCCTATTCCAAGAAGAAATTTCACAGAAGTTCATAGGAAGTCTTCAGCATCAACCAGTTCTGGGTTCAAACTAGGGCAGTACGTGGCCTTGGGCAGTCCTCTTTCCTCCTCTCAAAATTTCAGTGACCCCATCTGCCAATACTTGGTAACTGAGCTGTCTCTTGGTGTCACCACAGGCCTTGAGAAACCCCAGGAAGAAAGAGTAGAAACATTGGTGTTCAAGTACATCCAGGTCTAATCACTGAAGCCCCATGGTTTTGTTGGGGGAAATTGCTTCAAAGGCATAACCTAAAAATCACCAGGGCAGGACTCCCAGCCAGTCCATAAGGACTCTTAAAATTGCAGTTTGTTTCATCTGGCTTCCTTTTATGTTGAAACAGGGAGAGAACTTACTGAAACACACTCATGACAAGGAAGGCAAACTGCTTATGTGCAGTGGGATGCGGAATTGCTCACCAAGGGTGACTTAATGGGACTCGGAATCAGCAACACAACCACACAGGTTAAGTCCCAGCCTCAGACTGCTGAGCACAAATGGCCTGGGCTTGAGGCTTAGCCCCAATATTAACTTCAATGACCTTGTACAGGTCACAGCAAGCTATCTGTCTCTTACCCAGCTCTATAAAATGGGTGTGAAAAAAAAAAAGATGCTGGCTATAAGCATGAAGATGTGAGAGTAATTTTTTAAAATTATACTTAATTTTAATTATTTTGCTATAAAATCACTGTAAAAGGTGAGGTGGATTATGGGTGTTATTAAGTTGGTCCTTCATACAATAGCCAAAGTCATAGGAAGGCCCTTCATAAATATTTCTGTCCTCAGGAACTCACGTTCTATCGGGAGAGGCTGACATGCGCATAAATCACTCTAATACAAGGTAAATAGTGGTAAGTACTATAGGGAAGGTACAAGCCAAAGGCCCTGGGGATATGGGAGTTGGGAGATTAATTTCTGCTACACATATCTGGAAAGGTTTCCTGAAGGAGATAGGATTTGGATAGGTCCTTGAAGTCTTGAGAGGGCTTTGATTTATACAGCCTTGTCTTGTGGCTTTCGAAGCATGTGGCACTGTCTCCTCTCAATTGACTCTGAGTCCTGAAGGGTAAGGACACTTATTATCATCTCCCATCTCCAGCTCCCCAGCAGAAGGTCAAACAGCCAATCATACATTGCTTTAGAGATGTTGCTTGAATCTAATTAATAACTCTTTTTTAAAAAAAAAATTGGGGGAAGTGGAGGAGCCCTAGTAACAATATCAGTAGAGCTTACTTGGTATCAGGTTATGCTGTGTGTCACATGGTCTAAGGCAAGGGCCCATCTTCATATGGCACACTGCTCACTCCCTGCTTCATTGGTTAGGGGACTAGGGTCCAAAGGAAGTATGTATTATCAACACTGAGCCCATAGCTAGTAAGTGGTGTGCCTAGATTTTTTACACTGATTACTTCTATCCTGTACTCGTGGTCATGGCATAGCACAGCTAGAAAATGAAGGTGATGTTTTGCATTAAAAAGTCTAAGAATAACAGGTTTTCTAGTATTTCTAGCAGAAAGTAAAATCTGTGAATCTAACAAATGTCTATTGTTTAAGGGTCTCTAGAGAAACAGAATTAATGGGGTATACATAGATCAATAGACAACAGAGGCAGGCAAAGAGACATTGAAGTTTATTTTAGTTTAGATTTTATTTGTTGAAAATAGATTTTTCTTTCATATAATACATCCTGAACACAGTTTTCCCTCCCTTCACTCCTCCCAGATCCTCCCGAACTCTCCATTCCTCCTGATCTACTTCCCCTCTACTTCTGTCTAAGTTAGGGTTTTACTGCTGAGAGCAGACACCATGACCATGGCAACTCTTACAAGGACAACATTTAATCAGGCAGGGCTGGCTTACAGGTTCAGAGGTTCAGTCTATTGTCATCAAGGTGGGAGTATGGCAGCATTCAGGCAGAAATGATACAGGAGGACCTTCTACATCTTCATCTGAAGGCTTCTAAGAGAAGACTGGCTCCAATGTGGTTAGGAGGAGGGTCTTAAAGCCACGCCCACAGTGACACACTTCCTCCAACAAGGCCACACCTTCAAATAGTGCCACTTCCTGGGCCAAGCATATTTAAACTACCACGGTTTCCCTTCAGAAAGGAGCAGGACACAAGAGACAACAACCAAACAAGACAAAATAAGGTACAATAAGACAAGGCAAAAAGCTCTCTTATCAAGGTTGGAGAAGGCAACCCAGTCTGAGGAAAAGAGTCCCAGGAACAGGCAAAAGAGTCAGAAACATGCCTGCTCTTATTTTTAGGGGTCCCACTGAAACACCAAGCTAAGACCCAAAACATACTCAGAAGTATAGAGTCATGTAGGCCTGGATGCTTGCCAATTTAGTCTCTGTGAGCACATGTGAGCCCGGCTTAATTGACTCAGTGGGCCGTGTTCTCCTGGTGTTCTCCATCCTCTCTGGCTTCTACAGTCTTTCTTACCCTCTTCCACAGGGTTCCCTAATCTCCAAGGGGAGTGGTACAATGGAGACCTCCAGTTTAGACTCTTTCTTCATATAATGTCTGGCTGTGGGTCACTGCACCCAGTCTCATCTGCTGCCAGAGGAACCCTTTTTGATGATGGCTGGAGAAAGCACCAATTTATGGGTATAGCAGAATATCACTAGGGATCATTTCATTGATTATTTTGCCTGTAAAATAGATAAAAACCAACCATGTTTCTATGCTATCCAGTCTCCAGGTCCTAGCTAACCAGGCAGTACTGGGCATGGGCTCCTTCTAATGGTATGGGCTTCAAGATAACCAGACTTTGGTTGGCCACCTCAGCAATTTCTATGCCACTATTGCTCTATTACATCATGCAGGCAAGTCTGATTGTAGATCAAGGATTTTTGTGGCTGGTTGGTGTACAGGGTTCTCTTTTGGTAGCCTGCAGAGTACTTTCTTGCACCAAAGAAATTAGAACATAGGGGTGAGGGCTCCATGCAGGCACCAATTCAACCTATGTTCAATGAGTTATATAGATATTATCCTCAGCAATGGAGTTCCACTGTCAGTTTTGGGGAGTGACAGTCTGTTCTAGCATCAGCCTGGGCTTCTTGGAGATCAACATAGAAAACACTGGCCAAAAAAATGGACAGTACAGACTCCATATTTTCTATTACTAGGGGTCCTAACTATGGTCACCATCATAGATTATAGGAAGTTTCCATTGGACTAGGTTTCCATACCACCCCTAAATAACCCCCAACTTTATCTATCTCTCTCTGCACTCTCTCCCTTCAAGCCCCCTACCTGATCCCTCCTGTTTCTGTCCCTACCTGCCCTACTACAGTAGCAAAATCTATTCTATTTCCCCTTTCCAGGGAGATCAATGAGCTTCCCTTACCCTACCTCAGAGGCCTACTTTTTAGCTAACCTCTCTGGCTCTGTAGATAACACTTTGATTATCATTTACTTAACAGCTAATATCTACTTATAAGTGAATTCATACCTCCTTTGTCTTTCTGGATCTGGGTTACCACATTCAGGATGATTTTTTTTCTAATTGTATTTCTTTGCCTACAAATTTCATGTCATATTTTTTTAACAACTGAGTAATACTCCATTGGGTAAATATACCACATTTTCTTTATCTATTTCTTGGTTGATGGTCATCTGGGTTGTTTTTAATTTCTAACTCATACAAATAAAGCCACAATGAACATAATTGGACAAGTGTCCTCGTGGTAGGATGGAACATCTATTAGGTATATGTCCAATGTGGTATAAGTGATCTTGAGATAAATTGATTCCAAATTTTCTGAGAGACTGCCATATTGATTTCCATAGTAGATCTACAAAGTTTGCACTCCAACCAGCAATGGAGAAATGTTCCTTTTGCTCCACATCCTTGTCACTATGAGCTGTCACTTGTATTATTGATCTTAGCCCTTTTTACAGATGTAAGATGGACTCTCAAAGTAGTTTGATTTGCATTTTTCTGATGGCCTAGGATGCTGAACATTTTTTTAAGTGTTCCTCAGCCATTTGAGATTCCTTTATTGAGAATTTTCTCTTTAGAACTGTATCCCATTTTTAAAATGGATTATTTGGTTTTTTTCATATCTAGGTTCTTGAGTTCTTTATAAATTTTGGACAGTATTCTTCTACCAGATATGAAGTTAAAATGAAGAAAAAATATTTTCACATTTTGTAGTCTGGTTGGGTGAAATGTTCGCTAAATATCTGTCAAGTCCATTTAGTTTATATCATCTGTTAGGTCCAATATTTTATGTTCAGTTTTTGTATGGATGACCTGTGATTTGCTGAAAGTTGAGTACTGAAGTCTCCCACTATTCATATGTGAGTATCAATATGTGATGTAAGCTGTAGTAGCATAAGTACATAAGTGGTTGTCCTTGTGTTTGGATCATAGAAGTTAAGAACTTAAATGTCTTCTTGGTGAATGTTTCCCCTAATAAGCATGTAGTGTCCTTCCCCATCTCCTTTTGTTAATTTTGGCTTGAAGTCTATTTTGTTAGATATTTAAATGGCTGCATCAGCTTCTTGTTTCTTAGATTCATTTGCTTGAAATATCTTTTTACAACCCTTTACTCTAAGGTAATGTCTATTCTTGATGTTGAGTTATATGTCTTGTATGCAACAGAAACCTAGATAATGTTTTTAATCCACTTCTGTTACTCTGTGTCTTTTTTTCTGGGAAATTGAGACCGTTGATATGGAGAGAAATCAATAACTGATGATTGTTAATATCTGTTATGTTATGTTGTTGTTGCTGCTGCTGCTGCAATGGTGGCCACTGTGGCAGTGATGTATGTTTCCCTCCTTTTGATTTTGCTGGTGTGAGATTATGTATTTCCTGTGTTTTCATGGGTGTAGTTAACCTCTTGGGATAGAATTTTCCTTCTAGCACATTCTATAGGGATTTATAGATAGATATTGTTTGAATTTGACTTTATCATTGAAATTTTTTATTTTCTCCATGTATGGTGTTTGAAAGTTTTGCTGGGTATAATAATTGGAGTTAGCATCTGTGGTCTCTATGACTCTGCAACACATCTGCCCAAGCCTTTCTGGGTTTATAGGCATATCCTTCTTTATAAAAATTTTCTTGTATGATTTTGTTGAAAATATCTTCTGGGCCTTGTAGTGGGGTTTTCTCCTTCATATATTTCTATTTTTCTTAGGTTTGATCTTTTCATAGTGCCCCAGATTTTCTAAATGTTTTATATCAGGAATTTTATAGATTTAACATTTTCTTTGACTGATACATGTATTTCTTGTATCATATGTTCAATGTCTGAGGTTCTTTTATCTCTTGTATTTTGTTGGTGAAGCTTGTCTCTGCAGTTCTTGTTAGAGTTCCTAGAAGTTTTATTTCCACAATTTTCTCATGTTTTTTATTTATTGATTTCTCAATGCCCATTTTCACATCTTGTACAGTTTCATTCATTTCCTTTAACTGTTTTTTCTTGTTTTCCTTTAATGTATTTATTTCTTCCAGTTTTTTATTGTTTGTTTGTTTGTTTGTGGTTTATAGTTTTCTGGATATCTTTAAAAGAAAATTTAAAAAGATATTTCTGGACAGATATTTAGCGAACATTTCACCCAATCAGACTACAGAATGTGAAAATAATTTTACTTCATTTTAACTTCATATCTGGTAGAAGAATACTGTCCAAAATTTATAAAGAACTGAAGAAGCTAGATATCAAAAAAACAAATAATCCATTTTTCAGATCTTTTTCTTCTGTTTCAGCTATTGTGGAACATCCAGGGTGTGCTGTTGTAAATGGCTTGGCTCAGGTGGAGACATACTGTCCTGGTTTTATTAATTTTGTTCTATATTGTCATCTAGGCATTTGAATTTGGGGTGAATATAGGTCTGGGTGCTGATTTCTGCATTTGTCTTTGTTGAATGGCTGACTTCTTCTTTAATTTATGTTTCCTTTCTGGATTTTCAGTGTTTTAACTGTTTTAATGGCCTGCTTGGCTCATGTGTTTATGGGTAGTGCTTGGTAATGTTGGAGGCTGGGGCAGAGGGAGGCTGGGAAGTGGGTGGTAGGATCCACAGCAGTCATGGGTAAAGAGATGGGGAAGATACAGCTGCTATTCTGTTGTGGCACTGGTGGTGAAACCAAGGATTAGGTCTAGGGAAACAGAGAAAGACAAAAAGGTCTACAGGCAGACTACCTGGTTTTCTGTGAGGCTTATTCTAACACATTCTCCAACAGGCAATGTGTGAGAGATAGCACACTCTGAATTCAGAGGGCAGGCTCACATGGTAAAGACTTAGACATTGCCAAGATTCTCTGTAGTATCTATGGCACAGACTTTTCTTCTCTCGAAAACTTTAGTTTCCGTTCTTAAAACCTTCAGAGAATTGGACAAAGTGCACCAACACCAGGGAAGGTAATTTACTTTACTTTGATTGTACCTCTTAATCCCTAGAACAAATATCTTCTTGGCTATGTCTACACAAGTGTTTGATCAAGCAACTGGAGATGCTAGCCTAGCCAAGTTGACAATTACCATTGAACATTGTACACAAAGATGGATCCCAGAAAAAAAATTATATGTAAGCTACCTTTTTCAATACATTTCTGCTTTTCTTAATTAAAAAATACATGAGAATGACAAAGTTTGAGAATTTGTGCATTTGTTAAGCAAAATAAGTATTTTTCTCATAAAATGGCTACTTTTGAAAAATTCATATAAGTTTAAAAATTAAGAGACTAGAAAATGCTTGTGCTTGATTTAAACATCAAAATATTTTCTGCATATTTGGTTTTGAGAGAATTGTTCATGGGAGAACAGTTTTTCAGAGAGTTCTAGAATTTCAGCTCTGAGAAATCTTGGGTATTTCTGAGAGGCCCCATGTGTCACACATGGGTGCACCAGACTCAGAAAGGACCTCCACATTACACTAGTGACAACAGGCAGGAGGAGCATCCATTAGGCTTGTTATCCAATCTTATTACAGCAGGAAGAAGACAAATAAACATGTGCAAAACCCACATTTCTCACTACTTGGTTGTGTGAACAGTATCTTGGCCAGCTGTCAACCAGATGTCAGTCCTCCTCAAAAGGACTGCATGAGTTGACAAGGCTTGCAGGGCATAGGGAGTCACTGGCCCATGGAATGGGGCAAGACTGGAGCACTCTGAGCTAACTGGTAGAAAGAACAGAGAAAGGAAATAAGAGAAAGAAAATGAATTGTGTGTTAAGGGACAATATCCTTGATGTGATCAGAAGGCCAAAGTTAAGAGGACAGAGGACATGTTCTCAATTCCCAATTTGCCTTTCTTCAGCTTCAAACTTGCCTCCGTGACTTCAGTCCCCTCTTCTAAATGAAGGGGAAAGTGCTTAGTTATATAAAGGTAGGGAAATCAAAAGACCAAGTTCTAAAGGCTATCTTTGTCACTTAGAAACAGTCTGTCTTGAAGCAGTACATGGAGACTCTCAAGTGCCTGCCCACAAAGGGGAATTAAACCTCTGCCTAGGATTTGTGAAGTGCCAGACCCAACATTGGTGTTCTAAAGTGGTGACCAGCTATGATTCTCCCCTTATGTCCTCCTCATCTTCTCCACAATGACATCCCAGAGGTCTCAGCTTCCTCCTTACCCATTCTGACTCTTCCTGCTCCTTCTGCAGCTCTCCCCTTTAAGCAGGCACTCAGTAGCTGTTCCTGGAGGCATCCCTGAGTATCAAGGGCTCTGCTGAGCTTCTCCTCCTGGAACCAGCATGTTTCCCCTAAAGCTACAGCCCCAGCTGCAGTCTAGAGGTGGTCCTTGCCCGCAGAAGAACTATCAAAGCTTCTCCTTGAAGCCTTGCTGTATTATTTCCACTCCCAGCTCCAGCTCTGAGAACCTTTGCCAAGTCTGCATGGTGAGAAAGCTAGGAGCCTTGCTAGGAGGTATGGGGTGGAAGCCTCAGAGTGGCTCCCAACAGCTAGTGCTGCTGAAATATTGATGATTTCCCTCCCACGCTTTGGAATCCAGGTGTGGCTGCCTTTGTGTGTCTCTCCCTAATAGCAACAGGGCCCAAAGAACACTTCCATTGTTGAGGTACCAGTGAGGTAAGGCCTCTTAAAATGTCTTCCCAGGCTCTGTAATCCAGTGTGAAGCTGGTCTGTAGGGCTTGGTCCATCTCACCACAGGAGATTTGCCTAGTGGAAGCTGAGGCAGAGACCATGAGCTTTCTCTGGCAGAAGCTTCACGGTGTGATGTGGGGTCTGGGAAGAAACTGATTGTAATCTGGGTGTCTGAGGCTGGGGACTCACTGTGTGAGTCACACTCAAGTCTGAGCTCATCCAGGCTTCGTGAGTTTGTAGCACTGCTCATAAAGCGAATGCTTGAGTTACAGACTAGGAGGGCTGTCTGGCAGCTCTCTGTTGCTGGAGATCCGGAACAGCCACACTGCTCGTGCTCACTGTCCAACACCTTTGGTTTCCTTTTTGAAGTCTAAGGCTCTCATTCTGATTCCTTCCCTCTTTAGCTTTCTGTCCCTGCTCTCTAGCTGAGCAAGAAGATAGGGTGTCAGGTCCTAAGCATGTTAGTGCTACACCTCCAGATCCCAAGTATATGAACAATCAAAATGCCCTCTATCTATTCCCTAGGGGACACAACACACCAAGGCCTAAACCCACCAAAAAAATCTTGAACCCCAGCATGCTATGGCCCCATCTGTAGCTCCCAATCCCTTCTCTACTCGATAGATGTGGAAACCACACCCCATCACCCCACAGGTACTTAAGAATTCACCCACCTTTCTTCCCAGCTGAGCGACAGGAGGTAATCCTGCCAGAAAACAGAAACTGACTCTCATAGTAACTACCTCCCCAGGCATCTTTTAGCATCCCTTTATTGTTTAAGGGAAGTACTGAAGACCAAGAGGAATTAGGAGACTTCCCAAGACCCCACATTGTATGTGTATATAACACACCCATGACACTGGCCTTTCCACTTCCCTTCATGGCTACGTCCATGCAAGTATCTCCTTGGCCTGAGATCTCACCAAGCTCGTCTGGCTTAGTTTTTGCCCAGCTTCCTAATAAATTAGGTGCCAACTGTTCTTTTGGCTTAGTGGATCACATTCCAACTGCACTTTCCAAGATAGAGCGAAACACTCTCAAGCTATTCAAACTCTGTCTCCCTTCGATCCCCTTTGAGCTCAATTATAAATTCCCAATGTACTTACTCTTGGTGATCCCCAAGGAGGGGCCAGTCCTGACTGAATAAAATGCTGCAACATACAGCAGGCTAAACCTCAGTATTATCTGGGTAAGCCTAGCTCTTTCTGTTGGTTCTGGGGTTAGAAGAAAGATGGCAAGACACAGTAGGGGAAATGTAGCAGAAGAAGATATTGGAGTGTTTGAGTCAAACAAGAGAAAACACATCTTAGGTGAGTGTTTTGATATGGCGGAATCCCTGCAAAAGCTACCTGGCTTCTTTGAGCTCCTATCTGCTTTGCTAGGAAATATGGATGCTGATCATTGCCTCTCAGGATTACTGTGAAGACTTGGGAAACGCTAGTGACGTGTCTGTTCTAAGCTAGAATTCTATTCGGTAGGTTTTGCCCACTGACTCCCTGGTTTTACCTACCTCTAAACTGGAGTATGTGTGTATATATGTGTATAAATATATTCATATATATATATATAGTCCAGACTCAGTGGTAGGAGAACAAATGGCCTCTGCATAAGGTCAAACAGCTTGGAGACAAGAGCCTTCCCTCCAAATCAGACAACCTTTCTTCTGCCTGCCATCTGCAACATTCCCTGATACAAATCCTCAACATCTTTGCTTTTCAATGCCATCAGTTGAAAAGCATACACTTACTGTGTCCCTCTTAAACAAACTAGACACTGTCTTACAGTTTATGTTGCTATAACAAAGTGGGTAAGGATGGGTGTGGGGTAAAGAAAGGAAGTTTATTCAGCTCATGGTTCTGAAGGATTGAGGACATGACAGCCTTCTGCTTGGCTCTGGTGAGACCTCCTGCTGGATGGCATCACAATGGTGGAATTGTATGTGGAAGAGAATGAGAAGCATTGTGGAATGGCACTTCCTGGGAGGTGTTTACCTCCTGAATGATAACCATTTTTATAAAAACTAACCCACCTCATGAGAACATTAATATTTTCCAAGGGTGAGCCCTGTGGCCCCATTACTTTCCACTAGACTCCACCTCTCAAATAATCCAGTACACAGCAGTGCCGCCCTAGGGACTAAGCTTCCAGAGATGCATCTAAACCATAGCAGGAACCATGCATCAGGAGGAAGCAGTGGTTACCCACAATAATTCTCAAAGAGTATAAGGATGTTGTAAAATACCGTTCCCTGGCTGAGTAAGTTATGACACACTGGGCTGAAGATTTCTTCATGCAGGACTCCAAGCCTTCCATCTGCCAGGACGCATTGGCCTATCCAAAACTGGAATATGTGTGCTACATCTCCCAAGAATATGACATCGGGCAGACATTTTGGAAACCATATGATGAACTTGGTGTTCCATTCAGTAGAAAAGGGCCTCTCTCAGCTTCCACAACACAGAAGAGGAAACACTTCACTTTCTCATCATCTTCACTCAGCATGCAATGCAAGAGAAAGATGATGGACCCTGATTCACACAAGGGAGTAGGTAAGGACTAACAGCTGTGGTTGTCCTCTTAGCTCTGCATTCCTGGTGTGGGCACACTCTCTTACACATGCACACACACATTCTCTCTCCCTCCCTCTCCTAACACACACAGAGATTAAAATACAAATCTTGAGCCAGATCATGATGTCATCAAGTGAAAGTACTATGGAAAGGCCCAAAGAGGCCCAGAGCTTAGAAATGTTACCCACAGGGCTTCTAAAGGGCTATGAGGCAGCGAACAAAAGTAGCTAGCTTTTGTCTCTTCATTTCATTTTTTTTCAATTATGTAAGCAGTGGGAGTCACAAAAGGTAGAACCTAGTGTGATGGCTTGAGATGCAGAGCCGATTACAGCCACGTGTACCAATTCAGCAGTGTTCTGAGCAAGAGCAAGCAGGCTCTGCACCTTGTGGGGTGGGGAGAATTCTCAGGAAGCCTTTGCCTGTGGGAGCAGTGTGGGCCACGTCACAGCTCTGCACTTCCATACAAGCTGGCTATTGACCTCTGTGAGCTTTCTATGCTAGAACAAACACCCAAGAACATGGACTTGTAAAAAGAAGAGACAAAGGTCTGTTTATTCTGGCCCATGGCTTAGAACATGTGCCTTCCATTCCCTGTCAGTGGAGCCCTTTGCCTTTGGGCTAGTGAGTTAAGGGGGGAGCATAAGAAGGACATATAAATGTCACTCATCTCATGACTAGGAAGCAAAGCTTTGAAGGGACTAGCATCATCCTAGCTCACTCAAGGGCATATTCCCTACTAAGCCCTGTCTTTTGATAGTTTTGCAACCTTCTAACAAGGGCAATCTAGAAACCTGCCTCCCGACATGTGAATATTTAGGAGATGTTTCTGTTTTGATCTCTTGCTAGTTCCATTCAAAGACTGGGAGGCTTCCACCCTTCATTTTGTTTCATGTGTGAATCACATGAAGAATCAGCCTCCATCCTAAAGCAGGGTATGATCTATTTCTCTTGTTTCTTCTTTATCCTCTGGCTCTACCACCACCACCAAATAAACATGCTATACATAAATGTCACAACCAAGGCACAATTTACCGGAGGAGTCCACAAGACAGTGTTGAGAATTTACGTGACACGCCATCCTCCTCGAAGGGCTTTCTTGATGTTTCTTATCTCACCCAGGCAGGCCTTGATTATGCTGTGTTTTCTCTGGAACATACCCCCCCACACACACACATACCTCAGAATATACTCATGTATGGAGTCTGAAGTCAAGCTAGCTCTGGTCTTTTATTAGTAGATTAAAGGCCGGGCTGGAGGATGCAGGCAAGTAGACAGCTCAAAGTCATTGAGCTTGGGATCACAGAGACGGTTTAAATCCTGGGTTTGCAACTTCCCAGTGGAGGAATCTTGTTCAAGTCACTTTGCTTTTACTGGACTCAATTTCCTTTTGAAGATGAAACTAACAACCCATTTTGTCTGGTCGTTTTGTGGACAGGATCAAAGAGGAGGCAGGGAGCCTGCCATGTGGCAACAAGAAGCCACTTGGTGAATGCAGTGACAGTGACTCCAAGAGGAACTGAGAAGTGTCTAAAGCCAGATGGTGACTGTTACAAAAGGAGGTGGGGGGACAGGTGCATGAGCCAGTATGTCTCAGCATAGACTGGGGCTGCTCTGGAGTGAAGGCAAGCCATGACAGGTCTCCATTAAAGAGATTAAGTGCTTGGCCTTGCATGAAGCTCTGGGTGCCACTCACAATGCAGCCTGACAGCTGAGCATCAGGGACTGCTGTGGAAATAAGCCAGGTGTCCCCCAGGACCCATGGGGGTTGGGGGTAGTAGATAAAGGCTGAATTAATTAATTAAAATAATAGCTGGAGATCTGCTTGATGTTCATTCAGATAAATGACAAGGCCACCTAATTGGTGAATGTGGAGGGGAATTTTTCATGAGTGATGTTTGACTATACATTGTAAATCATCTTTGGCAAAGTGAGAGTTCATTCTCTGTTTTATTTGTGGGTGCATGTGTTTCAGGGCCCAGGATAACTGCTGAAGCATAAAGTTGGCATGTCCTGGCCTAATTTTCAGCCTCGTCACAAGTGACTAAGAACAGCATATTGCCATGCTTAACTACTCTGGAGAGCAGAACACGAGCCAGAAGCTTCTGGATGCTCACTAACTCTTTGCAGTGGAAATTCTTGGCTCTCTGTGTTAGACAAGCTCCAAAGTCTGATTTAAACCCTCAAGTTTAGCCATAATGTTTCATATGGGTCTTGTTTATTCTTTCTAGGTAGTGGGTATGAGGACTACCTTTCTGGATTTTTCTGAGGTACCCATGAAGCTAACATAAGGAGAAGGGGTACCTGGTCCAATGGCTGCCACTCAGGTGCATGCTAGCTTGCCTTGTTTAGACATCACACTTGAGGTACTTACTTATCTGTGGAACTTTATATTGGATAAGCAAGGGAGAACAGAGAAGAGAGCCCAGAAGTCTATGTGTGACTTCAGGTACCTGTGCTCTGCTTCTGGGTATATAGGCCAGAAGGAGTACTCAGGAATAAAGGCCTAGTCAACACAGGGCTTTGGTAAGGCTATATTGCAAGACTGTCACGTGACAGAGAAAGGAGAAAAAGATATGGGATGAGAGAAAGGAGGAAGAAATGAGTCTAGGAGAAAGAATGAGTTATGAAGCCTCTGAGAACTGAGGAACATCAGTGTATCATGTGGCTGCAAGATGAGGCTGAGCATCTGGGCCACACAGAGAAGACGGTCTCAGAGGTACTACTGTATGCTAAGGAGCTGGAGTCTGGGGTCATCCTCTGCCCTACAGAAAGGATGCCCTACAGGAAGGAAGGACAGTATTTGGCTCCTAAGAAATATCTGAAATGGCAGACTGGACAGTATGGCAGGGTAATTTTTTTTTCACGGTAGGTGGAAGAAAAAGATTAGGGGACATTGTTTAGTCAACCATCATATTGATGCCCACCTACTAAGGGTCTTCTAAGAAATACAGGGTAAAACCAGATGAGGTCAGAAAGACCCTTGTTTGCTCACTAGGAGGCCTTTGCACAGAACCCAGACAGTTCCTCTTATGCGTCCACCAGTTTTTCTTATAAGGGTTGGTTTGAATCTCCCTTAACATGTTTTAACATGTTTAATCTCTTAACATGTTTTGATCATCTTGTTTAAGGAGAAGTCTTGGCTCCTTAATGCCACAAGGGTATCTGGGAGGCCTGGAGCTCATATGAGGCAGAAGACGACAGAAAGAGCAGAGGCCTTGGACGGGTTCCCAGCTCTGCCAACTTCTTTACTCTGTGACTTGACCAAGTAGCTGCAAAACTCTGGTCCTTCATTTCCTCAGCTGAAAACTGAGAGAACATTGCTAGGGCTCTTTTAAGAAGTCTCTCGTAACAGAGAGTGTTGTAAAAGCTGATTCAGATGTGAGAAATTACGAATTACCAGTGTGGTGAAGTCAAAACACCAGGCTAAATGTATCAAGCGACTGCTCTGTAAAAGAAATTGATCAAACTTCTTCATATTTTTAGACTTGGTTTTCCTCCTTGAATCTCAGGAAGCAGGTACTGTTATTGCCCTCGTTTCCCAGGTTAAAAAACTGAAACAATGCCAGTCATACCTCCCCTGAGCAGGGGTGCCAGAGCCAGAAACTGAACCCATGTCAGCTGATTTTGCTACTGAGCTGGGCAGTCTTGGTTGATCCTTGAAGAAGTTTCGCTTCTCTGTTTTATATTGGAAAATTCCTATAACTGGGTCATCCTTGAGATCCTCATTGAGAAAGTAGCTATGCTGTTTCCCCCTTCGAGATTGGTAGAGCTAGCTAGCGTGGTAGGCCACTGTGGACAACTGACAAATTAAGAAGTCAGTGAACATTGCTATCTCCTTTTCTGAACCCCAGGAAGGAGAGGGCAGCTGTGTTTCTCTAAGTCTTGGCATAGCCTAGAGTGGACATGAGTCGGGAGGGGCAGGAAAGGGGTGAATGGGTGGATGGGAAGATGGAATAAAGATAGTTGAGTGCTTGCTGTGCGAACAGAAGGACTCGAATTCAGTTACCAACACAGATGTAAAAAGTCAGGTACCTCTATTCCAAGAGCTAAGAGGATAGAGACAAAACAATCCCTGGGGCTCTCTGGCCAGCCAGTTTAGTCAACTCAGCAAGCTGCAGGCTCAGTGTGAGACTCTGTCTTTAAAAATAAGATCAGAGAGCACAGAAGAAGAAATGCGTTGTCAACCTCTAGCCTCCCCATGCACATATGTGTAACATGAACCTGAACATGCATGTTCACACACAAATGAAGGAACAAAATGGTTACAAGTCTTGACAAAGCCTAAAAGAACATAATCAGGTGATCATTGATCACAACAGAGACAGTGACAAAGGGGCCCATGAGGCAGTGTTCTAGAATGATTAGATAAATGAAAACCTGTGTGGGTGGGGGGGTGTGCTCTGCATCTCCTGACAAAGGCAGGAGGGTTGCTTTTGAGGATGAGGGCCAAGGGAACTCTGGGGAGGTTTTACTTGAGGTAAAACAAGGGAATGACAGTGGTATTGCTTTTGCCCAAAGGCAAGCGTTGCATGTACATGTAACTAATAAGTACGAGGAGAATGTGGTAAGGCCTAAACAATTCTAGTTTTCCCCTCCCTCTTTGCCCCTGTGGTGGTGGTAGTTGAGGGAGGAGAGAAAGCTGGAAGCCTCTCTTTTCATCAGGGGGAAAAACTGTATGCCACAGAGATGGGTTGGAATCAACACTTCAGCTTCTCTTTTCCTACAAAAAAAAAAAAAAATTTTAATTTTAACATGAAAATTTGATGAGCAAATATGCAGCCTTGCCTGGGTCGATATGAGCATTTCAAACGCATTTACTGTCATTACTGAGAGAATCTCCAGTTCGTGGACCATTAAGACAAAGCACTGAGGACATTAAATACATCATGCCTAGGGTAACCATTCTGCGGGCATTGTGGGAAGAGATGCTTTTCCTGCAAGTGGTGGTGGTTGGTAAAGGGATGTTTCTGGAAAATGGCCTTGTTGGGAGGGACAACAGCTCATCAGGACAGATAACTGAGGGAAAGAAGGGGAGAAGTAGGATTTTGTGTAAATCCAGCCACAGTCTTCTTTCTGTGTCACCAGTCAGCTGAGGGATGGATTTGTTAAAATATTATTAATGGTGCCCCTACTATGTGTTCTCAGTGTGTTCCATGCATGGACTATTTCAGAATTAGCAAATGGAATAAACCCCTCCCCCAGAGGGATTTGTTACATTCAGGTGGTGTAAAATTGTTATAGGGAAATATGTCTCCCCAAAATGCATAGGAATCCCTAGGCACCCAAGTGGTAGGATGAACAGACCGGGCCTGAAGACATTCTCTAGGAGAAATGGGGACAGGGGGCTTGGGCATTTGTTATAGCCCATCTGTGACTCACAAAAAGATGGCCATCTGTGAGCCAGCAAGCCATAGGTCTCTCCCCGGAACCGTGAGCCTGGTTGCACAGCTTCCAGAATTGTGTGCAGATAAACCTCTGTTGTTTATCTCACACTGGCTGCATCCTTTGCCATGGAGGACACAGATCGCTAATAAATATGTATTTCAAATCACAGGATGCTACCTGGTGGGAAGTCCTGTGGAGGAATTGAAGGAAAGGAATAATCAAAATGCTGTAAGTGGGTTGTAGGCAGGGAGAGGCTGTGACTCTCAGTAGTGACTCTAAGAGACCCCCACTCCACCCCCACACTCTGAGCCAAGCCAAAGGCTAGCCACACACCGATGATAAGAGCCCAATTTTCTGCAGTGTTATTTTTTTCACCAAGTGTCATCAAAGGAAGCTAACCCTCCAGCTCCACTTGTCACCAGCAGAATGACATCAGGCCAGTGCTTCACACATTCTGATGTACACTGGGATTGCCTTTTAAGGACAATAAGATGGGGCCGCCTCATGAAAATCTGATTCACTAGGTCCAGCTTTAGCTTGGGAATCTGCATTTCTCGTAAGTCCCCTGCTGCCACTGCTGTCACTACTGCCACTGCTGCCACTGCCACTAGACTGGGTCCTCATGTGAGAACCTCTGCACTCTATAATAAAACCCATATTGCCTTCGTTTCTCAGCTATGAACTGGGAATGCTAATTCCTCCATTACAGGGTGGCCATTAGCCTTAGGACACCCAGTTCTCAGCAAGTGATTGCTGCTGCTGCTGCTGCTGCTGCTGCTGCTGCTGCTGCTGCTGCTGCTGCTGCTTTTGCTATTTGAGTCTGTCAGCAAAGACATAGTGTCACATGCCCTCTCTAGGAGAGAATGCCCTGGGCTAAGCAAACAGGCTTGGCAGAGATGGCCCCAGTCTGCTCAGGAGTTAGGGCTACCAGGTGTTTGCTAGAGATAACAACAGGATGAGTAGAAATGGAAATCTTGGCTTCAGCTTAATGGGGAATGGGCAGGTGAGGGAGCTTGATGGGGTGTCTGAGCAGGAAGAGGGGACATAGCTGGAAGAGAAAGAGTGCCTATCCAGGGCACTGTGTGCATCTGCTGAATGTAAATGTGCACCGAGATACGAAGGACTTCCGTGAGCTGTGACAACATGCTTGGTTTTAACCTGAAGTCATGAGGGACCAATGAAGGATTTATTCAGGAAATCATATAAGTGCATCAGACTCCTTAGGGGAACACTGCTTGAAATGGCACGGAGAAAGCACTGGAATAGAAAGTTGTGTCTGAAAGCTGGGAGACAAATATCACAGATTATGATGGGGAGGGCTGGGAACTTTCATAAAGACCCTGTCTGGGAGAAACTAGCACTTGTTTTGTTGTTGGTTTGTTTGTTTGTTTGTTTTTGTTTTTGTTTTTCAAGACAAGGTTTCTTTGTATAGCCCTGGCTATCCTGGAACTCACTCTGTAGACCAGGCTGACCTTGAACTCAGAAATCCGCCTGCCTCTGCCTCCCAAGTGCTGAGATTAAAGGCCTGCACCACCGAAACCAGCAGAAACCAGCACTTTGTAATCCAGCCCACAGTTTGATTAATAGATGGCTCTGGCTTGAGGCTAGGTTTTACCCAAATGAGAACAGCTTCTGCTAAAGTGTTTGCCACAAAAACTTAAAGACCGAGTTTCCATTTCTAATACCTATGTCAAAGCAAGACGTGGTAGTATGAACCTATAACTTTAGCACTAGAGCTAACTCACCAGCCAGGCTAGCCAACGGGTGATCTCCAGGTACATAGAGAGGCCCTGTCCAAGTAACAACACCAGGGAGGGAACAGAGATAGAGGAAGATGCCCAACATCAATCCCTGGCCCACGAGTGCATATGCCCACAAGTTCATAGTCCCACGAGTGCATATGCCCTCACACTCAAGTGCACAAACACATACTTAGAAGATGAACTTTGATATGTTCAAGGCTGATACCATCTTGGATCATTCTGGAAAGCTCAGCAAGCTGAAAGACATCCTATTTTGTGGAACAAGATACAAACAGCACAAGTATATGACCCAGCCACAAACTAGAGTTTCCCCCTTCTGGGAACACATTCGACCCTTCTTGGCTCCTTGTGATTGATCTTTACAACTTCTTGGATAAAGTTCCATATTACTTATTCCTGGGGCCTAACACATAGCCCTTTTCCCACTTTCTCTGGGCAGCTTTCTCAGATTCTTGCTGATTCAGTGAGTTGTCTCCTCCTCTGGATTTTTTTCCCCAGAAACTCATTCATCTCTGCCGCATTTGGTGTTTTATATTTTAATGCGCATGTCCATTGTCTCTTTCCCTCTTATTTATTGCTGCATGCTGGTAGCTAAAAGTGAGCCTGCCGGTAGAGTGGGTTGTCAGGATGAGTGAGTGAAGGAAGGAAAGGCATCAGGGGGTGTGTAGAAGAATCAAGATTTTCCCTTATGATCAAAAAGAAGCCCTGGGATGGTAGACTTTATGTGATGACTATTTTCCAGAAGTCCCAGGCAGCTGAAGCCTTAGGCTTATTCACCACTTACCTCAACAGTCGTACCTTTCCAGGCTCTTCTCCTCAGCTCTTGGTCCCCACCCTGTTCTCCCTGGCCCTGGGCCAGCTCTGCTTTGTTTTTGTGGGAGCTCCACCTGGCTCCAAAATACAGTGAGACATACCTCATTACCTGCTAAAACAGAGTACAGATGCTCTGGGCCAAAACAAACACTCACATCCTTCTGCCACCAAAGCAGGACTAGGGAAAAGTCACAGAGAAGAGTTTGCCTCATGCTGGCTGCTACATCTATGGGCGTTCTTTGTCTCTGAATTCCTTCCCAGAAGGAATGTGCACTGACCACACAGGAAACAGGCTCTTTTCAAAGCCTTGGGAACTTAAGAGTTCTAAGCCTACAGTCTTCCAAATGATGTTCATTTGACAGCTAGACCTGAGTTTGTAACATCGAAAGTGGTTGACATTTACAAAAACTTTTGGAAGTCAGTGCTAAAATAGGACCAGAGCTGAGATGTATTCATTTGTCGGTTCACTTTCAATAAAATCTTAGTGGTCCCTAGGAGAGACCGAAACCAAGATACCAACTCACCGTGGAAGCCACAGTCTGATCTTAGCATCATTAGTGTAAAGATGATCAGGATTCTTCATTCTGAATTGGGTACTTGGGAGGATACCCAATAACTGACCAGAATGAATAAGTAAATGAACAAATAGTAAGTATCCAAATAAAGTCCCTACATCATTATGCAGCATCATTGATGTTCAATAAAATGTTTTTACAATTTTCTTTTCCCCACCCAATAACTTTTTATTTAACTTTGACTTCTCTTCTACAAACTTTGGAGACCCTTTCTTTTTCCTCCTACTGTTCTAGTATCATTCCTGTAGTCCAGGCACTTTCTTCTAGGGCAAAAGTTCCTGGATGAACCTTTGCAAAAAGGGTTGATCTCTGTCATTTGAGCATGTCTACCTTCTTGAAAGTGGGTGGCCTAGAACAGGCATTGAGAAAATATACAGTTGGGATTGGACCTTTTAGCCTCTTTGAAAGGATAACATGAGAGGATGTATTGTAAATCCTGTCACGTGAATGGAAAACCAAGAAGCAAGTCTCTCCAGTGACCTTTCCACTTAGTCTCCCAGTGGAAGAGTGAGAAACGGAACCTGGGTGTGAGAAGCACTCTGGGGGTTTCTGGGGTTTCCACTCATCTCCTGTCTGTTCCTCTCTGGCACCTTGGATCACAGAACACAGCCTTTGTTAGAAAAGTTTGCTAGTAGATCTGAGAACTTGTTCCCCAATGACTGTGGAGATCAAAGAAATCCCTTTGTATATGGGAGTGACAGATTCTTTATTTTGCTCTTGATGGAGCGTGTGTGTCTGTGTTTGTGTGTGTGTGCGTGTGTGTGCGTGTGCGTGTGCGTGTGCGTGTGTGTGTGTGTGTGTGTGTGTGTGTGTGAGAGAGAGAGACAAAACTGGAGTGGAAGGGTGGAACTCAGGGAGTTAAAGAAGAGACAGGGATAGTGCAGAAGTAGGCCAGCTACAAGGTCCACTAAGTGAAGCCCAGTGAGGACACTCTTTCCCAGGCACAGTGTGTGCTCATCTGTGGAGACACCATGGAGATATTTTCTTTGTCTTACAACAATTATTGGATGTTATCTGATAAAATCTAGATTTCAAGCTCCTCTTAAAATTGTAAAATTGTGGAAGGCGGAGAGATAGATCAGCAGTTACCTGCGTTTCTGCTCTTAAGACCCAAGTTCAGTTCCCAGAACTCATATCTGCTGGCTTAACCTGCATATCCACTTCGAAGGAATCTAATCCTCTAGCCTGGCCTCTGAGCACTGGATGCACTTGGTATACATTCATACATACATACATACATACATACATACATACATACATACACACACACACACACACACACAAACACACACACACACTCAGGCACATTCACATACATAAACATACACATACATGTAAAGTAAGCAACAAACCTTTTATAAAATCTGAAATTGGTACAAGCCAGGTGATTGGTGCTATCTTGTATCCCTATGGGGCTCATGCATTCTAGTTTGTCATAGTCCTCACTTTTCCCAGATGTTCTGCATGCCTCTCTGGCCGTCTTCACTCATGAGCATTACCAACTTGGCACTACTTAGCTTCTGATTGGCAGTGAGTGTTTGAACCAGAAAGAAAGTGAGGACTGAAGTAGCAAGTCTTGCTCTTAGCCAAGAGCTCCCAGGTACAGATCAAGTACTGTGACATCACTAGGCTAAAGTAGCATCATTCCCATTGTAAGACTGATAAAACTCAGCCTCAATTAGGGTCAGTGTCATGACCATGGCAACCAGCAAGTAGGTTGTGGAGCTCAGACTGATCCTAAACTCTAAACCCTCTCTGAACTGTGCCAAGCACTCAATAGCACTCCATGCTCCCACACCACCTCTGCCTCTAGCTTTAGATTTGCTTTGATTCTGAACTTGGATGCTGACCCAGAAGGTCTAGTTCATTTGCATATTAATTGAATGTGGTCTGAGAGAAGGGTCATCAGTTCCAGAGCACAGTCGAAAGGCACATTTTTAAAAACCCTAGACAAGCCAATGTGTCATTTGCTGGCTCTTGACTAAGGGAAAAAGAAAGAGAAATAATTAAGTTGCCTGAGTGTTTGGACTTCACTGTTCAGACCACTAATTGCCAAAGGCAGTAGACTGATCATGGAGAAAGACAGGAGTTCTGCTTTACCACATCCAAAGCCCCTATTGGTTGTAGACATGACAAAAGAAGTTAGAACTAAGGAGGAAAGTGTGTGTGTGTGTGTGTGTGTGTGTGTTTGTGTTGTGTTGGTGGTTTGAATATATTTGGCCAAGAGAGTGGCACTATTAGAAGTTGTGGCCTTGGAGAAAGTGAATCGCTGTGGGGGTGGGCTTTGAGACACAATGCCTAGCTGCCTGGAAGCCAGCAGTCTTCTCCTAGCAGCCTTCAGATGAAGATGTAGAACTCTCAGCTCCTCCCATTCCATGCCTGCCTGGATGCTGCCATGCTCCTACTTACATGATAATAGATCAAACCTCTGAACCTATAAGCCAGTCCCAATTAAATGTTGTCTTTTATAATTAGCCTTGGTCATAGTCATAGGCGTGTGTGTGTATGTGTGTGTGTATTTAAATGTGTGGATATATATATTTTGAAAAATGTGTTTTAAGTCAAATTCTTTAAAAAACCTGGATCTCCCTGTCACAGGGACCTGGGGAGTCCCACCATTGCTGCTCACTTTGCTTTCCAATCAGGTCATGATTTCTGTAACAAGTGTAGGAAGATCTTACCATATGTCTGAAACTTCAATATTTTTACCTTCTCATCGGACCTGTAGTCATGCTTCACAACAGGGCTTCTTAAACTTTTCCCACATGAGACACCTTTTTCACCCGAGAAATTTCTATGTTATGGGATACACATGTAGAAAATGCATTTACAAATCAAGCATTTACTGATGATAAATCATAATAAATTTTATTTTGAAATAATTATTTGCTATGCAAAGAGCTTTTCCATGTATTAAGATTAAAACAAATTCACACACTAATGAGATACATGGCTGCGCTTGTTGATTTTTACATAAAGATAAGATCTTGGCTGAATATCTGATGCTTCACAACTCAGACCATCTTCAGAGGGTTGCAGGCTGATCAATAGTTTGATTTTATAATCATCAATGCTGAAAACTCAGCTTTGCATAAATAAAGAATACAAGATACAGGCGAGTATCTGGGTCATTTGGGTAACTTGGAATTTCTGTGCTAATCCCAAGTTAAACTCACATAGTGATGTGTGTGTGTGTTTGTGTGTGTGTGTGTGTGTGTGTGTCTGTGTGTCTGTGTGTGTGTGACTGAAGTCATCAATTCAAACAGCAAACTTCACATCAAACATTTTAACACAATGCAAGCCAGAGACATACGGATTTGATACTTAGAGCCTGTACAGGCTGGTTTTATGTATCAACTTGTGTACAAGCTGGAGTTATTACAAAGAAAGGAAATGCCTCCATGAGATCCAGCTGTAAAGCATTTTTCAATTAGTGATCAAGGGTGAGAGGGCCCATTGTGGATGGTGCCATCCCTGGGCTGGTAGTCTTGGGTTCTATAAGAAAGCAAGCCAGTAAGTTACATCCTTTCATGGCCTCTGCATCAGCTCCTGCTTCCTGATCTGCTTGAGTTCCTTTCCTGACTTCCTTTGGTGATGAACAGCAATGCGGAAATGTAAGCTGAATAAACCCTTTCCTCCCCAACTTGCTTCTTGGTCATGATGCTTGTGCAGGAATAGAAACCCTGACTAAGACAGAGACTAAGGACTGACATTTGGAAAATGTTTAAAGTTTTTGTACTCGTGGGAAAGTGGTGGCCATATAAATACCACGTGCTAGCAGGTGGCACCACTGGAGCTCCAAAAGTTTTTGTTCTCATAATTAAATTATTATATTTCTAGATGGACAGAAAACTGAATAAGCGGGTACAAATGTTGCAGGTCCCAAGGTACAGTAGTCTCCTCAGAATGGAAGTGTTACCCATTGAGATTCTGGTATTACACAGCAGAATGGTGTGTGTGTGTGTGTGCACACGTGTGTTCAGAACCAACAAAGTCACACAATTGAACATGGACTGATGTTGAGAGAAACACCCTAGATCCACCACACATTTCAGTTTTGATTAATTTTTCATCATTGTGAGTTCGGAAACCTTTACTGTCTCTAATTTTCTAATTAAGAAGCTGGGCTTTCACCTATGTCTTGTTCCCATTTCAAAGATGAGAAAGCTGAGTTTCAGAGAGATTTAACTGATATCCTTTCCTCAGCCCTCTGCCATAGCCAACTACCGGCTGCTTTTAACACAGACTTCACAAATTGCCAATGAGGTGAGGACAGTATTAAGAGACCAAATTCTGATGTTAGTAGGTTCAGAGCCTCACATGCAGAAACAGAAGCCCCTCTGACACCCACATTTTGCATCAGAAGAAGAGAACTATGGGCCCCTGCGTTCTCATAGAAGCAAACTGAAAGATGTATATGAGCAACTGGTGTATCCTGAAAAACCCCAAAGTTTGCTGTTAAACTTGCATCCTGTGCATGTACACACATATATGAAAGTGTTATATACCTTAAATATATATGATTTAAATAAAAGAAGGACCAGAGGGGGGCTGGGAACTCAGGGGTATTTTTGCATTGTGTCTCCAGGACTGGAAGTAAGGCATAGAAACAGGACCAAGGCAGAGTTCCAGTGAGGTCTAGAATGATTTGCACTTTACGCTGGTAAATGCAGAACTCTCCTTGTTCTTGCCCAGATCAGCCAAGGCTGATACATAAGTGCACAGGGTCAGAGGATGGATGGGTAACCAATTGCATGGAAGAGGCTAAGATATAGACCAGAAGACCAGAGCCAAGTACCTCAGAAGGAAACAAAATGCCAATTAAGTCTAAGTGAAATTCTTTTAAGAATCAACTTCATCAAAATTATTTGAGCCATTTTTCTGGGGAAAAAAAAGACTCATTCTTGGGATATATAATCCAGGTGTTCTAGATTAGAATTTGTTAAAGTTCAGTAGTCAAAGGCAGAGGGGGAAGTGGAGGAAGAGGACTGGCTGTGATACATCTTTCCTAAGTAATTCTTGGAGAACCCGGATTAGACATCACTTTTTTAATGCCTTCCCTAGTGAAATGATCAGGAGGGGTTTGCATGATAGTACCCAAGTATGGGCCTAGGTACAAGGTCTATCTCATCCACTCTTAGCTGTCCTCAGGGACAGGACACTCAAGGTACCAACGCACACCGTTGTTACAATATCAAGAGACACACAACAGAAGGAGCCAGGCATCCTGGAGGGGGGCTCACAGAAAGGACCTAGCCAAGAGCTTGGCACAGACAAATCTCCAGCAATTATTAGGCACTGCTTGTGGAAGGTGGTTTAAAGAACAGGGATGTTAAGGCACTCATAGTGACCACAAGAAGTCAACAAAGCAAGCAATCAGATTTCCTGTTCTGAAGGCTCCTGGCCAGTGCAATTTAGCTCCCCCAGCAAAATAATTGTCCATGTCTCGAGAAAACTCATGGCATACTCAAGCTTTAGCTCTGATTGGCCTAGGTGGATTTATATAGCAGGGTATGTACTGCACACAACAAGAGGGTCTGGGAAGGACTGTCCATGGGAAGAAATCTCTCTCCCTAGTGGATCTTAGCTTGGGGTTGGCTCTGCATGTTAAGTGGCATGCTGACACCACTCGGAGTAGGCAGATAACTTTATTAGATGAAGGGTCAAGTGCAGTAAGATGCTTGGAGGCTTTTAGAAAAAACATTAGAAACATTTACCATGACGTTATTGACAATCTGGTTAATAAGCCGCCTGGACTGGCTTGATCCTGCTGGGATCAGCAACTTGCACTCTGCGTGCCTTTTTTTTCCTCCTCTTGGGGCCCCAAGGTACTTGGTGTGCACCTCCTTTCTGATGCTTTTCACCTGTGCTTCCACTGGGAATGACCTCCTACTTCAACTAAAAGGTTTCTTCAAGGGCATTAGATAGTTCCTTCTGTCTGTGTTTCTTTTATACTTAACACATACGTTGGCAGTTACAGATGGTCCCTGGTTGGCGAGAATTTCTTAGTGACATGCTGTGGTATATGGTCTTATAATGCTGAAAAGTCTCATCGGCCACAGGAGCATGTGGTTATCGTATGTGAGATGGGCTTTGTGTTTGTGCTTTTGCCCCACTGATGGCTTCTGTAAGCAGGCTGAGTGGATTTGAGCTAGGTAATGATGGGCTGCAATGCTCAGTAGGTTAGGTGTGTTAAATCCATTTTTAACATCTGCTATTGTCATGTCCACATGTGTTTATCAGGGTACAGCTCTCCCAGGTAGAGGTGTATCTGTAACAGCCCTGGACAATTAGTATACTAATGACTTTATCCTTCATAAACATCCTCATACCTATTTTTGTTCTTCCAATTTTCTCTTGCTTTCCTATATTTTTTTCTTTTTTATTTAAATTGTTCATATAGTTTGTTTCCCCTACCACAACCTCCAACTCTTCCAAGATCCTCCCCATCTATCTTCATGTTCTATCTATCTATCTATCTATCTATCTATCTATCTATCTATCTATCTATCTATCTATCCTTCTCTATCTCTCTCAACAAAACCTGTAAATAAAACAAGACAACAGCTTTTCGATTATGAATGTAAGCCTGTGTCCACTTCTCCACCTCAATGCTGGGATTTTGTCTGCTTTGAACCTGGGTCAGTCTTATATGTGCTGCCACTGTCTCTGAGTTCTCGTGTGCATCTTTCCTGTTGTGTCTGAAAGATGCTATTTCTTTAGACTCACCGCCTCTGGCTCTTACATTCTGTCTCTTCTCCCACATAGAAGAGTTTGATAAAGACATCCCATTTAGGACTGAGTACTCCCATTCTCTTTTCTTAACACTCATCCCAGAGCATTTCTCTCTGTTTCTCTATCTACAAAATAACTGAATGTCAAAATTCATGCAGCTTATAAAGTACAACATAGAAGGAAGTCTACCTGATTTTTGCAGGGTAACTAAAGGACTCCTTCTTACCCCAACCTCCATTCTTAGTAGGCAAAGGCATCCTCACACTAGGTAGATGAGTCTATCCCTTTGGCTATGAGTGAGTAACCTTCATAGCTGCTCACCACTTAACTCTAACTCTGAACTCGTCAAGGTTCAGTTCCCTATGAAGGCAAGCATTCCCATGTTTCCTTGGGTCCAGCATTCTCACATGGAAGATGAAAATAGAAGCAGTCCCTACATTCCAAGCTTGTCCAAATGCTTAAGATAAAACTATTAACTGAACAGAAACAGGTCTTTTCATCCTTTCACAGGCTTTCCAAGTTCCAAATACTGTATTCAAACTGGCACATTGGCTAAATGTACCTGATGCTGTTCAGGGAGCATCAAGTGTCCAGTGGGCAAAGCACTTTCTCGGACACTGCAAGAAAAGGGGACAATGTATGCCCCTGTCTCTGATTCTTCATATTCCCTAAAGGAAGACATAATCATGGGCTTTCAAAACTCTGATAAAAAGTAGAGTGTCCATTGCTCTGAGAATAAAAACAAAGAGTCAGTTATCTTAGAGCACCCTATGAAATCGCTTCAAGGTTATATTACTGCTCACAGATATCTACCCTTTTTCTGGGGGGAAGAATGTATCCCCAACTGTCATTAATGGTAGACTTGGTCCTGTGACTGACTTAACCAAGGAAATGCTAGTAGAAATGAATATGCTATATCTAAGTAAAAACTCAGTGTGTGATCCTCTGTTATGATTTCCTTGCACTCTGATACTCGGTTGGTGAGCCAAGCTGTAGCTCCCACAGAATAAGAGAATTCAGGGGAGAAGAAAACAACTCTTCATAGAGTAAGGCACTAAGTTAGACAACGGGGCCATTTGTTACTGAAGTGCAACCGACCCTATTTGGAAGGATACAAACTAAAAGATTAAGGTATTCCAATTCCCAGGCAACTGCTGAGCCAAACTGGAAGGCAGACTGAGTTCCCGATGTCCCATGGAATAAAGTCTTACAGAGTGAAATTGAGTGTCTTAACTGAGCTACATATGGCCAAGAATGCACAATCAAGAAGTTTTGACCTTATCACACACTCAGAGGCCATAAAATCACTTGACCAAAAGAGTGACAGGAGGAGGGTGCCTGCCTCTAAGCCAGCAGATGACCTTGCAATTGATCCACTCACCAGAAAGGTGGAGGGGGCTGAGAGATGTGGAGGGCGGAAACATTGTTAGCTTTGAAATTCCTGGCAGGGTTGCTTGCATAAACCCATAGCAACGATGCCCAGCTCAAAACCTCAGCCCAAAGATATTTATGTGCATGCCCACAGTAGTCTAATTACTCTGTATCAAGTACCATGTATCAAAATACCCTTCAAGATTATAACAGGTTTAATTAAATGCACAGTGAAATCCACTTAAGATGAGCTAATTGGGTAGAACCTGATTTTCCTTCCCACTGCATCTGACAGACCTGAGGACATCCAAAAGAACAGAGAGCACACACAGAGATGATGGAGAGTCAGGGGTCAGAAGCTGCTGTGTTAGGAGCCATGGCAGGACTGATACTTCCCAGAGGCAAATGTGTAGAGCTGTGAAGGGCTGAAAACAAGCCCAATGACAGCAGTTGTCTCCTGCCTTAGCTAGGACATTATTCTATTTTGGCTTCTTCCTGGACTCAAATTACCTAGTTGTGTCTCACCTGGATGAGTAAAATGGCCTCCCAGCCAGCAGCCAGATGAGCCGTCTAGGACCCAAGTCAGATCAAGTCAATTCTCTACGCAAGATGTTCCAAGGGCTCTGAACTCATTCAGAATAAAACCCAGGCAAGGTCTTGCCCATGTCTCACAAATCTTTATATTATTTTCTCATACCCAAAGGAAATTCACACCCAGGCATGAATGGCTTGATGAATGAGCTTCCTCCCAGGTCCATGGCAAGCTATGGCTTTCAAAGCCTGATTGCCCCATACTGTGATGTTACTTAACAGGAACATAGGAAAGGTAACTCATCAAGTTTCCACTCTCTTTGGAAAGACACACACATAGACTCTGATACTAGAGGTCATCCTGACTCCCAACAACTAATAAGGAAGCATCAAATATTAAAGGGCTACTAAGATGAAATACCCACTGTGGGGAATCAGTTTTGATGGTGGCCATTGGTTTGATTTTAAGATCACCTATTTAAATAAGGGATTTGTTGTGAGTTTTATAAAAATTTGATAGATTTTTTTTCCAGTTAATTCACAATGCCTGTGAGACACTTCAGGATCGCACTAATGTGTGAGTTGACCCGAGAAAAGCTCTGGCCCAAGAATTCCAACCCCTCTGATCACCACAGAGTAGCCACCCCTGGTAGTACCAGAGCAAAGAACCAAGCATGTCCTATGAACAAAGGCAAAATGCTCTGTCCAAAGTAACAAGAAAAAAATTGCCTGCCTGTATTCATCTCTACGGACAGAACAGTGACCTGGGCCAAGTGTTGGGCCAGACAATCAGGCAGGTCATGCCAATTAGCTCCACAGTTCATAGGTTCCTCTGGCCAGATGAAGGAAAATTCCTTGAATCTGGTTCCTCTGAGAATGCTCCCAAAAGGGTTACCATTGCTGCTACAGCTGGCAGTATGTTGACTGTGGCCCTCACCCCATAGCAAATATTCACTCCATATAAATAGATCAGAGTTTCCTTCTCAGAGGCCAGTTCTCAAACAGAAGAAATTGAGGGAACCAGGGATATATTTATTCAGAAAGAAAATTTATCAGAAAAAAATTTATCAGAAGAAACATAGTCCCAAGACCTTTTGTTTCTGTGTCCCTGATAGACAAACACATGAGAACCACTGGAATCAAATACTACAACCAAATATTTAGTATACTTCCTACTGTCTTGGTGAAGCTGTGTGGGTGGCAGACAGATTATCATCATGGCCACTAAAAAGTAAGAGACACAATGGATAATTTATGATTTTGTTACACCAAATATTGAAGGTTTTGTATTTTTGATCTTTTGCATACCTAGTGGATGCTTGCCAAAAAGCTCAGAATACCCATGATATAACTCACAGACCATATAAAGCTCAAGAAGAAGGAAAACCAAAATGTGGATGCTTCAGTCTTACAATGGGGGACAAAATAATTATAGGAAGTAGAGGGTGGGAAGGAGTTGAGAGGGAGAGAGGAGGGGGAGGGAAAGGGGGACCAGGATCAGGTGTAGGAGGAGGAGGGAGAGAAGTACAAAGAGTCAGGAAACTGAATGGAGGTGCATAGCAGCAGGGGATGGAGAACTGGTGGTAGCCACTAGAAAGTCCCAGATAACAGAGAAACAAGAGGTTCCCAGGACCCAAATGAGATAACATTAGCCGAAATACCCAACAAAGGGAAGATAGAACCTGTAGAGATCATATCCAGTGGTTAGGCATGGCAAAACCAAATATTAACCCAGAATTGCTCCTGTCTAAAGGAAATGCAGGGACAAAGAGTGGTGCAGAGGCTGAAGCAAAGGCCATCTAGGGATCCATCTGCCCCACCTAGAAATCCATCCCATCTGCAGACACTAAACCCAGACACTATTGCTGATACCAAGAAGTGCTCACTAACAAGAGCCTGGTATAGCTGTCCCCTGAGAGGATCTGCCAGAACCTGACCAACACAGATGCTCTCAGCCAACCATCCGACTGAGCATATGGAGCCCAATGGAAGAGCTAGAGGAAGGACTGAAGGAGCTGAAGGAGTTTGCAACCCCATAGAAAGAACGACAATATGAAGCAACCAGACCTCCCAGAGCTCCCAGAGACTAAACCACCAACCAAAGAGTATACATGGAGGGATCCGTGGCTCCAGCTGCATATGTAGCAGAGGATGGCCTTATCTGGAATCAATGTGGCCCTTGGTCCTGTGAAGGCCTGATGTCACACCATAGAGGAATGCTAGAGTAGTGAGGCTAGAGTGGAATTCAGTCTCCTTCTGCTGCCTCTGGATCAAGATGTAGAAAACTCAACTTCTTTTCCAGCACCGTGTCTGCCTGCATGCTGACATGCTTCCTGCCATGATAACGGACTAAACCTCTGGGACTATAAGCTGTCCCCAATTAAATGTTCTCCTTTATGAGAGTTGTCTCAGTCATAATGTGTCTTCACAGCAGTAAAACCCTAAGACGGACGTTAGTACCAGGGACTGGGGGTTTGCTGTGATAGATTTGGCCATGCTTTTGTTCAGAAGAATGTGAATTTGGGAAATTTGGATTTGGAAAGTAGTAGAATGTTTTAAGCAGGGGTTGATGAGTCATACTAGTAGGAACATGGAACATAGTGGTGCTGAGGGTGATTTGAACTGTGGAGGCCTGGATCAAGAGGATTCATAGGAGAAGAATTTTGGTATGAAGCCTAGAGACTGCTCTTGTGACATTTTGGTGATGAATGAGGCTGCTTTTTGCACTTGTCTGTAGAGTCTGCCTGAAGGCTAAAGTGATTTAAATTAATTGCATTGACACAGGAAATCACAAAACAGCCTGGTATAGATTCTGTCCTGTAGTTCACTGTTTTGAAAAACATTTTGATGAAACAGAGCAAGAAAAAATACAAAATGTATGGTTCAAAGATTAGTGGGCACCAGGAAGTGGGATGAAGCTAAACCTTGTGTTCAAGGAGATAAACAGATTAAAGATATTAAATGGAATTAAGGGAGTGGTGACCTCAGAGGAATATCCCACCCAGCTAAGCTTCTATTTAAATTTGCTTGAAAAGAAATTAAAGAAAAGCTTAAATCCAGGTATGGTGGTACACACCTTTCATTCCAGCACTCAGAAGACAGAGGCATGCAGATATCCAAGTTCAAGATCAGTCTACAATGCAAGTTCTATGACAGCCAAGCTTAGGCAGTGAAGAAAACCACCAAAAATAGAGAGCTGGTGAAGATGTAACTGAGTATTCCCAGCAAGAATCAGAACTTGGAAGCCTCAACTTTAGAGTCAAGGATAGAAAAAAGGGGAAAAGGGTCATGGAATCTCACTTCATGCTAAGGAAAATCTCTGGGGCCAGATGTGTACATGAAGGCCCAGAGAGGCCGTTGTGTGAAGGGGTGAAAGGCCATTTTGTGAAGCTGTAAAGATGAAGCCTGGCTTGCCTTTAAAGACCCTAAAATATTGGAGATACTAGAGCCATGGAATACCTACCAAGGAAAGCTGCTAATAGAGAGTAGAACCAGCTCAAGAGAAAGAAGGGTGTTGCAGTCAACAAAGATCTTAGAGATATAAAGAACATTTTGACATAAGATATGAAGATGCAGAGTTTGGAGTTTGCCCAGCTGGTTTTGGTCTTGGTGTAGTCCAGTATTTCCTCACTGTACTCCTTTCCTTATGTTTTGGAATGGTAATGTATATTCTGTGCCATGATACATTGAAGTATGTGATCTGCTTTTTGAATCTGATTTTATAGAGGATTACAGTTAAGAGATTGTATGAATCTCAGAAAAGACTGAACTTTTAAACATTGTTGAGACTGTGATAGACTAGGGAGACTTTTGAAGTTGGACTAAATGCATTCTGTTATGACTACAAACCTATGGGAGTGTGGGAGTGGGATGTGGTGGTTTGAATAGATTTGCCCCCCTATAGACGCATGTATTTAAATGACTGGCCCATGGGGAGTGGCACTATTAAGAGATGAAGAGATGTGGCTTTCTTGGAGTAGAAATAGCCTTGTTGGATGAAATATGTCACTATTGAGATAGGTTTTGAGGTCTCCTATGCTCAGGCTCTTCCCAGTGTGAAATCCAGTCTCTTTTTGCTGCCGTTAGATTAAGATCTAGAACTCTCAGCTCCTTCTCCAGCACCAAATCTGCCTGGATGCTGCCATGCATCTCACCATGATAATCATGGACTAAATTTCTGAAACTGTAAGCCAGCATCAATTAAATCTTTTCTTTTATAAGAGTTGTCATGGTCATAGGGTCTCTTCACAGCTATAAAACCCAAACTAAGACAATGAGCCAAACAGCTTTTCCTCTATGATATTCTGCCTTGCTGTAGACACAAAGGCAATGGCACCAACTGACCACAAACAAAAATCCTCTGTGGTCCAGAGTCAAAACCAACTGCAATTATACATATGGTGGTTTCTCAGGTATTTTGTCACAGTTACTTTGAGAGCTATTTAGTGCAGGTCCTAACATTCTGCTCTTTCTTGTCACACCTTAATCATTGGTATTGTTGCTGTAACAAAATACCTGAGACTAGGTTATTTATAAAGTACTAAAACTTCTTTTAGCCCACAGTTCCAGAGACTGTGAAGTAGTTTTCTGGGAAAATGCAAGAATTTTCCCAGCTTCTCATAATCTTTACACTCTGGTAATAAATAAGTTTGAATTGCAGGGTGGGAGCAGAGGGTTCTACAGGAAGAGAAACATCAAGGAAAAGCCACAGAATCCAAATTCACTTTTACAACAGGCCACTCCAATAAGAACAAGACCACTCCCATGAGAGCTGTATGAAATCATTCAGGAAGAAGCCAGTACTGTTGTAACCATCGCTTCTTAGAGGACTCATAAGCTCACAGTACTACTGCATTGAGAGATAAGTTTCACACTGGGTCTTGGAGGAGACAGACCACATCTAGGGCATAGTACCAGGGCCTTGACAAGTGAAGAGAACCTTGATGCTTCTGCCTCTGTCTTCTTTTTTTTTCCACTCAGTTTAGTACTGCTATGGGAAGATGTGCCTATGGGGTACTGTTAAGATGTGTGGCTTTAAAAGGCTCATATCCCTGGTCCCTCTCCTATCTGATCTTCCCTCACTTTCTCAAAATAAAAAATAAAAAATAAAAATAAGCAGTGGGAGTCCCACGGGTGCTATTAGGAAAGACACAGAAGAGGGAGAAGTCCTCCGCCATCTATCCTAAGCCAGCATGGGACTTGGCTTCTGATGCCAGAAAACTGTTGTGAGTCCAGGGGGGTTCCCTTTGGGTCCTAGCATACAGGGCAGTGGAAATTCAGTGAAATGGCTGAAAACCATCCTATACTTCCTGGAGCAGAGGTACAGATGTGCTGTGGAGGCCAGAAGCAGAGGCTGTCATTCACTGCCCAGTGGGCTGACCTCTGTGTGTCCTGGCTTCACTCCTGTCACTGCCTAAGACAGAACTCTGCTCCTTACAAATATTTCTCCTTAAGTGTTCCCTGTGCCTCTGGCCTTGCATCTGAGCCCTAGCTGATTCTTCTTCTAGAAGGAACCACCTACATTGATGGATAATCCGTCCTTAGCTCTCAAGGCTCGCCTTGATCATTGATACCTGATTCTCACCTGTGGTCTCAAAATAATTACCATCACTGATGGCCTGACAGTTGTCTCCTGTCTGCAGAGTGTTTCATCAGAGAAATCAGTCTCTCTTGTATATTGCCCTAACATTTTATCTGAAACGCTCTTCCATTACAATGCCATGGGCCTGTGACACTTATTGGTTGGCACTCTTCTGTTACAAATGGCTGGTAACTTAGCTTTCTATAGTTAATGGTCCCAGGCAGTACAGTAGCACATAGCTCAGGCCATGGCATCCTCACAACTTTCCTTGCTCCCCTTGCTCTGGTCTGGCTCCACTCCTTTATTGCTTCCTTCCTAAAGGTAAGAGTTTGGAAAGGTCTCAAGCTTCACACCCCTACTTCCATTGCAAGTGTAGCCAAGGAGTCCTTCAAGTACCCTTCTCCCCACAGAGTTGTGATGTGTGCTTTTGTCTTTCCTGAAGATCTGGCTTGAGTGGCTCAATTAGATTTTAGAATGAGCTTCTCTGACTCCATGGCGGGATATAGAGCCCCATCCAAATAGCAGAGCCCATGAAGAGAGAAGGATTGTTGGTGCCTAGCACACCTTTTGGTGCCATAAGAGAAACAGCAAACAATTATTGACCAAATGGATGGACTTTCAATTATATGAATACAGTATGAATTTCTAACATTGAAAGCATACCAAGTGCTTGCTGATGTGCCTGGAACACAGTAGGGTCAACAAGAAGTTTGCTAAATGAATTAATAAAAAAAGAAGATACATACTATGTGTCAAGGATGTTAGTCAGATCCAAATCACCTTTCTCCTTTGCTTGATTAGCAATTCCTCAATACAAAGTGTGTATCCTCTTGGAGTTGTTAAGAAGCAGCCTTGAATAATAAGAATTAAAGAGGACCTTGAGATGAGATGGATAAGGAGAAGAGAGAGATGATGAGGGCTGAACCAAAAGTGAATAGCAAAAAAAGAAGTGGACAGTTTATTTGCACTCAGCTAAACATTAACTGTGTGTATGAGCAAAATCTCCTCCAAACTAGAATGAGCTGCCTATTACAGACTCCACTGCAAAGTCAGGGTAGAGCTTTTTGTTCAGGTTTCAAGACTTAGAAATGAATATAGCAAGTTCGTACATATCATCACACTGCCCTTGTGCCTACTTTCATCATTGACATCCCTACTGCTTCAAGACTACGTGAGTTCACCTTTTCCTTTATGCCAATATCTTTTTCCTGAGCTCTTTTGGCCAACTGTTCATCCTTCAAGTGTCATCACCTCTACCAAGCTTTGACTGAAGCTACATGGAGACACTAACACTGGTCATGGGCTTGTGGGTCAGTAACGGCATGTGCGTGCCTGTGTGTGAATGTGTGTCTGGTTTTTTCTCTTTTTTTATTGGGTTATTTTCTTTCTTTACATTTCAAATGGTTTCCCCTTTCCAGGTCTCTCCTTCAGAATCCCCCTATCCCATCCCAGCTCTCTCTGCTTCCATGAGGGTACTCCCCGACACGCCCACCCACTCCCTCCTGTCTTCCCGAGTGTGTGTGTCTTTCACTCATTGACCTGAGATGCCCTCTAGGTCACATACTGGACATATTTTGAAATCTCCAGTAGCTAATAGGTCAATCTCTGTTCTGCACATTTGCTATATGAATGAATAAATAAATGAACAAGTTATAAGTATGTATTCACAAAATATTAGGCTCCAAGTTGTGTCAGAGATCCTGTGATCCAATCTGATTTAGTTGTAAAGAAAAGGGGCAATGACCAATCTAGAGCCACAGTGTAAAAGCAGATACCAGGACTGGAGTGGAAATACAAGGATCTCTGTATCCAAACCAATCCATGTGCCCTAGGAGGCCACTCTTGGAAAAGTCTCAGAGAAGCCAAACAAGGGGATGAAGTCACTAGGCAACACTAATGTGGCAGGTCTCCAAGTGTGACTGGGAGAACACTAGCATTAGGACAGGGGTGATCTGATCAAGTGAGCTTCGAAGTCCAGTAAAGAACCCATCTAAGTTGGGCGGTGGTGGCGCATGCCTTTAGTCCCAGCACTTGAGAGGCAGAGGCAGGCACATTTCTGGGTTCGAGGCCAGCTGGGTCTACAGTGTGAGTTCCAGGACAGCCAGGGCTATACAGAGAAACCCTGTCTCAAAAAA
>NW_022196904.1:84786258-84796367 GCF_008632895.1 Mastomys coucha
AAAAAAAAGAAAGAAAGAAAGAAAGAAAGAAAGAAAGAAAGAAAGAAAAGCACCCCATCTAATACAGTTAACTCTGTTTGACTCTAGAATCTTTCTCCTTGTAGTTTTGTCTTGCTTTGTTGTTTGTTTGTTATCATTTCTCTTGAAATGTATGCATGTCCCAGCAATGATTTTTTGGAAATTAATGACAAATCATAGACCAGGGAGCAATGGAACATAGCACCTTGAGATAGCATAGGGAATATCTGCTTGCTAATCTTATTGTTCTGGAACTGAGGTCTCCAGAAAGGTAAAATAACACATCCTGTGCCTCACAGCACAGACTTATCACCATATTTTGACTGATATGATCAAACAGTTATCTAGTAACACACGTGTTCACAAGTCTCCCCCAACTGCTAAAGGATTAAACAGCAGCAGTTTATTGGATTCTGGGCTGAGTTTTAGAGTGAGAAGCTTTTATGTCTGCTGCCTCCTGGAAGAACTGACAATAATAGGTTCCCAAGATTCAAGTTCATTTCTTCCCACCATGATGACTTACTGACCTAGGCCATGTTGCTGTTGTCAGTTGTAATGCAACTCCCCACTGTTCACTTGATCCAGAGAACAATCTATAATACCCATCCTTTTGGCTTCAAATGAGTCTGTTAAGCACATAGCAAGTAAAAGTATAACAACAATTAGCAGACAGTAGTTATAAGCAATGGATAGATAACAGACCATCATGAAATCAAGCATTAGTAACCTCCAGCAGGGACACTATGTAGCCTGATCAAAGGAAATCAAGCAAAAGCACCTTTCAACATTCAGCAAGAGTTGGCTGGGGAAGAATAGTCAGCTGGAGTTCACAATCTAGTCATTCCGACAATGAATGACCAACAGTAGGCTTCTGGTTCCCACTAAAGGCATTTTTATGCCATGGAATAAACAGTAGTAACTTCCCTGGGAACTGGTTTACTGTCTATTGGTTCTCATGGGCATATAATTTTAATACCCTTAGTTGCTTGTTGTTTTTCTCCTTCCCCATTTCAGAGGCAGGAGCCCAGAGCAGTGTGGATAAGGGTCCCTGAACTCCTTTTGAGCCAAACATACATGTGTCTGAAATGAGGGTTTACCCTCCTTAGAGAGCCAATATCTCAGTAACCTTAAACAACATATGACAGATAGTTTACCGATATGTTGTATATTACACCCATATTTATAGAATGTCTTCACACCAGTGACTTCTTATCTCTGCTTTCATAGTGCAAGACTTTCCTTTATGGCTGGTCCTTGGACTGCTCTTGATAAACAGTATATAAATAAAATAAAATTTAAAATGACTTTTAAGGTCTTGCCCAACCAAGTTGTCACACGCAGTCAGAAAGTCAAAAGGAGCCTTGATATCCCAAGGAGCTTAAAGTTTCTTCTCTTCCTGAGCACCTCTGCTTTTCCCTCCCCTTTGTCAGCTGTGGAACCCTAGCATTAGATGTGAGGTTTATAGGACTGGCGTTCCCCGGGCTGCAGTGCCCTGACTTCTTTTACCTGGCTGCAATCCTAACTCACATGTCAAGAGCTAACTCAAAAAGCACCATCTTTGTTATTAACGCCATCCAGCAGTGGACTTGGCAGCTGGCCTGTCTCCAAGTGGTGTTGATCATTTCATGTTTAGAAATCTTAGGACCTCAGCTGTGAGTCTCCTCTCACTACAGGGCTGAGGTATGAGGTCTTCATTGGTCCACACCTCCTCTTTAAGGCAACACTCTGACATTTAGTAGAGTTCAAGCGCAGACTTTGAACCCAATAAGATGAAATAAAATTCTGAGGCTAGAATTGCCCCGTCATTGCCTCTCTATTTCAGTTCTTTGCGGGTAAAACAGTGTCACCATGCATAGTCAGCAATGGCAAGGGCATGCTGTGATTCATGGCAACCTGTATTAGCTTCATTCCAAGCTAGCACCCTGATGTACAGGCATGTGTGCTGCCATAGCCTGCCCTGCATCATCACCACCCTGCAATAGCTTATACCTCTCTTGTCCTGTGCTCTAAGCCCAGAAGACATATCTCTTCAGTTCCTTCTTCTAAATGTCACTTCCTTCAAGTGGGAGCCCCAGGTCACAGCTGTCAGAGCAGACTCTTCATTCCCATGTTTTAGTGTTTTCTTTTTTAAATTCTGTGTAACTAGTCCTTTTATGGACCTATCATCCCCTCTTATCATTCTCCTTTTGATTTTCCTAGTATAGTGATGGTGACTAGCTCCTAGTCAATCCTCAAAAAGACTGGTAAATAACTCCAAGTATTTTACAATTGTAAGACAAAGTTCCCATCACAAAATGAAACCTATTCTTAAAACAATAATGTTTCCCCCGACAGAGTTTCAGGTAAAGAAAGTTTGTCACCTTAGTATGCTTGGCCCCTTTCTGGTTGGAAGAACACCCATGCTTGCAGATCAGTATTGAGAGATAGATGGGCTGCAAAACTTGTCTACGTGGAAATCAGAGCTCTCCAAATCATAGCATTTATCATGTGTTCCCACATGCACAGACCAGTAGGAAAGTGTCTCTAGATTTCTTAACCAGCCTCCTTAAAGTTCAAAGCTTAAACCAACAGGGGCATCAAAGTTAACGCTTTCAGAGTTACTTGTAAGTCCTAGCTTATTCTCCTGGAAGGAAGGAGGTTGCGGCTGGCAAGTCTTTAGACTAGGAATTGTCATGTTCGTGACCTGATTTAATCTTCACAATAAACCCTTGGGGAATCGATGCTGGTTTGCTTTTTCCATGCATTCATACATGTGGGCTAGTACATGTACTCATGCACATACAAGCCAGAGGCAAATGTCAGCTGTTTCCCTCAATTTCTTTCCAGCTTAATTTTGAGACAGGACCTCTCACTGGACCTGGAGCTAATCAACAAGGCTAGATTGGATGGCCAATGTGTCCCTGGGATCATCCTGTCTACCTTGTCAGTGGGGGGTTACAGGTATGGACTGCTGCACCTGGCATTTTGCATGGGTGCTGGGAACCCTAACTCAAGTCCCCATGCTTGCATGGCAAGTTCTTTACTGGCCGGGCCAAGTCCCCATGCCTAGTGTTATTTACTAGAAAGGAAGCGGAAGGCTGGAAGACTTGGTGGACCAATTATGTGGCTGAACATTTGAATCCAAATCCAGGTCCTTTCTCTCAAGCCACGTGCTTCTGATGCCTACACACCCTTTTCTTCTACAAAGCTACATTTTTCAACAGCACCGGACGGCTGTGGCTTTGTAATACATACCAGATGCACACAGCAGCCACCGCCCTTACCTCTGATACATCAAAGCCAGAAGCCCATTCCTGGATTACAGGCAGTCATTTCTCACTCGTAATTGAGAATTACCTTTCATGCTTTCCCCACTTTGGCAAAACTGTTCTATATTTATTTCATTGTTATTAACATTTTCATCATTCTAACGATTATTCAGTACATACCAGCTGTCTCCGATGAAACATGCAGGAGATGAAAAATCTTTGGGTGGGTTGGTGTGTTTCAAATTGTTAGTGTATTATTCATTGGTATATTAATATTGCATGGGCTGTATTTTTATATGCAATTTAAAGAACAGGTAGTTTGAAATGGGACTGAGACAATATTGTCGGATCAATCAGAAGCTCCGGCTTTCACTCAGAGCTTTTAAATGATCGCTCTGATCTGCTGGGTGAGAGAATATGTTGTCAGGAACGTGATGCATCTGCAAGGGGATGTTTGCAGGAAGGACCTCTCAGCCTATACAGAGAGTGGGACTATTAAAGTAAATGCTTTCTTTCCACCATACAGACTCAGAGGAATTGGGTCCAGTGGATGGTTAAGGCATCCTCACAGGGAGCTATCTTGGGTCTGACTGCCACAGAAAACGGAGGTAGCTACTGAGACTGCCCTGTGGTCTCTGCCTTGGCTTTCTGAAGCTGCTCCCTTATAGAGAACACAAAGAACTTGCGAATTTTTATGCAAAACCCCATCTTTATGCAATGAAACAGAGAATGTGTGCTAGTTCCAATCTGAGAGATCAGGAGAGGCAAGCCCTACCTGTATTCACGCAGCTCCCAGGGACAGGGCTGCTTCATGCTGATCATCAAAGGGCTGCTATATGTTGACCCATTTCTAGGCACTATTTTACTGAAAGTTATCCCAGACTCTTGAAAGCAAGGAGTACTGTAGAATCACACTATTTTTTGTAGATGCCAGCGTTGAGGTCGGAACCATCTGACACTTGTCTTTGTTCTCACCCTCTGTTCTCCCCACTTAAGCATGGTTCATGGAAGCCTCCTCACTGTTAGATACCCCGTTGCAGCTTCAGCCAAGAGACTGCTCATTGCCTTGACACTGGAATCTGAGGTTATCTCTAGACTGCTGTGCTGGAAGAAGCTTGGAGTAGAGAGTTCTTGGGGGAGTCTCAGCGGAGAGGCCCCAACAAGTCTGCTTCCACTCATTCAGACGTGACTTTTGGGAGTCACAAACTCAAAAGCTTTTGGGGAACAGAGTAGCAGTGAGGAACCTCATACCAGAATGCATGTTAAATAAATGAAAGATTTTAATGATACAGGAGAGATGCTGGCAAACAAATGACAGGACTGTATAAGCTGTAAATTAGAAGATAATGGTGGGTATTTTTAGAGTTAGCTTGACATAGATAGCTTTACTAACTAAAAGAATTCATCAAGTTTAGCCTAGCATCTATGGAACGCTCAAAAACCCACTCAGAGAATCCTATCATTTATCTGAATGAGAGATTTAGCTAAACACTTGCTTTGACAAGTTGGATGTAGGAGATAGGGAAGATAGCTCAGTCTATACAGTGGTTGTCTAACAAGCATAAGGACCTGAGTTCAATCCCTACAACCCACATAACAAAAATCTTGCCATAGTTGTATGTGTTTGCAATCCCAACACTGGGAAGCAGAGACAGGTAGATCCCTGCAGCTCCCTGGACAATGAACCTCATCTACTCAGTGAACTCCAGGCCAGTGACAGATCCCGTCTCAAAAACAAGAAAGTAGACATCACCTGAGAAATGACACCCAAGACACATACGTATACCGCCCCCACTATACACACAGAGACACACTAAAACAGATATGAACATACATGGAGGATCTTGATGCTGAAAAGAGCCTCCCCTGATCATTTAATATAAACTTTAAAGAGTGGTGGGCCAAGATTCTCCCATAGTTCATAGATCTTACTTGTTAACTCTGGGACTGGAGTTCTCCAGGCACTCAGGATCTTCTGTAACAGCCAGCCCTGGGACCTTGAGTCCTATCAAGGCAGGAACCAGCACATATGGGAGTGGCAGGAAATGACAGCACTTGGAGCTTGACAAGAGAAAGGTTACAGTGACTCTCTTGTTTAATTATTGCCAGCCATAAAATAATCTATCCTTGTATCACTAATCCTGTTGACAATAAGGCAGAGGTTCACTTGGGCTCTGTTCTTCCTAAAACCACAGCCACATGTTGTGTTCCATGTAGTGGGCAGAGAGAGCTGCAAAGTTGGCTTGACTTTAGCCTAACCAGACTGCTGTTTTTCATGTGTTGAATCTTGTATTCACTAATAAAAGGTTACGTATGAAATGTAACATATACAATGTGATTTCTTTCAGTCAAGCGTCATGGGAAGAATCTCAGATGAATTAGACAGGGTCCTCAGTAGCATCCAGGGAAAAACAACTTTATATTTCGTGGTCATCCACCTAGGGCCTGGCTTGCTGAATCCAGTGTGGGAGTTAGGAGATATCTCATAGATAAATATCTGAAACTCATAAAATTCCTTGCCCAGTATCACCCTGGAAGCACGCCATCAAATCAAATCCAGCTAGACCCATTTTCTGCAACTTCCACTTAATACTCCAGCATGTAAATGAAATTTTTACCAGACAAAAGTGCTCCATCATAAATAAATGACAAGACAGAGTAAAGGTGGTGTGACCAAAAGAGGAAAACAGTCTTACCCATCCTCCACATCCTTTCTCACCCGTTTCATGTTCCTGCTCTCGACTCCTGGAAACCCAGACACCCTAGAGGTTACAATGTTAATGGAGCATGGCCTCTGCCACTTGGGAAACTGTTTCTCAGTCTGGTCCTGTTACCAATCCCATGACCTCAGCTCCTTTGAAAAGCAGATGATGAGACAGAAAAAAAACAAAAAACAAACAAACAAAACAAAACAAAAAACAATAACAGCTTCTCTCTGTTAAGCAATTTCTTTGCTCCAGGCACAATCATTGTCAAACTTTGTCTCTGAACTTCACAATTAAACTTACATATAACCTTATATTCAGAGTCTCAATTCAAGAAAGAAAGAAAGAAAGAAAGAAAGAAAGAAAGAAAGAAAGAAAGAAAGAAAGAAAGAGAGAAAGAAAGGGAGAAAGAAAGGGAGACAGAGAGAAAGGTAGAAAGAAAGAAGAAAAGAAAGAGCAAGCCTCCATTAGGCTCTCCTGGTCTCTATGGACCAGGTCTGAATTCCAGCCAGTGTCCCCTCTGTGTGACTTACAGTCACCTCTCTCTGTGCAATGCTTTGTCTAAGGCATTCACAGTTGTTATTCATGAAGTACCAATTACAGGTTAGATGCTGTGCAGTTCTCTAGTATGCACAAAAGGAGGCATTAAACTTAGGAAGAGGTTTAAGGCGCAGATAGTTGGGAATAGAGAGCTAGCAACCTGCTCCATCCTCAGACCCACTTGATTAAACTGTCCAAAGTAAAGCTTTGCATCTTGACCTAATGGCATCTCTTGTTTCAGAGAGCAGGAACTCTGTCCCCAGGTTGCACCCTCCTCTGAGCACTATTATCCATTCCCAGTCCCGGGTGGATACCATTTGAAGGATTGTCAACTCACATCACTTTTCTGTGAGTATGTTCGGGTTTCTCCAACTCTAACCTCCCCTCTGCCCTTCTCTCCCTTACTGATGCTCTGTCTTCACCTTTCTTCCTGCTGAGAGTTGGCTGACCTTGCACTCTCCCTCCTTCACCCGTTCACTCTGACATCCTCCGAAACTTTGTCTGCTGCTCCAGACTGCTAAGGATGTGCCCCCAAAGGCCACCAGAGACCCATTGCTCATCAACCCTGGTGGCCTTTTAGCCTCACCTGTACTGACTTCACGGCGGAACTGGCTCTTGCTGAGCTGTGGCCACCTCCTGCAAGCCTCCCTTATCGATTTCCTGTGACCCTATGTTATTATAGTTTTCATTTAACCCAACCAGCAATTCTTCCATCAAGAGGGGAATCTAAATGTCTTCCCATGAAACTCCTACCTGAGTGAGGAATCTCTTCCATAGCAACCCCCACAAGAAGTCCCCTTGCAGTTTCTAGAAGCCTACTTACAGTAAAGAGACCATTATCTCACACTTATTTTCCTGCTCTTAGCATTTATTCAACCATGTTCAGGAGTTCTCATTTCTGATTCCCAATATTGAGGGATTTTTTTTTAAATTACAAAACATTTGCATGTTTTCTAATTAAAGATTAATAAGTAAAAGTCTAATATTTATGCCCCATACAACTGACTTTTGATGCTTATTCTCAGGCCCATGGAAATATGCATATTTGCATAAATGCTATTGGTGATGTTTTACCTTCAAAGTTATGTGTAGCACATCAGAACCTTGTAAGAGTTCTCTAGGTCGAACTTACAAACATATATAAAAATTACCCCACATATAGCCATAGCATCTTCACAGTGAAAACAAACCCCTCCTTCACATTCCTACATCTGTGGAGAGTTCTATTGGCTGCCAGGATTCTTTCATTGATTTGCATTTATCTACTGCATTGAGCTTCATTACAAGTAAATCTTTGTGGGCTCATAAGTGATAGCGCACAAGGAACCTTTGTCTGGATCAAATGATTTCTATCAGTGTAGGACTGATTAGACAAAACTTTCCAGGTAACATTGGGGAAAGTGCTAGTGAGTCATCTGCCAAATGAGGAGGGCCTGAGGGCCTGTCCTCTGACCTCACCATGGACATTTTGCTGTCTAAAGTGTTTGCTGATCTGGACAATAAGAAGTGTCATCTCTTTGTTGCTTCAGCTTGCATTTCAGGATGGCCGTCTTCTACATATTTATTGGTTATAAATCTTCTCTTCACAAACTCCCCGTGTATAACTTTCACTCTTTTTTATCTCTTATTTGTGAGTGTTTCTTTTGTCTGTTTGTGCAAGCAATATGGATGCAGACAAACTGACCCAGGCCCCTATAACCTTATGCTATAATACCTAGCATTGCCTTATTTTGCTTGGACTTTGTTTGTGGTGTTCTGGCTTACATCGCAAACGAAGATTTTTAAAATGCTTACAACGTGAAAACCAGTTACCGTTCCTTTCTTGTGTTGCTTAGGAAAGTTGCCCTGACTCCTGAGATTTTATAAATATTCTGTTTTTAGGTACTTTCTACTTAAACCCTTTTCACTTGGAACTTATTTTTGTGTGTGATATGAAGAAGATGCCTTAGTCATGTTCCTGCTTGACTTCAATCTTCAGTCCTCCTCCTTCTGTTCGCCTCCCTTGAGCTGACTCTGCCCTTGGGACTCCATGGGTCAAGGTTAAGGCTGCAGGGTGCCAAGGGTAGACCCAGGTTCCTCAGACTTGCCCCACATGGGCTGATGCTCTAGCCTCTGACTGGGCTCCAGAGAATCCCATTTGGGAAAACCTATGACATTTTATTTTAATTGTGGTAAGATTTGTTTTTCTATCTCTTCCCTTACAGTGTACACTTCTTAATGGTAAGATTTCCCAGCGAAGCTTAGCAAACGCAAATAGCCTATACTTGTCCCGTTGAATTCCCATCACCACACCTCACGTGTCAGTGCCCATGGCCTCCTGAGACTGCGAGAGCTTTCCCTCTGCTATCTGGAGCCACTGAACGTTGGAAAGCATTTTGTCCCATTTGTCCGGGGACAGGCGCATGGGAAAATGCCACTCAATTAAGCCCTTTTGGGTTTCCTTAGAGCTCTTGCCAAAATCATAATTGCATATTAATTTGCAACTCAAGTGAGTTTTCATAATTGCTGCTAGGGGATGGGGTCGAGGACCCACGTGTCGCTTGTATCTGAGGAAAGACAAGATGTTGCTGCCTAATGAGCCTCTGTAGGAAAAGGTCAAGGTTAAAGGTTTGCTAAGGGCTTGCTTCAGCAATCCTTAAAGGTCCGATGGGAGTGGTGAACTCCCATTGGAATTGAGCTCATTTTCATATGTATACACTCTAGGAAATAGGATTGAGGGGGTGGAAATGAGCATACACAGACACATCCCAACACAGCCCCAGAGTGGAAAATGTAGTGCAAGCCACACCCTTTGTTTTACTTTCTCTTACCCAATCAGGTCCTCTATGTTTGAATGGATGTTACAAATTTTTAGTTTTGTGTCCTACCCATAAATTTACATCTTATCATCTGTAGAATGGGAATGAGAATTCACCAAAGCATGGATTCAAATTAAATGGATCATGTAAAATTTCTCACCCTACATGTGCCAATTAAGGATCCTAATAAATGACAGCTGCTATTTTTATCTTATTGTTCTTATGTCTATATGGTGTCAGGAACCACAGTCACCCCAGCTTTACAAAACAAAATGCCTGTAAAAAGCAGAAGAAATTCATTTGAGGAACTTGAGTAAAAATGGGAGGGACCAGCACAGCATTTGGGATGATTTGAGCTCTGACAGAAGGATGGGTGGGCATAGATTAGGCGTGGAAAGTGACAATTTAGGAGCCAGAGCAAAGAGACCTAGAAACAAAAGAAAACTCTTTGGCATTGCATCCTTATGATAAACACCCACAATCAATATCTCTCCTTGCTAGACACTTGGAACAGAGACTAGGAAGCAGTGATGTGCCTGAACAGACCACCTCTCTTATGTGCCAGAATCATGACTCATAGTGTGCATGTGGGAGTGTAGGGACTCAGTGAAGGTGGTTTGTTTTCATGCTCAGAAGAGCCCCAAGAGGGCAGATGTAAGTCTTGGCTGTGGGGAGTGTTCCCTCTTCATCAAGTTCTAGCTCTCTTGCCTGCCATATCTCCTCCTGTAGGTAGATTTTCTTTCCTTCCCTTCCTCCCTCCCTCCCTCCCTCCCTCTCTCTCTCTCTCTCTCCCTCCCTCC
>NW_022196904.1:84796377-84829228 GCF_008632895.1 Mastomys coucha
TCTCTCTTCTTTCTTGAACACTTGATGGTGCAGATGCCTTTGGCTTTTCTGGGAAGTTTCTCTGCACACATTTCACAAGACAAACAGAAGATCAGACCTTTGCAAGACAGTCAAGGTGTTTATTTAATGTACCCAACAAATACTGGATGCCAAGTGTTGTTCCGGAAGTAAGACAGCTTCAACAAAGAAACCAAGTAGTGGCTTGCTCTTGGGTGGCTGGCTTCAGGAGGGTGCATAGTGTGATAAGCCTGGGAATGGTGAGGGCCAAGAAGAAAGGCAGTTTATAGAGGGCCCGAGGAAAGAGAGATGGTGAAGGGAATGGCAAGGCAAGCCAGACAGAAAGGCATAATTCGTAATGAATGAAAGAAGGTTGGAAAGGAATTAAAGTTTGCATCATCTTGTTTGAATTGTTTTCATTTCTAGAGTTCAGTGTGATATTTCATCTTGTTTGAATTGTTTTCATTTCTAGAGTTCAGTGTGGTATTTCAACATACATATATAGTAAACTCTATTCAAACTCCCTCTCCCACTATCTATGTCCCTCTTTCCAACCCCTAGTACATTACCATTCTACATTCAGGTTGCAGGGGGGGGGGGCAGGTTGTTTTGTTTGTTTGTTTAGTTGGTTGGTTGTTTTGATTTGTTTTGTTTTGTTGTAGATTTTTTCTTTTTTTTTTTCTTTTTCTTTTCTTTTAAGTGAGGATAAACCATTAGTAGTTTGTTCATCAATTGCTTGGAGTTTTATCTTTTATCTGCTCTTCATCCATGTTCTTATCTCTTGTCCCTTCTCAGTGACTTCCACTACCTCTTTGTCTTCCTCTGACAATACAGAAGAAATAACTTTACTTATGTTAACAAGGGTTTGGATCAAAAGATTCTGCTGCCTCCGAAAAGACTTCATCATAGGCCCCTTGCTGATGCACAATACTTCAGAGTTTGTAAATTCACTGGCCTTGTGCCCTCTTGTTTCAGTCTTATGACAGCCTCACATATCATCGTACCCAGCCCTCTGCTGCTACACACATTGAAGAAGAAAGCATAAAAGAGGAGTGTCGTGACCAAGAACCACAGCAAGCAGTAGATGGTAAACATCAGGCCTCATTCTTTGATCTAATGCTGCTTTTCTCTCACATCCAATGAGCTTCTCTGTCAGTTTCCAACAGTGATGGGGAGAAGAGTTGGGGTTATTTGATGTGTTCTTCACTAAACCAGAAAATAGGACTCAGGAAGCCAAAGGAAGCTATCCTGAGTTCCACAGCTGGGCACTCATGTTAGAGTTCTTGGATCTCTATCCATCCTATTGATGCTTTCCTCCACTGTATACTTGTGGTGTGATGGGAAGAGGTCAAACTATGATGTCAGACCAATGTGGATTTAAATGCTGTTGATTTCCCAATCTCTGTCTCTTCTACCTCTATATGTCTTGATTTTAAAAAATGAACAGGAACATCACAATTGCCTTGGCCAGAATTTTGGGAAAATATCCCCTAGGAGCCTCAGTTTTATTTATAATGATTCCACTCTTATTACTGACATGCTAAGTCGCATATGAATGGGGTATTGGGTAGTCTCTCTTTGCTCGATAACTCTCCATCTTGGTGATAGAACCACTGAATTAAGTGTGTTGGGAAAGGGAAATATTGATGGGTCTATAGGACATGCCTTTAAAAAAGAAGGTGCCAAACCTGAAATAAATATAACTTGGACCAGCAGTTTATGGGCAGGAATTTAGTTGTTCTATGGATGACAACCTAACACAGCCTCAAAGAGAGGTAGGAAATGCCACCCTCATATTTGGGTAGGAGCCAGGTATAATGAACACACCACCGCTTGTTTTTTACACTGTTTCATAGAGGGAATATAAGCATTAAATAAGGGCAGATGTTCAAGTGTCTAGCACAAGATATTATGAAGTGGCAGCTGTTTGATAAGGAGGCAGCTGGCACCGTCAACACTGAAACCAACTCAGGGCTTGAGCAGGGCTAGGGCAACAACAAGCACTCAAGCTCCCTTCCTTCCTGGCCCCAATTTACCATGAGCAGGAGGGTGGTAAAGCATTTCTCAAGCTCCTTTCGGCTCTGTGAGGGCATACCTTTCTGAGTGATTCTAATTGATATTTAGAGTTATACCATTTAGGTAAAATGATCAATCCATTTTTGGTGACGATTCCAGGTCTCCTTTATAAATAAAGATGTCCTGTTGAAATAGGGGTTAGAAGGCCTGAAACATCTGAAGAAGGTCTCCTAGGAAGCTAGCTGTCCAGTGAGGGCAACAAATCCTGTTGGGAGAACCTTGCAGGAAGGTGGGCTCCAAGCATCCCTACTTGTAAAGACGATTGCAAACCTTACCAAAGATGTTATTTTTGGAAAGGCATCATATGCGATGCCTTTATCAGAGACTCTTGTCTCTGACTCATGGTACAATTGACTATCAGGCAGCCTTGCCAACCACAGAAGGCACAAGCAATGTAGAATTGGAAATGGTAAATGATTTGCTTCTTATGGACTGCCTCCCTGTTCCCAGTCAAGCACTATTGGGCTTTTTGAGAATTATTCTCCTCAATACTCTAGAATTATAAATACTAATATTTCTCCTTGTTTAAGATGAAAAATGACTTAATATAACTTAACCTGTAAGTGACTAATATGTGAAGTCTACTCATAGAACTCCGACTCCAGATCTTGACACTGTTTGGACACATGTATGTCACCTATGGGAGTTTGATGTTCTTTTAGTGATTAGAGAACAGTCAACTATAAGCACATAGGAGGGGGAGCATTGTCGGGGATATAGCAGATTTAAACAACAGTTGATGAGAATAGCGGACTATACCTCTTCCAGGGTCATGCCTTAGACAGATCTCAACATTAGCTCACCTCCTAAGGAAGAACATTATCACATAATAATGTTCTAGAGAGGAACAGGGTGAACACTGTCCTACATACTTCTTCTCTAGCTGAGATATCATAAGGACCTCAAGGCAGTCTGGACAGACTAACTCGCTAATGCCAGAACTATCCTTTAATCCCTATGAGCTGAAGAAAAGGCCACCATCTCTTCATAGGCAGACTGGAGTAGGGTCAATGCTGGCACTGAAACACAGTCAAGTTAACGAAGAGAGAATGATGGCCGACATCCACCACAGTGACTTCTAGTTACAAGACACAATTAGTCTCATTCTACTTATCACCATACTGTCCCTGGGTTCCACCTTCAGATTTATTTTGCACATGAGAAAACTGGGGCATGGTAAAGCATTTGATCACCCATCAGCTAGAAAGCTTAGCTTCTCTGGAATGAGATCCTATATTATTGTTTACAAAAGCCCATGTCCATATTCAAACATGTAACTCACAGATTCAACTCAGGTATATTATTTGCCAAATACTAAGGATATGGGGTCAAAGAGAGACGTAAACCCTCTCTGCAAGGTGCAGAGGATCTGAATTGTATTTTAGGAGAAACCTGGCCAAGGGTTAGGAATTTCTGGAAACTCACAGCAGGCCAACGAAGAAAGACCACTGACATGGCCACTAGAGAGGAGTGGACTCTCCTCCATGCCCTCTGTGGGATGAAAACCCATTCCCTGGCTCTCATTGACTTATAATTATTAAACTAAATTGTTTGTGTCTGTTGCCTTGGTTTCCTCACTCGTAAATGGGTGTTTTAATAGTGCCTCTCTTACCAGTCTACAGTGAGCATTAGGTGAGGTTGTAAGTCAATAACTACTGTCAGTCATTCAGTGAGTCATTAGTCACTGTTATTCATTAAATGAGCTATCACACAGTGTTAAGACAGTGCCTGGCACACAGTTATCATTCCATTCTTATGAGATCCTAGTTTTCATAATATTGTCATCATTAGAAACTGTAGCTTGAGTGAGAACTCCCTACACCAATGCCATTATCCGGTCTCACTGTCTCAGAGTGCCCTTAAAAATCCAGGCAGGTTCCTGAGGCATGCCTAATATATGGCCAAAGAGTCTAAAATGTGCCAGAATGGGACTGGAGAGATAGAAACTATGAGGTCCAGAGTTGGGATCCAGACTCAAGTAAGAGCTAGGCATGGTGCTAGGCATCTGAAACCCTGTTTCTGAGAAGACAGACAAAGCCAGATCACCTCAACCCGCTTGCCAACCAATCTAGGTAATGTTGAACTCCAGGAGCTAATGTAGCCATCCATCAGTGAGCTCCTTACACAATAGAGACAGAACCTCAACATCCACCTCACATCAACCCCTGGTTCTGCACGGGCATACACATGCAAACTCACATACATATGACTACATATACACCAACACATATATGCACACATATAGAGTGCACCAGAGGAGGGGAAATGGGGTAAAGTTCCAGAATCAAACCAGCCCCCCCAACTCCACCTTACCCCTGCCATCCTATTATAAGATGCTCTTGAGACAGATGGTGTATTTTACAGGTTTTGCCCCCCAAAGAAAATATTGAATCAGGCATCCAGGATGCTTATAGTCCTCCTTTGTCATATGAATTGGTAGAAGGACAACCTCAAAACATTGAAGAAGGTACAGTGAGTGCTGGCTGAGTTGGGCGTGCAGGGAGGGGTTTCAATGACATCTATTTCCTCTGTCCTGGTAACGTGCTAATGAGCTGGAGAGCTCTGACTAAATTGCCATTTCCCAAAATGAGTTAATTAATAAACTGATTTTTGGATGATTAACAAGGGGGGGGCATGGTTAACATGATTTTAATGGGAAAGCGTCAGCGAAGCACAAACTCATTAGTGCAAAACTATTTCCTGCCCCAGCAGGCTTGTCACATACTACTTTTTATGAAGGAAGCTGGAAAAGCCAAACTGATAAGGACTGGGCTATGAGTAGCCCAGAGTCCCTAAGAGTAACACCCACTGCAAAGGAGTCCTTCAGGGCCATGGCAGAGTCCAGCAGTGAGGTCTGCTCACGTCTCCTTGGTTCCATTCACTTGTCGGTTGCTAATATGCATGCTTAATACTTAGGTTAATTAAGCCCTGTGTTATTATCATAGAACAGAAATAGAATCCTGTATAAACTAGCTGAGATAGCTCCCAAATATGATAAAATAATAGCTGTAGTGATGAGTACTATTATCGTAAACGATATTTACAATGCACTTCTTTTCCTTGTCTATAAAAAGGAGTCCTAATATTATTGTAACCTGAAAAGTCATCACGAGATTGAGGATTGATCATTTAAATCGTTCATTCTCTGAGTGTCTTCCCTGTGCCAACTATTGTGCTAGTTGATTCCTTTGGGATGAATAGCATTTCAAGACCATGAAACCAAGGCTTAAATGAATAAGGCAGATTCATATATACAAAAGTAGTTAATAAAGCTTAATGTGCACATATCACATCAATGTCTTCTGAGTTATCTTAGAAGATAGGGCAGCCAAGTGTTACTACCCATTTCCCTGATATAAACATAAAGGACTAAAAATGATGTGACAAGCCTGAAAATGGTATGACTTGTCCACTATGTTAATTCCATTTTCCTTGACTGTCACCAATTACCTTCCAGAAGCAAGTTAAGGAAGCAAAGATTCATTATAGATCATAGTTTCAAGTCATCATGCCCGGGAAGGCTCCGTAAAGTTCATAGTGACTAGAGCATGTGCCAAGGCTCCTCAAATCTAGGTAGATGAGGAAGCTGAGGGCTTGTATCTGAGAGACGATCAGGTTGTAATTTCCAAAGGCCAGCCTCCAATGACCTACCATTACCAGCTGTGCCACCTACCTTGAAGGTGTCACAGCTTCCCAAACAGTGCCACTAGCTTGGGACTAAATATGAACCTATTGGAGACATTTCATATTCAAACCATAATACCCATCAATAATAAAGTGAACTCTGTGTGTATGTAGGTGTGTGTGTGTATATGTGTTTGTGTGTGTGTGTGTGTATGTGTTTGTGTGTGTGTGTGTGTGTGTGTGTGTGTGTATGTGTGTGTAGACCAGGAAACAACTTCAGGTGACATTCCGAATCCAGTCAGCTGAAGTGTTTGAGTGGAACGGTGGAGGTGTTCATGATCAACCATGAATATTTCTAACAGACAAGGCTTTACCTGTAGCTCCTACTTCATCCTTACCACAGCCCTTCAAACAGGTACAGCAGGAAGAGAAGGTCCTAGGATCTGTCCTACCTTGCAGAACAAAATCCTAAAGCTCACAATGGTTAAATAATCTGTGCATGTTTTCAGAGTTAAACTGAACTTCAACATAAGAGTCCTGAACTCCTCTTTAACTATCATAGTAAAGGCCGACATGATAATCAGTGAGCCTCGCCTCTTCAATGCCACTGGAAGATTTTATGTCTTGTCAGAAGTCCAACAATTTCACTGAGATTTCTGACTGTGCATTATCTCTGGCCCCACTTTTGTTTCTCGGAAAGACTACCTTCTGGGTCCACAGGAGAACTCAGCAGGTGAGCACCCTTGTAACTAAGCTAATGAGCTCTGTACCCCCAAAACCCACATGGCTTAAGGAGTGAACCAGTTCCTAAAAATTGTCCTCCGACTTCCACACACAAGCTATGGCATACATGACCCCTTCATATACAAAATAAATACATGAAATGTGAAGAAAATCCACATCTCATCTGAATTATTAATTTCTGTGGAAATGCTTGTCTCTGGGGCACTTGGCAAGCAGCAAACTAATTTTCAGAGCTTTTCTGGGCTGGAGGTGGCATGGGGCAGGCAGAGTGAAGTGAACATGTCCTAGGAAGAGTTCCCACGGAGTTTTCTGTAATTCTACAGCTCAGTGAGGTGTGCGCACACATCTACATCTGTACAGAGCAACCTCAGTCTCTCATCTGGGAAACAAGCACATGAGTGTGTCAGCAGCCTCAAAAGCCGGCAGCCTGACTCCCTCAGCATTCAGCCAAGCGGCAAGAGCTGCACTTGAACTTTCTCTGCAAAACCATTTAAAGGCTGAGACTCATTGTCTCTGTTGTAGTCTGGAGCTTTGTTCATGACCATGGCTGTAAGCTTAAAGTTTCTTTGAGGGATTTTTAGTAACCTTAAAACAGTGGTTCTCACCCTTCCTAAAGCTGTGACCCTTTAATACATGCCTCATGTTGCAGTGACCCCCAACATAAAATTATTTTCATTGCTACCTCACAACTGTAATTTTGCTACTGCTATGAGTCATAATATAAATGTCTGATTTGCATAGAGCTGGTTATGCAACCCCTGTGAAATGGTTGTTTGACCCCCTCAAAGGGGTTGAGACCCATAGGTTGAAAAACACTGTCTTAAAATGTCACATAATGCCAACATCATAGACCATGTCATTGTTTCATTGTTTAGATATAAAAATAATGACAATTACTTGTCAAATAAACTTATTTTATTTTTGCCTTATCTGACAACTCAGGGTGATATATTTGTATATATAATATATATACATATATATTATCTTTCAAAAACAGAAACAGAAGAAGGTTGTAATTATTGTCATGCATTTTGGTTGGTGAGATGAAGTTGCAATGTGATGAACACACTCATATGTTTGGGCTTTTTGACCCCAAGCCCTACTCTACTAAACAGCACAGGCTTAATACTGCTTGCTTAGTGCCCATCTATTTATTTACATACCTTATTGAAAGAAACGTCTATATCTAATTTAATAAAGCCACACTAAGGATTGCACTTAGCAGGAAGATACCCAGCTTGCTGTCAGAAGCCAGGAACCCACAGCATCTGAGACATCATGACATCAGGCAGAAAGATCCCAGAGATCTCTAGTCTATCAGGAGGCCTTGTATCCCTGGACTAACACAGCCTATAGAAGTAGCTCTCTCCAGCTCCTGTGTTAACCCCCTACCCAAGGTCTCAAGATATCACCATGGTGATTGGTTTGGGCTGCAGTGCAGTCAAACACACCCAATTGAAAAAAAAAAAAACTGTAACTCAGACAGAATGGATGTCAGCAAGCTGATCTCAGTCCTTGCATGAAAACACCTCAGGTGATTTGGATAAAACGCAAGATGACATGAGCTCTGTGTAGGAAACTGACTCTACCCACATGGCTAACCTTGCTCTTCTGTGGATATAGAGGATAGTTTTCCCAAGCAATGGAAGACTTTCAAAATGGAGGAAAAATAGCTTTGAGAAAGGTGTCAGGGGTGGAGGAGCTCAGTTAGTGAAGTGCTTGCCTTGCAAGCGTTAGGACAGGAGTTCAATCCCCAGACCCACATTCAAAAGCCAGCACTGGGGAGGCAGAGACAGACAGACAGACAGACAGACAGACACACACACACACACACACACACACACACAGAGAGAAAGAGAGAGAGAGAGAGAGGCAGGCAGACAGACAGACAGACAAAGGCAGAGACAGAGACAGAGGCAGAATATCTGTGGTCATATGCACCACATATACATGTACAAACATATGTGCATGCACAGACTTAGAATTTTTAAAGCAAAGGCAGTCACTCATGCTCATCTTTACAGATGAAGTTAACACCAGTATGTTGAGCATACTAGCAGCATGAGATCCATGAATCCTAACAGCTGTGTATATTGAGAGTTGAGAACATCAATCACATCAGGGTCAGGCTCAAATTCAGAATTTGAAATTCTGAAATTCCACCTCAGCTAATTTTCCATTGTGGGGTCCCAATAACTTATTAAGCTTTCAGCACAATGTGTTTCCTCTCTACAGATCAGGAATAACAGTGTTTCCAAACAATCTTAATGTGAGAGTTCATTATGATTGACAGATTTGAAGCTCATGCACAGTAAGTCCAAGTGTGCCTTCTCTTCCAGATGTGCAGCCCCTATGTTCATGTGGCCATTCTGCTGCATAGGCTGTTTCTCCTGACTACAATGATCTCCATCATTTGATGCCTAGAGAATTCCTCCACAGTCTAGCTCAGAAATTATTTACTCAAGAAAGCCTCCTAGGTTCACCCCCTGACATTGATGTTAGAGCTTCTACTTCTATTCTCAATAGTCATTTGTCTGCACCAGGAATAGGGGAAGAGACATGACCTCTGCAGGCTCTAGAACCATCATGTTAAGGGGTTAAGAGGCTCAGCCTGATTCATGTGCCCTGGAACAGAGTAACCATGTGACCCAAGTGACTGGCAGAGAACATGCTGACTGTGAAATGCCTATGCCACTAATGTCACAATGGGCAATTTGGTCTTTACAGTGGAAGATGAAATACTGAAATGGGGAGGAGAAAGAAAGGAAGAGGGGGAATAAAAAGAGGAAGAGGATGAAGAGAAGAATGGCTGCCACTACAGGGCCATGCTTATCAACTCAGGTACACAGGAGGTTAAGACAGGACATCTCAATTTCAAGGCCTACATGGACTACACAATGAATTGGCCAGCCTGGGCAACTCAGTGATACCCTGTCTAAAAACAAAAAGTAGAAAAGAGGTCTGGGTATATAGCTCAGTAGAGCACTTACGTAGCATATGCAAAGCCTTTGGTTGAATTCCCAGTACCTGGGAAGAGAAGGCAGGTAGGAAGCAAAAGAATTCCTTCCCCAATAGAGGAAAGTCTGAGCCAACTACCTAAGTCAGGGAGAAGGCTAAGCAACCCTTAAGACTGTGTCAGAGTGGAAAAAAGGAATCAAAGGTGCATTCAGCAACAAGTTTGTGCCTCACACTGTGCAAGGTTGATTTACTGGCATCAGATTCCAGCCAATATGAAATGGAATATCATGCCCCTCTTACATAGATTATAGCTAGCCCTGAGACTGAAGCTAGTTAAACAGAAATACCCAAGGATGAGAGGCTAGTAATGGTGGTGTTTCTGTTTGAACCCACTCGGCTCCCTGCTGTTCCCTTTCACACCCCTCTACTCACATTTGCAAGTAGATAACCTGGGAGCCCTGAGCGATCACTGCGGATCTAAGTGACACCATCTCTTTGATTTTTTTTTAAAAGGATGATGATCCTTTCATCCCCAGCATTTAGACACAGCATGCAACAGCCTGTTATTAATACACTGACACCCTGCATTAGAGTCTGCAGGTCAATACCCACTCATTCTGTCATATTAAATGGCCGTTCAAGTCAGAGTGGACGGAACTCCAGTTGCAAGGCTCTCTGCGAACATGAGGCAGAGCTGATCACTTCTAAGGCTAAACAACTCTGACCTAGGCCCAAGACCAGAGCTGTTAGGTAGCTAATTGCCTTCCCCTTCCAAAGAGCCAGGCATGCAGACAGCATCACCCCTACCAGTTCTTCAGTATTTCATCTTTCTTGACAGGCAGCCAGTCCGTCACTAGACCCCTTTCATAATTTGTATTGATTTGCATTTAGCCACAGCCTAGTCCATTTCCAGACCATTTTTTAATGAGCAGAAAAACTGTCATTTGGAGTTGACACAACTTCAAAGCACCCATGTGAAACTCAAGGATGTTCATCCCACTCACCTTGAAGGCTCTGAGATCGGCCTAATACCAGAAGCTTTAAATGATTCAGCCACAAAAGCAACTGGAACTTGGCTCTGACTCTGCAAGTCTAAGACACTTAACCCATGGTCTTCTGTCCAGAACTACCCCATGGAGATTTAAAAAGCATAGGTCACAAACTGGCAGGCTAGGCCTCATGACAGAGGGCAGGGGGTGCTCTGGGCCATGTGGTATTTTTAATTAGAGCAAGTTGACAAGATGAAAAATGTTCTAAGATGTTGCATATCAAATTTCCTACTTTCCTTAGAATTTGAAGGTCTGGAAGTGCTGACCTTACGTGACTGCCTGAGGCCTCTCAGCTGTGACTGCCAGGTTTCTTCTAGGTTCCTAATTCACCACGCATGCATTGCCATTGGCCCCTTGTGATATTTGAGTGTACGGCCTCTATCTATATGGATATGGACAAGATACTTCTAGTCTGAACTTTGGTTTTCTTATTTTTAAACTTTAAAATATGGTTCTATTTGAGACTTTCTAATTTGGGCTAGATGCTCTACTAGGCATTAAGAATGTGGTGATAAATTAGAGACCATGCTTTCCCCCAAGAGGATGGGGATTTAAGGAAAATACATGGACATGATATAATTCAAAATCATGTGTTAGTAAACATGAATGAAAGAATGTGCAGGGGATGGGGCTCAAGGGATGGCCATCTCTTGCTATGTTAAGGGAGACTAGAGAATATAATCCACAGAGGGAAGTTCAAACAGGGTTCACAGGAGGAGAGTATTGCGCAAGGCATGTTTGGAGAAACAGCAAAGGTTCAGAGCTATCTCTGGTCAAAAGAACAAAAGTCAGGATACTTAAAAGCCCATGATTACCTTCTCTTAAACCTTTAGACCTTGAGTCTTTAGGCAATGAGACTCACGGAAGCTTTTGGAGAGAATATGGGAGATACAAAACCAAAGACAGTTTGGCGAACATTGGGCACAAGAGCTCTGCCTGTCTACATGGAGTTCTTGGACTTAGTCCCAGAAGGTTTTTTGAATGAAGAGACACATTTCACTCACAGAATGGAATTGTGAGTTCTCAGTTATTTCCAGTCTGTGACAGATTTGATGGAAAGCAGGTGGATGTGTTCAGTGGGAAGAGATCTTCAGGGTCAGAAAGGCATGTGAGCTTTCAGAATTTTCAGAGATCTGGGAAACTGCAAGAGAACTGAATCCATGTGCCAACTTGTCAAAACCCACAAGGAACACTGAAATACCAGGTTCCAGTCACGTCAGAGACCAGGCAGATAATGTCTTGGATTAATCTCATGTTTTCTTCTTTATCACAGAGATATGGAGGATACATTGGTGAACAAGAAAATTAAAAGCAAAACTTACCTATACAGCCATGCAAAAGCACATTTGCAGTGGCCCTTAACAAGTGGATATATCCGTAAGGATGGAGACAAGCCAATAATGCAAGGCATGAAGAAAATAAAGCTGGGTGTTATAGTAGGGAATAGCATGGGGATACAGTGAGGATGGGAGGCTGAGCGGATAGCCTCTCAAGACTATATGGGGTTCAATCTGAAAGAGAAGAAACTGAGTTTGGGAAGTATTGAAGGGAGAATGATGATAGACTCACTGGCCACTAGAACTGTCCACATCATTGGGAGACCAGGTCCAAAGCAGGAAAGCCAATGCTTTGTATTGCTGTGGCTTCCTACAAGGAAGAGTGCAGGATGGTATTGTTTCAAAGACTCTATTCTACCCCTGTGATTTCTTTGAATCATGAAAGAATGTCAAATGAAATAAACACTGAGAACTCCCTTATGGATAAGCTTCTCCAGTGTCTCCTTTGTGTTCATCCTCCCTCCAGCCCAACCCTGGTTTGTCATCAACCCATCTACATGCACTAGATGGAGAACCTAGGAAAATCTCAAGATACACCATAGGCTAAGGATAGATCAGGTGCTCTTCAATGACAGTAAAATAAGGAAGAAATATCCAGGATAAGAAATCAGAATATGATATAAGATGACTTGTATGAATCACCTTCCACCTCTCTTGTACATGACAGACATTATTAATAGATTGTTGCTCTCTTTCCTGCTGGGACCAAATGTGACCTCAGAATCCTTTCCAACTCATGGTTTCAAGCATAGATTATAAATCTACCAGATTCAGAACGACAGGAATGATCTATTTGTTAGATCACAACTTCAGTTATTCATGAGAGGAGAGGGAAGTATTCTGATATAGCCAGGTAGAAATAAAGAAACCTCTTTTACCAGTTAATATATGTAGAGATACCAGATTTCTGTACGCATGTGTGTACATGCACACACACACACACACACACACACACACACACACACACGACCATAGATTACCTTATCAGCCTACCTTTAATAGTCTCCATGTTAAAACAGTTTTGTGAAGTAACTACTACTTTGCTGAGAGGGGATTCTCCAAGCCCCAATGAGGACCTGTATCATTGAATCTTAACATCTTCTTTGCTCCTGGTGGAGAAGACATAAATGAGCCAGACAGAACTGCATATAATGGTCAACTTGTTAAGAATTGTGGCTCTGCCACCAAATGCCCAAAGCACATTGGCTCTGCCATTTGATTGCTGCTTAGCTATATTATCCAATTCACTAGGCTTCAACTTTTTCATATGCAAAATGGTTAAAATAAATGATGTCTACTGCGTAGATCTGGTGAAAGTGTATCAAATATTTTAAAATCATGTTCAATACAGAGTGAGAACTTAATGTGCCTGTGCATGAGCAGATATTTTTTTTAAAAAGTAGAATTTAGAGATAGCTAAGACTGTAACAAAAGCTAGATAGGAAATCTATCTATGAGTAGTGAAGAATCCAAGATAATAGCCAGGAAGATCCAGGGCAGGCTGGATTGTCGGGGGGAGGGTAGGGGGGATGGACTGGATTTTCATGAAGTAGAAAGTGAACATGGTATATCTGATTTCATGATCCCAGCTGATTGCTATCTAGCTAAGAGACTTCAAGCATCTGTCATTTGTCTTCTCCGAGGTCTAGTCTCATTTTGTGACAGAGGTACAAAGGCTATGGTCCATCTCTTAATCTTGATACGAAAACTGCGAGCATCAAGCCAGCTCAGAGGAGAAACTTAGAAAATGGGAGGTACTGTTTAGGAGTAGAGACCTCTGGGCCAGGGCAGAAGGCGAAGAAGAATGGAGAGGGTCAGAAGGGAGACATGTTGCAGTGGTTTCATGGAGATTGCAGGAGGGAGCTAAGGAGACACTTGCTAGCAGAAGCTGCACTCTCAGAACATGACACAATCACAGGCAGATCTAGAGTTGGACACTAAGCGGTCCATCCCTACAGTGAGATCCTTAACCTGGTGACCAGAAGCAAAAGAGCAAGAAAAAAATGGGAGCATGGCTCTAGGGCCATGACAAGAGAAAATGAGACGGAGACCAACATGGCATTACAGAACAGAACTGCTCAGTCACTGGCTAATCAAAGGTGCTAGGTCCCCTGAAGCTATAGCTTTAGTTCAGTTCTTTTTAATGTGTGTGAGTGCATGTCTATGTGTAGGTGTGTCCATTGGCATGTGTGCCCACAGAGGCAAAAGTGGGCATTGGAATTCCTGGCACTGAACTTGGGTCTATAAAAAAAGTGCTATACTCGCTTAATCTCAGGACTCTCTCTCTCTCCAAGCCCAGTTCTTAAAAGCTTTATTTATTTATTTTGCTGTTTTATGAATATGTCTGTGTCTGTAATTGCATGAGTGTGTGTGTGTGTATAATTGCATGAGTGTGTGTGTGTGTGTGTGTACTTGAGTTAATGTACAATACAATGGGCAGCTACATGCACAGGCAGAAACGTGTCAGATCCCCTTGAACTGCAGCTACATGCAGTTGTGAGCTGAGTTGCAGCTTGATGTGAGCTGCCCAAGGAGGGTGCTAGAAACCAAAGTTCTGCAAAAACAGCAAGTGCTCCTAACAATGGAGCCATCTCTCCGGGCCCATGAAGCTGTCGTTTTCTACTTGTGTTTTCTTGGGAAATAAGGGGAAGAGGTGCAGGAGAACAGAGCCCTCAAATAGGTTCCAGTTTAGTGGTTCAAATGAAGCCTCAGGGCTTTATTTAAAGGGATAGCCAGGCTACTTTTCAAAAGACATTCAAAACCATTGACTTTAAAGAGCAGAGAGCTTGCGTTTTAGAATTCTAATAGCTTAGAATCAAATAGTCACCTTAAGAGCCATCCAATCTATCTTCTCCAAACAGGGAAGCATCCCCTATCACTTGCTATGGAATCATGCGGCTTCTTTTTGGGTACACTTTCTGGCAGGAACATCATAGTGCAAGTTGTCCGACTGATGAAGCAAAATCCCTTCTGTCATCCTGAGATGAAACCAGACTCCCTATCTAGTACACTCTCATCTCATCCTCAAAACCTTGGCTCCTACTGGCTCCACAATAGACTATCTCCTTCTTTAAAGAGCATATCTGCTTATGCCACACCCAACAAGGGTAAGCTTACTGCATGGAGGAAACACACTGAATTCACTGCAAGGCAGTAAGCCTGGGAAGGAAAAGGTATTTAATACTTTTGTGTGTGTGTGAGTATACGGATAACAAAGGAATAAATGGATGAATACTTAGGTCTTTACAGAATATTGATTCAACATTTTCATTCTGCTAAAGAGCAATCTGAATTCAAACTAATATAAGTTTCTGAATAATGTGTAGTGGCAGAGACAGAATTGGGCTCTGAATATATAGAGTGAATCTCAGAACTTGAGACTTGGTCGTGGGAACTGAGGTTTTATAAGACTGAGAGTTCTGCCACCCAGGACAGAGCAGCAGAAAGGTGAGGAATGGTCTGATGTCATACAGGCCAAAGGCTACTCAGAAACTAGATTCATTCTTCACATGTCATCGTTTGCTAGTAAGTTCCATAATGTTTTATTATGTGCTGTGAGAAAAGATCTGTGCCAAGCTCCGAGGAGGAGTCAAAGATGACCACATGGCCTCTATAAGTGTGTGCATTCATGACCACCATGGACATTCCCAGGCAGGCTATGTGATGCTCTATTGCAAAACCATTATTAACAAGGAGGTATAATAAAGCAGGCAGAAAAGTAAGTCATTCACTCCATTTAGGAAGAACCCAAGCCTCATGGAAAAGCAAGCATTTGATTTAGATGCCAGATGATTAAAGAAAGTAAGCCCATATAAGAAGTCTTGAAAGGATGAAGAAGGATTTGGATAACTGGAAATGTACAGAGCCACTGACTGAAAAGATGTTTTAGTAGTGGCCAGATACCTCACAATGCACAGTTTCAAGACCCAGCTAGAACTTTTGTCAACACCAAAAGGAGTAATGGAAGAGTTTGCATGGTGAGGCCAATGTTTAACAGTGGTGGGACACCCTGTCCTACAGTTTGTATCCCTCCTGCGTGAGGAAGGCCAGATCTGTCCATCATTAACATTTGTCTTCAGTGTGAATCTGCCTTCCAGGCCTTAAAAATATCCTGAGCATTTCTCAGCAGACTGAAAAATTGACATGACTTGGGCCATAGAGAGTCACCTCTGAAGCTAGAGGCGGGGGATCAACGACCATAGCTATCGGCAAACCCTTACTGCTGACCCTTACACAACAGGGAAAGCATTGCAAAAGCTTTTCTTTCCCTAAGTCCTTATTTGGGTGTCTCTTTCCAATGGGACATGAGTTTCCCGATGCAGATGTAGTGAAATGGTGACAGGGTCATCAGTTCTGGCGTCTTCACCTCTGTCCTCCAGGATCTTTAAACAAACACCTTAAATTCTCTGGTCTTCAACCCCAGTTCAACCTAGGAAGGATAACACATATCTCAAATGGGTTATTGAAAGAAATTAAATGTCGTCTCACTGCCTGCTCTTTCAGAGGACTCAGGTTGAATTCCCAGCGCCCATATAACAGCTTACAACTGTCTGTAACTCTAGGATCCATCACCCTCACATAGACATACATTCAGGCAAAATATCAAATCACATGAGATAAAAAATAAATGAATGATTAAAAAAGAATTTAAATGTCATGCCCAAAACAAACAATAAGTAGGAAGCCCTTTCCCTTCCCCTCCTCCAGATAGGAAGCCAGGCTCACCTAATTGTTCCTTCAGTACCATGTGCTGAGGAAGAACCCCATGAATGCCTATTGCCTGTGTGAGTAGAGGTGAACATGGCATCTATACACTTGGCACAAATTATTCAAAGCTTTTCACCTGACTGTTCTTCTGTTCCCCTCCCACCCACCCCCGAATCTCAAGACACAGTTTTCCTTTTTGGAACAAGGGGTGAAGCTCAGTAGCAAGCCTGTGTGACTCACTCTTCTGAAAGCAGAATCCCGAATTGATTGCTCTGAGGGATACAGCTGTCACTTCGCACAGCTCCTCGCTTTCTCACATTTAATTGATACAGAAGTCAAAGTGCTGTGGATCCCATTTGCCATTGATGCATAAAGTGGTCCAGGAACTCCTAATGGAGCTGAGAACCTGAGGAATATGAGTCACTCAGGTCTGAAAGGAATGCTGGAGAGAGACATTGCCACCGTGCCTGGCATGGTACATAAATGCTTGCAAACTGTTTATTCATGTCCGTGTATATATTTTGCCTCAAATATTTCAAAACTATCTACTTAAGATGGCAGAGGGGATCAGGAATTAGTTCAGTTGGTAAGGTGCTTGCCTTTCAAATGAAATGACCTGAGTTCCACCCCCCAGAACCTGCATTTAAAAGCCAGGTATGGTGGGTAGTAACATCTGCTTGTTGTCTTAGCACTGGAGACAGGAGAATGCCTGGAGCTTTCTGAAGAGCCAGCCAGCCTTGCCCACTCAGCAATACCCCTGGCAATAAGAGACCCAGTATTAAAAAAAACCAACAGGAATAGCTCCGGAGAAAGAGTACTAGAGGTTGTCCTCTGACGTGAATAAACTAACAGATATATACGCATACAGGCACATTCACTCATACACACATAACACACACATACACACATGCACACGGGTGCACACACACGCGTGCACATGCACACACACACACCACATGCTTGAACAATGGTATAGACACAGACAATACATCTTAAGTTATTGATGCATCGTAGCTCACTTAATCTCCACAATAACATGTAACTACTTAATAGTTTGCATAAGAACAATTTTTTTTACCTGTGAACTTAAAGAGGTCCAAACAGAGCTAGATGCCACGAATCTGATGAGAAAATGTGGACTCAAAGGTCAACAGAACATCTCTGTCTCTGCTGTCGTGCTCCTAGCTCTATGACCTTGAGCAATCACCTGAGCCTTTTGGGTCACCATTCTTTTTAACACAAAATAGATCAAACAGAGCTGGGCTGTAACTTAGCTGGTAGAATGCCGGTCTAGCATGCAGAGTCCTGGTTTAGGCTCACAGCACTGCATAAACAGGGTTTGACGGTTACCACTCTGCTCTCCAACACTAGAGATACTCTCAGGAGGGTCAGAAACTCAAGGTCACCCTCAGTTATGTGGTTTTAGTCCCTATGTGGAGTATATGAGACCCTATCTTGAGAAAAAAAGATGGATGAAGCAGTGTGCCTCTGTAGCACTAGGGAAAAATCACTAGGATAGAGTATAAGAGTGTACTAAGTCATCTGGTACATGATACATGGACACAGGATATTAAGAATTATTAATAAGTAACTTACCAAGACCATGGAGCTGATAATAAACCCTAGCATGCCTGAGCAGGAAGCCAAAAACAAGCTGTGAGACTGTCACTTCTCTCTTGCCTCCCCACAATTTAGTGGGTTTAGTCCCTCACGTTAGATACTAGAGATCCAGAGAGAACATACTCAGGGATGCAGAGCTGGCAGAGGACAGAGCCCATAGGACAAGAGCCTGGACCTCTGGTACAAGGAGAATAGTTTGTCTTTCATGGCTCTGCTCTGTCTTCTCTTTCTGCAAGAACCTCATGTTCATCATACCATTGGACTAGCCCAAACTAAGAGAGGAGATGCAACTTGCCCAGTAAAGCCCAGGTATTAAGTGACAGAGCTGGGGCTAGACCCATATCCTAGCCTTTATCCTCATTGTCTCTCATGTACATTACATTACAGGTCAGAGAGACTGAGATGAGGACAGACAGACAGACAGAGATTGAGCAGAAAGGGACCGACATATAGAAATAGACATAGACAGAGGAATAGAGACAGGAAAAAAATAAAGAAAAATATAGAAAAGGAGAAAGTCAGAAACCTGTACTGTACGTTAAAAAGCACCTTTGAGACTGGTCCTTTGAAGAGGTACTTAAAGTGATGAGGACTTGGTAACTTTATTTATTTTTTAATTTATTAATTAATTCATTTTTTTACACTCCATATTGTATACACCACATCCACCCTCCGACTGTTCCGCATCCCATATCGCCTCCCTACCCCGCGTCTCCACATGGATGCCCCCACCCACCACCCCACTTGACCTCAAAACTCCCTGGGGTCTTCAGTCTCTTGAGAGTTAGGTGCATCATCTCTGAATGAACACAGACCCAGCAGTCCTCTATTGTACGTGTGTTGGGGGGCTCATATCAACTGGTGTATGCTGTCTGTTTGGTGGTCCAGTGTTTGAGACTGATATCGGGGGTCCAGATTAATTGAGACTGCTGGTCCTCCTACAGGATAGCCCTTCTCCTTCGGCTTCTCTCAGCCTTCCCTAATTCAGCCACAGGGGTCAGCTGCTTCTGTCCATTGGTTGAGTGCAAATATCTGCATCTGACTCTTTCAGCTGCTTGATGGGTCTTGCGGAGTGTGGTTATGATAGGTCCCTTTTTGTGAGAGCTCCATAGCCTAAGTAATAGTGTCAGGCCTTGGGACCTTCCCTTGAGCTGGATCCCATTTTGGGCCTGTCTCTGGACCTTCTTTTCCTCAGGCCCTTCTCCATTTCCATCCCTGTAATTCTTTCAGACAGGAACAATTGTGGGTCAGAGTTGTGACTGTGGGCTGGCTCTCTTCTCCCTCATTTGATGCCCTGTCTTCCTGCTGGAGGTAGACTCTATAAGTTCCCTCTCCCTACTGTCAGGCATTTCATCTAAGGTCTCTCCCTTTGAATCCTGAGATTCTCTCCCCTCCCAGGTCTCTGGTACATTCTGGGGGATCCCCCTAACCTCCTATCTCCTGAGGTTGCCTGTTTCCATTCTTTCTGGTGGCCCTTGGGGCTTCAGTCCTTTTCCCTCACCCAATACCAAATCAGGTTCCCCTCTTTCCCCCACTCCCTTCCAGCTCCCTGCCCTGTCCACTTTCCCTCCCAGGTCCCCCCACACACACACACTTGTGATTGCTTTCTTCTCCTTCCCAAGTGGGACTGAGGCATCCTCACTTGGGCACTTCAGCTTGTTGACCTTTTTTATTTCTGTGGACTGTAACTTGGATATTCTTTATTTTTTTATTTTTATTTTTGGCTAACATCTACTTATTAGTGAGTACATACCATGCATGTCCTTTGGGGTCTGAGTTACCTCACTCAGGATGATATTTTCGAGTTTCATCCATTTGCCTGCAAAACTTGGAATGTCCTCGTTCTTAATAACTGACTAGTATTCCAGTGTGTAAATGAACTACATTTTCTTTATCCATTCTTCTGTTGTGGGACATCTGAGTTGTTTCCAGCTTCTGGCTATCACAAGAAAGGCCACTATGAACATAGTGGAACATGTGCCACTGTGGCATGGTGGGGCATCTTTTGGATATATTCCCAAGAGTGGTATAACTGGGTCTTGAGGTAGATCTATTTCCAATTTTCTGAGGAACCTCCAGATTGATTTTCAGCGTGGTTGTACCAGTTTGCAATCCCACCAGGAATGGAGGAATGTTCTTCTTTCTCCACATCCTCTCTAACATGTGTTGTCACTTGTGGTTTTGATCTTAGCCATTCTGTAATTTTAAAGGGAAGAGGTGAATATTAATACCATAGCAACTACTAGCATGGTTCGTTAGCAAGTTTGAGTAACCTGGGGGGGGTGGGCAGTAGGGAAATCAAAGCTTAGTCACACTTATAATCATTCAGTTGGGTGCCTGCCCTTTCCACCCACCTCCTGCAGAAAGACCTAGGGCTGTAGTCAGCATTAGCCAGGTACATTTGTGCAGCTGACAGTGTAAAAATCAACTAATTAAACACTCAGCAAGTGGAGATGAGCATTTTGCAGATGCAGAATCTTATTGATTCTGGGGGTTATTGTGATCTCACCTGTTTGTGTTGAGCATCAGAGGTGCTCTAAACAGGAGAGCTACAGGATACCTGAGCTTCCAGCATCAGGGAGGGTAGGAGATGCGGTGTCACACAAGCCAACAAACCACCTGCTGGAACATCAAGCTTGTAGACTTGCATGGCACAACTTGCCCAACTCATTCCCAGCATGAGTCTTTTTAACTGGTAGTTGCTACAGGCTCTACAGGGCATAACTATTTGCTGGTATTCACCCACAGTTATACTCCTAACCCTATAGGCTTAGGCCTTGCCCTGGTGTACCCCTCTGATTAGTAGTGCCATCCCCAGGCCCAATCCTGCTCTGGGAGCTCAGTCTTCACAGACAGACTCCACTCCACTAGTGAGATCACATCTCTTCCTTCTCTGAATGTCTGTCCACAATAGCTTCAAGTTTCTTCTATTCTTTAAAAACTCATTTTTCATGGGAGTATATAAGGAAAACAAAGACACCTGGTAACAGTCCATACCAAGGAAAGAAAATCCATGGCTTAACACATGTGTAATTCAGTGTAGACTTACTATGCCTAAGGACAACTCTGCCTGACTCAGTGCTGCTAAAATCCCAGTTAAAAATACTAAGTCAGCCAGTCTAGCTAAATCAGTGTGCTCTGGATTCAATGAGAAACCATGGTTCAAAAAGTAGGGAGGTACACAATGAAGGAAGACACCCAACATTGACCTCTGACCTCCTTAAACATGCATACACCCACATGAACAGGTCCAGGTCCATACAACACACACACACACATACACACATACACGTACACACACACACACACACACACACACACACACACACACACACACACACACACCAGATTGGCCGCTGACTGAATCTGAGTACATAGCCCAAAAATAACTTCACTCACTGACCAAGCAGAGATCCATACACCCATCCTGTAAAAAGCATATAAGTAGTTGTTTTGTGTAAGGAATTGTTAGGTACTGGAAACACAACTGCCAACAAAGCAAGGTCCCTGTTCTCTTAAGACTTTATGGCCTTAGATAAATAGCTCTAAGTAAAAAGAATGAATAAACTATAATGATAACTATATATTAATGGCAGGCTAGTGGGAAGTGCTTTGAAGAAAGAGGAACAAGATGTGTCACCAGGACATGGTAAGGAAGGAAAGTTTCATTGTAAATGATTGGCTAGGGAAAGTCTTTGTGCTAAAGTCACATTTGAGCAGAACCCAGGGAATGTATATGAGTAAGGGTGTTTGCTAATTATAGGTATCAATTTGACTGGGCCATAGGATGCCTAGATATTTGGCCAGGCATTTTTCTGAGAGTTTTTTCCAACGGTGTTTTTATCATGAGTTTAATGTTTGAAGTAGTAGATTATAGAAGGATATGCCTTATTCAATCAGATGAAATCCTGTGCAGAACAAAGGCCTAAACTTCTCCAAATGAAAGGGAATCCCTCTGCCTGATGGGGCTTGGTTTTATTTGGCCTTTGAACTCAGGACAGGTCCCCTGCATTTGCTTGATGACTGCTGGCCTTGGAACCTCGTGATCTGTATAACCACAGTGAACCAGTTCACTATAATAAATCCTTCTCATCCTGCATCATCAGCCTTTCATATTTATTGGTCTCACATCCATGGTTTCTATTAATAGCAGATCAGGAAAAAATTACATCTATATTGAACATAGATATTTTCTTCTTGCTGTTCCTTAGGCAACACAATGTTAACACACGTAACACGTGTCTCCATATATATGTTGTATCATTTTGAGTGATCTAGAGATGATTTTATGTAAATGAGAAGCTGTATGCAAATTATACCCAAATACTAAAGCACTTTCTATAAAGGGCTTGAGCATATACATATTTTGTATCTAAGGAATTTCTAGAACCAGTCTGACATGGTTACCAATGGCTAGGTGTACATCCCTTTGTGTTCTGTGGGAGAGCACTGATTAATACCATGAGCCATGTGCATAATTTTGAAGAGCTCCCAGCCATGGGAACAACTTAAATAAATGCCTAGAGGTTAGTGTATGGTTGGTGTGGCTGAGCGACAAGCAGAGCAGCGTGACTAAGGAGGGTAGCCAAGGCTGAGGCCAGAATTGTGGGTATCTGAGGGCGGAGGATCTTGAAGCTTATGAAGGAACTGCATTTCCTCTGCACAAGATAGGGAAATTTTCCAGTGGAAAAGCGATGACATCTGGCAGTTGCTTTTAAAGGCAGCTCTGGCTGAGCTGAAGACAAATGGTCTATTAAGGGGTTGTTAGAGTGATCCAGAGAGAGATGGTGGCTAAACCAGAGGACTTCCAGAAAAGGTGAAGAAATGATGATATCTAGGTACAGCATGTGCAAGTGAGATGTGGAGAAGGTCTAGGGTGGGGTATAAATTATAAGCATCACCATATAATGAAGATGGCTGACATCGCCAAAGGAGAGTGGCAGAGAGACAGAAGACCCAGGACTGAGCCCACAGCCTACTGAGATCCATAGCATCTTCCTAAGTCAGATCATGAGATAATAAACAGTACTTCGTCCAATGAAATAGAAACAAATGGAAACTATCACAGGGCTTTGAATGTGGTGTTTCATGAAATATTTTCAACATAATTCTAAAACAAATGTAGGTTTGCAGATGGCTTGTTTATGTATCTGAGTGATTGCTTATATATGTTCCAAGTGAATTTATGGCTTTACTACAGGATACACACACACACACACACACAACTTACGATTTAAATGTGAAATGTCCGTAAGTCCATGGCCTTGAATGCTTGTTCCCCAACTAATAGGGTTCTTTGAGAAGGTTTTAAGGCCATCATGAGATGGTACTTTGCTGGAGGATAAAGGTCACTAGAGTTGGGCCTTGAAATTTTATAACATATCCAACTTCCTGCTTATTTTTTTTTAACCTACAGATGCAGTATAAACAGCTGGTCCCCTCAGACGCCTCCCTCACTGTACCTGAGTGGGACCCCCTAAACTCTAGGCTAAGCTGCTTCATGCCAAGGATTTTTGTCACAGCAATGAGAAATGAGAAAAAAAAACTAATTCAATTGTTACAAGGCAATTGTGACATTTTTACACTGGCATAGAACTAAACAATTGCTTTTGAGACACAGTAGAGTATCCTTGCTTCTGAGCTCTACAACTAAACCATCCCAGCTTGGCCCCAAAAGTAAAACAAAGAGCACAGCCTCAGAGTTAAGGAAGCAGAAGGGAGAGAGGGAGCGGTTCTGTGACTGAGAAATGAAGACAGAGCCAGATGCCTCCTCTCTGCAGTCTCTTTCTTTTGTTCTAGACAGTCTAGTCCGGCTCGCTCATGAGCTTATGCACAAATGCCTCTGCTGAGTACCTTCCTTACAGCACGCAAGCTGATCCCAGTAAAGATGGAACTCCACCAATGAGCTTCACTTCCTAGCCCCTCCATTTGCATATCTGTAAGATGATTCTGCAGCAAAATCCTTGGATGTGTTCTAAGGATTGAAAAGGCATTTGGGCTCCATCAAAACGCTCATTAAAGGCTTCTTGGGAGAGGGCACAGCTAATGTTCTTTTGTCCCCTGCAATTTTCTAGGTGTGCTGGTTGTACTGGCATCTTGTGGGTGTCAGACTTCAGTCTCTGGGGGAGGCCCAGGCCTCATCTAAACTGTAGAGGAGCCCTAAAATGGTCTAGAGAGGCATGCACATTTAAGTGTCTTGAAACAAAGAAGAGACTTTGAAGGGGTGAAGGAAAGTAATAATGACTGCCTTCTAAGCCATGCTTCTGATTTCTGATTACCAAATTTTCCTCACCTGCATCATACAGGGAAGATGAACACAGACTCCTCCTACCAAGGACCAGAATGTGGGAGGGGAAAGCAAAAGCGCAGACTGCGTGTACTTGTAGATCAGAGCCAGGCTCTAGAAAAATGTCTCTTTCTCAAGGGCTTTTTGTTTTAACCAAAAAGTAACAGATGGGAGATGAAAAGTTGGGTCAACAGTTAAAAGCATTTGTTGCTCTTTCAGAGGACCTGGGTTGGATTCCCAGCATCCACATGACCATCTGTATCTCAGGTTCCAGGGGTGCTCTGACACACTCTTCTGGCTTCCAAGAGAAGCAGGAACGCTCATGATACACAGATATACACATAGCAAAACATCCATGCAAACATAATATATATACATTAATATATATATAATAAAATTTAAAATTAACAAAAAATTTTAAGTGATGATTTTGTAAGGCTTGAAGGGTGCCATAGTTAGTGTTTCCAATGCTGTGAAGAAACATCATGACTAAGGTAACTCTTATAAAGGAAAATATTTAATTGGGGCTGGCTTACAGGTTCAAAGGTTCAGTGTATAATCAACAAGGCAGGAAGCATGGCAGCACGCAAGCAGACGTGGGGCTGGAGACGAAGCTGAGCATTCTATATCTTGATCCAACTGCAGCCAGGTGAGTCTGTCTTACAGGCAGCTAGGAGAAGGGTCTCAAAGCCCACCCCTACAGGGACACACATCCTCCGCCAAATCCACACCTTTTCCAACAAGGCCACACCTCCTAATAGTGCCACTCCCTAGGCCAAACATATTCAAATCACCACAGAGGGCACTAAAGGAAGCATGGGTTAGAAGAAGGTAGTCCCACACCAGGCTCCTGTGCCCTCTTCTATTCCAGGCTACAAGCCACAGGTGCATAGGACACACTGGAAACAAATGATGGTCACTACCCTATCAAGCTGACAGAGACTGGACTCAGATCTCCTAATTTTTCACCTCTAATTTTTCTCCCATGGGCACTACTTAGGCTGCTACTTCTAGTCTATATAACAGCATCCATATGCTTGTGTAAATTGCATCCCAAGGGCACTTCTCATCTCTAACAGTGGTCCATACACAAAGCATGCTCAGAAATGCTCAGAGAGCACCTGACTCCATGACCAACCCATAAAGCTAGTCCACCATGCTGGCTGCAGTGGATCCCTACGGTAACAACATACTAGCCCCACCAAAGCCCAGGATAAATGAGAAACAAGAGCAAAGCCCAGGCACAAGGTCATTTGTTCTTGTTTCTTGCAGCACAATAGTTACACCTAGAGTAAGGCAAGACTTGATCTGGATCCTGGTGGACCTCTTTATTTGCCTACTGTGACACCCGTAATGCCAGGTGCCATCATCCCACACTTAAGTCCAGAATGAATCTTTGCTTTGTATTTAGTTATATATTCTTTAATATCTGAGCTTTAAAGCTTAAGCCAAATGGTTTTAAAAGACAAGTCATGATAATGTATTGGGAATATGACTAGGCAGACCCAAATGCTCGAGCTATCATCTGACTCACACTTCATGGACTATTGGATCTGGTTCTATTCTCTTTACCGTGACTAAACATTATATACTTAAGATAAGTTAGACTTGTAGCATTGAAATAGTCATTGACTTGGTTACTTTTCTGCAGCTCTGATAAAATAGCCTGACAAGAGTAACTAAAGGGAGAAAAGATTTTGGTTTAAAGTTCCACAGAGATACAGTCCATCATGGCAGCAAAGCATTCATGGTGTCAGGAGTCAAAGGTTACTTGGTCACATTGCATACACATGCAGGAAGCAGGATTGAAAAGGAAGTACACCAGACAATAATAAAGTCGAAAGGACCACCACTGCCCTAGCAATCTGACTCCTTCAGCAAGGCTCTACTTCATAAAAGCTCTGCAACCTTCCCAAACAGCACCACTACATAGGGAACTAAGGATTCAAACACATAGGGAATCTATGGGGAGACTTCACATTCAAACAATAATGTCATGATAAAAAAAAGAATGTTTCATCTACATCAGAGTCTACTCAAAATAATAAAGGATAGGTTATGTCCCAGAGTCCACTGTATTTTTATTTACTTCTGTAGTGGTTTGAATAAGAATGACCCTCCATAGGCTCACAGATTTGAATGCTTTGTCACTAGAGAGTGGCATTAGGATGTGTGGCCTTATTGAAGGAAGTGTGTCACTATAGGTGAGCTTTGAGGTTTCAGAAGCCCCAACTGGTCCCACTGGTGCTCTCCTTTTTCTTGTTGCCTGACAGTCTGAATGTAGAAGTCTTAACTACCTCTACAGCACTGTGTCTGCTGGCACGCCATCATTATCATTCTTCCTGCCATGGTGACAACGGACTAAACCTCTGAACTGTAAGCCAGCCCCAATTCAATGTTTTTGTTTATAAGAGTTACTGAGGTTGTCGTGTCTCCTCACTGAAATAGAACTTTGACTAAGACAACCTCTTCTAAAGATGCACTTTATTTTATTTTATTTTATGTGCCTTGCCTACATGGGTATATGTACACCAAGTTCTTACCTAGTATTGACAGAGACCAAAAAAAGACATTAGTCTAGGTTAGAAGTCTCTTTTGGGTGCCTTCCCTCAGCATTTGGGAGCCCAGTGGAAAAGAGGGAAGAAGAATTGTGGAATCTGGAGGGATGGAGGACTGTGGGCGAATGCAACCAGTAGATCCTACTTAGCAGAGCTCATGGAGGATCACAGCAACTGAAGTTGCATAACATGTATACATGTTATGATTGTTGGCCTGTTGTTTGTTTGTTTGTGTGACCCCTGGAAGTGAAAGTAGGGTGTCTTGGATTCCATTGCCTGATCTTGGGATCTTTTTCCTCCTACTGGATTACCTTCACCAGCCTTGATAGGAGAATTTGTACCTGGTATTATTATATCTTGCAGGGCTTTGTTCAGTTGATGTCCCTAGGAGGCCTGCTGTTTTCTAGGGGGGAACTGGGGGGAAGGAAGTGGACCTTGGGGAAAGGGATAGTGATGGAGGAACTAAGAGGAGTGGAAGGAGGGGAATCTGTAGTTGGGATGCATTGTAATGAGAGAAGAATAAATTTTAATAAAGGAGGGCATCATATCCCCTGGGTGTGAGCTACCATGTTAATAGTAGGAATAAAACTTGGGTCCTCTGAAAACGCAGCAAGTGCTCTGAAACACTGAGCCATCTCTCCAGCCATTTGTCTCCTCTAAATTGCTAGTACTGTGTCTGTAAGTATCTATTTGCTATTCCATATTTACATATCCATTTATCTTATCTGTGTTAGCCCCTGCTTCTGGCCTTCCATAGCACTTTTCATATATCTCTTTGATTTTGCTTATAAAACTTAATACATGTTTCTGTCCGTTCAAAAAGAAAAACAAACAAAAATCACAACTTTCAGAAACACAAGACCTAGAAGCAATCCATATCTGTGTTTTTTAGCCTTAAAGGCATAATTGATACTCAGAATTCCTGTGACTTTTCTTGGTTAAGTAAATTTATCAACTCGGTTGAATACACAACCGAGTTGAACTTAGAGTGTGCACCAATCACTGAATCTGGAGCTGACGATGCAAGTACTTCCCTGACTTGACATATCTCACACTCCAACAATGGAGAAAAATGTATGACAACGAAACCCAGAAATTTGAGTACAAATACCAAAGTGTGTTCAAGTTACAAACTCAACCCAATAAAGGAGGAGTATTCGAGGAGAGAATAGAAATTCCTAAAGGGAACTTAAATATGAGAGAGGCTTAGAAGATAACTAGGTTTTCAACAAATGACTAGGAGCAGGTAAAGAAGAACACGGGCAGAAGAGCAAATAATAGTGCTAGTCAGTGACAAAGTCACCCCAACTTTAGTGCACCATTGTCAAGGTCAAGGCTATTGCTTCTGTATTGTTAGTATGGTACCAAGCTTCCAGAACCTTCCCACTAACTGTCAGCTGAAGACAGTATAGCTTATTTTAGCCTTCCACTTGGGATAAGTCTCAGACACAATACAAACCTGCCTTGGGGGCTCTGAACAGTGAAATAAGGCCGTGTTGAAGATAGTGTGCAGGAGCACAATTGATATTCATCTTTTTCATTCTTTAAAAAAACATTTCTTCCTAAGGACAGTTAAATGTAATTTAACATCTTAAGCAATTTGTTCAAATGAGCCTGCCTGCGTTGCAGTGCTGAGGGGGTACTCCAGAGGCTGCACTACACAAGAATGGAACCGCAGAGCAATCCTGTTGATCAAAAGTGAATTAACCAGAGAAGACCAAGAGGTCTGTGATCAGAAAAGATGCTTCACAGGAAGATGAGATCATTAAGGATGCGGTCTTGGAAAAGGCAATGAGAGAGAAGATGAATTAGAGGTTCAGTCCTATCATTTAAGAGGTATCTGTGCAGATCCACTGACTGTGTGTGAGGCTTTGGCGAAGCTATTGAGGTGAAGATGGTGAGGAAAGTTTCTTTTAACTCGTTTGTGCTTGAAGGAAGTAAGGAGGATTTGTAAGGAGAAGCCAAGCAAGTTTTTGAATATCCACTGCATTATCAAGCACTATCAAGATTCACTTTCATTCTTTTCTTTTCTTTTCTCTTCCTCTCTCTCTCTCTCTCTCTCTCTCTCTCTCTCTCTCTCTCTCTCTCTCTCTCTCTCTCTCTCTCTCTCTCTCTCTCTCTCTCTCTCTCTCTCTCTGTGTATGTACACATGTATGTACATGCTGGTTCATGTACCCGTGCACATTTGCCAAGGCCAGAGAGGATGTCAGGTGCCCTGCTCTATCACTTTCTGTCTTACATTCAGACAGGTTTTCTCACTGGCAGGTCAGCTATGTTGCCTGGCCCGTGAGCTCCTGGAATCTGTCTATTTCCTAACACTGGGGCTGCAGGCACATGTGACCACTTTTTACATTTGAGTCAGTACTGAGGATCTGAACTCAGGCCCTCATGATTGTACAGAAAGAACCTTTCTATTCTGTCATCTCCTAGCCCTTACATTCCCTTCGATACTGTGATTTGATGAACTCATTTTGCAGATGGAGAAAATGATAGATGGTTATAAAATAGTGTAAAATAAGCCACAGGCATAGTCTGCAGGCATTCAGAGAGCAATCTCATTCTCTGAGAAGACCATTCATTCAAACATCTTTAATACCCAAATGTGATGGTATATCCATATAATCCCAGTGCCGGAGAGACTAACCTGGACTTCAAAATAAGATTTTGTCTCTAGTAAGAAAAAAGTCTTTAATGGATAACTACCAGGCACTGTGACAGATGCTGAGAATATAATAATCAAAGATGAAAGGTGTGGTCTTTGATATCACCATGTCCATGGTCAAAGTAAGAGGCATTCCATCAATTAAGCATTTAAGTACATGTGTCCTTCAAACTTAAATATGTTGAAGGACAGGAGAAATAGCTTTCAGAGAATGTATGACAAAGGACTTGATCACTTAAAGAACAATGCCAGCAAAGAGCCTCCTGGGACAGCGGAGGCTGAGCTGGAGGAAGGTGCTGGAGATAGGCTTTGGGGAGTGTAGTTGACTACACTGCAACTATTGCAACCATATCACACACCCAAAACCCTTGTTGAAGGAAAGAGCATGAAATATGGAACTGAAAGCAAAGCTAAAGCCCAGGAAGCCAGAGAGGTGAGAGGTTGATGAGGGGCCAAGAGGTACATGCACATCTTCAGTTTTGCTCTAATAGAAGGGGGAAGCCATCAGATTCTGATGTGAACTCACTGGCACTTTAAAGAGATAACCCTGGCTGCCATGTACATAATGGACTGAAAAGAAGACAGATGTTTGTGGAGCAGCCAAGGCAGAGGTTACAACACCATGTAGGTGGCCTGTGATAGAAGCTTGGCTCAGAGTGATGGAGACAGATGCAAGGGGGGTGATTTGGGAGATACCCAGAAATGAGATAGACATTTCTCAGAGATGACTGGAGAGTAATGATGGTAAGTAGGACAGGACAGCATTTGGACAAGCACACAAGTGAAGACAAATGCTCACGTTGCCTACCAGTGCCTGCTTTTCAGGGATACAGGACAGGGCAAAATGCCACATCTTCAAAACTGAGCAGAATCTAGCTACAACCACAAATTTCAGAATTGTGAACCTGGAAGTACTTGCCTTCCAGCCCCACCTGGGGTCAACTTTACCTAGGAAAAAGTAGGTATGTGCCTGATCCCATTCAAATTCTTGTTCCTGCTTACCTTGGTCTTTGACTTTCTAGATAATTCCTGCTTGTTGGGAGGAAGCTTCTATGGAGAGGGTCCTCATCTCAGGATTCTCTCAAGCACCTCCAGTTCTTCCTGTCGGGGTACTGGCTCACCACATCCTAAAAATGCACTTGTTAAAAGGAGTGGGCTAGTTTCCCAAGCATGGAAAGGTATGCTGTTTCCTAGGAACTATCACATGCCTCTGTAAGCTGAGACAAGTTCTTAGTGATAGTGTTGAGCGTTCTATTATTGCAGAAAGTGAGGAGATCTGAGGAGACCATCTTCTCTTACAAGTTCCTACATAAAAATTCTGGATTGGTCATTGTCATCAATGGAGTTAAGTGGACAATACACCTGCTCAGGGTTAGGGTCAGGAGGGTTTCCAGCTACTAACTCACTGCAGACCCTGAACTCGATCTCTTGGTCACAGCTCTCCTATCTATGGTGATGTGGGAGGGCTCAGTCCTTCCAGAATCAAGATGTATTCGTTCAGCTTCTTGTGACAGAAGGAACATATATGTCATGTGTGATAGGAACATAATAAGCTTCATTTGGACCATCAAAGAATACGCTAATGAAAAACCTTCTGAAACACAGAATGAAATAACAGAGGATTCTAAAGCTGGAAAGAGCTCTGGGAAAATGAAGCCCAAGTAGTGCTGTTGCTACGTTATGCACGTCTTGAAAACAACACAGCTCAGAGACAAGGGGTGGGAAGGAACAGAAAGGGACACAAAGAGCAGCATTTTGTTATGATTATAATGGTAATTTATGTGTTATTTGTATTTTCATGTGTATGAATGTCACATTCATGCAATGTCCCCAGAAGGTCAGAAGAGGGCACCAGATACCGGGGACTGGAGGTACAGACCGTATGAGGGAACTGGAAATCAAACCCAGGTCCTTTGGAAGAGTTGCTGCTGCTCTTTATCACTGAGCCATCTCTCTAGCTCCAATAATGCTAATTTATACTCTTGATCAAAATTCTATGAAATTCAAAGAAATTTTAAGACACAGAAGGATAAGTACCTGCTGACCAAACCAGACCAAGTTATTATAAGAAGACAAAATAATACAATAGGCCAAAATCTCTAATGAACATAGACAAAAAAATCATCTAGACGATATTAGCAAGCTAAACTCAGGAGCATGTTAGAAAGGTCATATACCAAGACCCAGTGGGATTTGTCTCTGGGATACAAGTATAGTTCAACATGAAAGTCAATTAACATCATGTCACATTAGCATAAGGAAGGATAAAAACATGTGGGCTAAATATGACCAAACTGCAATGTATGGAAAATTCAAAGAATAAATAAAAATATTTTCAAAAAGAGGATACAAACCATAATATCATCTTGGTTGATGCAATAAAATTTGGAAAATTTAATTACTTTTTATTATGAAAAAATTCACAACAAGCTAGGAATTGGTAAATTTCCATGATATGTGAACATCCTACTGACAGCATCATACTCAGAAGTTGAAAGGTCAAGAGCTTTTCTTCTAAGATAGTGGTCCTCAACCAGTGGGTGGGTTGCAACCCCTTTGGAAGTCACATTATCAGATATCCTGAATAAGATTTTTATATTACTATTCATAAGAGTAACAAAATTATAGCTATAAAGTAACAACAAAGATAATTTTATGATAGGGACCACCACAACATGAGGAACTGTACTAAAGGGTTACAGCGTTAGGATGGTTGAGAGCCATTGATCTAAGACCAGCAACTAGGCAAGAGGGAGTTTCTCTACTTCTAATCAATGTACTATGAGAAACCATTGTTGGGGTGATTAGACAAGAATATAATCATAATCCACCAAATTAGGAGGATGTCTATTTACAGATAATATTATCTTACATGTAATATATATATATATGCATATACTATATATATAGTAGAATTACTACAAACAATAAAAATATAAACTTGCTGATAGAAAACTTACATAGAGTCACAGGAGCTGATGTTGTGGCCAGAGGGTAGCCTGCTCAGTTGTTACAATCAGGCCAGGTGCTTTATCTCCAGCATCAGATACATACATACATACATACATACATAAAAAGAAATATAGACAGATGAAATTTTTATACAATAAAAATGCGCTAGGTTAGTTGGAAGTAAAATTAGGTCTCATTTACAATAGCTCCCAAATGAATAAAATACTCAAGAATACATTTAAGAACTCAATGACATGTTATTATGTTATTTACTTATTTCC
>NW_022196904.1:84829238-84839189 GCF_008632895.1 Mastomys coucha
TAGACCAGGTTGGCCTCGAACTCAGAAATCCGCCTTCCTCTGCCTCCTAGGTGCTGAAATTAAAGGCATGCGCCAGCACCGCCCTGTTTGTTTGTTCTTCGAGACACATTGGTCCTTTGTGTTTCCCGCAGCACAAGCTGGCCTGGAACGTGCTGCTTAGTTCAGATTGAACTATGGCCTTGGACTCCTGATCCCTTCTACTTTGCCTTGCGAGTACTTGGATTATAAGTCTGGGCCACTGCACCTGTCAGAAAGAAATTACAGAAGAGAGAACTGATAAAAACACATTCTGTGTTCATAAATTGAAAAGATTTGGACTATCAAAATGTGCATAATAACTTCAAAAGTAGGCTCAGTGATGTCCCTATCTAAATAGCAACAGCAGTTTTTGCAGAAACAGTTTTTAAAAAAACAAACAAAAAACAGTTTTAAAATCAAAGATTAAAACTGGATGTATAATATTTCTCTCTCTCTCTCTCTCTCTCTCCCCCCTGTGTGTGTGTATATCTGTGTGTGATGACTATGTGACCTCTCTCTCTTTTTTCTGTGTGTGTATGTGTGTGTATAGCTAAAAATAGAAATACCATATGATCCACATTTATATATTTATCCAACTAATTAAAATTAGAACCTTGAATAACTGTTAATCTCCTGGTGGTTGTTGTACATAACAGCCATGCACATGTTGCTCATAATAGCCAGGATATATATTGTACAAATATAGCACAAACAAGGAGCATAAATGTCTATTAATAGATTAATAGATTAGGGAAGCATAATATAGAGGATGGTGTGTTATTCAGCCCAAAAAAATGAAATTATTTAAAATGAGTATTGTGATGACCAATGAACTTAAGGAACAATATATTGAGTAATCCAGACCCCAAACAAGTATTCAATGATTTCAATTGTGTGAGCTGTTTAAAATGGTCATACTTGAGTTGGGTGTGCCTGCCTTTCTTAGCGTAGAAAAGATTGGCAGGAAGGTACGGTTGAGGCTAGCTTTGGCTACACATAGAGAGAAACTCTATACATATACTAAGGAAACTCCTGAATACATATATACAGGTGTAACTGTGGGTTAAGCCCAAAAGAACAGGAGAGGAAACCAAAGGAAGGTAATGACAGGTAATGAGGAAGGACAAGGGGTGAGAAAAAGAAGTGTGGGACATGGCACAGGAAGAGATTGGAGGGGATGCTACAGAGGGGTGGATCAAGAGTACTCAGGAGGAGAACCACAAAAGCATACTCTGCTCAAAGATGTCATAAAGATAGCCAACAGCTTTTATGCTGATTTTTTTAAATAGCATGAACATGGGAAAGGGACATAGGGGAGAAGAGAGTGTAATAGGGTAGGAGGAAGACAAGAGGGGAGAGTTACAGTAATCAGGATGCTGTGTGTGTGTGCTTACAAATGTCAAAGAATAAATAGTTTGATGAAAACAAGAGAAATAGCAAAACAAGCAGTAGTACACTGGTCTCAAAAGTAGGCAGCCTTAATAGAAGAGAGAAAAGAACTGAGGTTGCTAGGATACACTTAGAAACAAACACCCTTCATTTTCTTCTATTCCTTCTTAGCAGATCATTCACATTGCTGACATCATACTCTATGTACATACACTTCTCCAGGCATTTTTGTCACATAATTATTAGATCTCATCCCATGTTGTAACCAGCCTGCTCCTGTTTACAAAAGCCAATGTACATCCCTTTCCAACCGAGGGCTTACTGACATTGGAAACCACTGTGATGGAAATGTTTATACCATAGAAACTGGCAAACAGTACAAAGGGAGACTGTTTTGTTTTATTATTTTTTATTCAAAAACTCTGTTGTGAACTTTATTGTACATTATGGTCATATCATATGCTTCTCAAGGTCTTGGAGATTTCTCCGTAAGCAAAACTATAATCATATGTAGTGATCAATAGTTCTCATTTCTAGACATTATACTCAATTATTTCCACTATAGATAATATTCTAAATAACAAATCTTAGTGCAAAAAAAAATGTATTCTTATCTTCAGTATAGATTCCCAGACAGAGAATTATTAGGTCAAAGAACATTAGCATCATTTTTAGGCTATTAAGATTTCATGAGAATTTTCTTTCAAGTGATAGAAATAAGATAATGACAAATTTAAGAGATCATTGAAAACACAATCATTTGTATAGTATAATTCTATAGAAGGGCACACCTGCATAAGGAAAAAGGCAAAATGACTGCCACACTGATTTGGTACAAGACAACAGTTTTTAAAATCCCCCTTTGAGAGAGAAAAATCTCTGTTCTCTCTTCCCATAGGCCAGAACCTGACCTTCCTCCCAACTCCCCATCCTATGTGTTCAGGACACAGAACCTTATCTAATGATGAATTTCGAGGTTAAGACATGTCTCTGATCATGAGCTCACCCACTAGACTACCTGTAACTTTGCAGCTCTCAAAAATTGTGAGATGCTTTGTCCAGCTGTCATCAAAAAGAGTACCTTCAGCAGGAGATGAAGACCCACAGCCAGGCATTATGGAGAGAGGGAGAGAGAGAGGAGAGAGAGAGACTAAATTAGAGGTCTCCATCAGGTCCCTCCCTTTGGAACTCTTGGAACTCAGAAGAAGAAGGGGAGGAAAGATTGTAAGTATCAGAGGGCAGAGGGGGCAAAGGACACCAGGAAAAGATGACCAACTGAATCAAGTAAGCATGTCTTATAGAGAGTGAAGGGGCAAGCATGGAGCCTGCAAGGGTCTGAACCAGGTCCTCTGCATAAATATGATAGCTTTTACCTTAGTGTTTTTGTGGGACTTTTAACGGTAGGAGCAAGCGTGTCTCTGACTCTTTTGCCTGCTCTTGAGACTCTTTTCTTCCTATTGGGTTACCTTGTCCAGCCTCCGTATGAGGGCATTTTCCTTGTCTTAATGTATCTTGTTTGGTTGTTGTCTCTTGGACACCTGCTCTCTTATGAAGGGAAACAGAGAGGGAGTAGAACTGGGGCACAGGAAAGGTAACAGGGAGCTGGGAAGAGGGGAGGTGGGGGAGACTGTAGTCCAGATGTATTGTATGAGAGAAGAATTGAGAGACAGACAGACAGACAGACAGGCAGGCAGGCAGGCAGACAGACAGACAGACAGGCAGGCAGACAGACAGACAGAAAGAGAGAATTGTGAGATAAGTCTGAGCCAGCCTGCAGCTAGGGCAGTTTGAAGCCTAGCACCTCCTGCTTTAGTACCTGTGAACTCTTAAAATACCTCATACTGAAAATGGAGCTTAACAATTTCATACAGGCTGAGTTAGAGAAAACATATTCTTACCACTATGTAAAAATGCTCCTTTAACTCACTAAAAACATGTTTTAATAAATCAACAGGACACAAGATAGAAGAATGCATATGGACATCATAAAATGAAATTTTTTCTTGCATGGCCCCAATTGAAACTGGAAGACAATTAACTAATTTACAATGTGATAAATACATTATACGACAGACCATTATCTCTAAGATAGAAACAGTTTGTGCAAATCAATTGAAACAAATACAAGAGCTAAGCACTTGGGCACACTAACATTTGAATTCATTGTCATACCCTAATGTGAAGACCTTCCACAATTGTAATCAGAGAATACAAGCGTAAGAAAAATCTTGAGGTATCAAGGGTTCAGCAGCATATATGGTTATTTGGTCAATGCTTGTGGTTAGCACTAGAATTACCCAGAAGTCCTTATCTTCTAAGTAGAGCTAAATTCCCTATTCTACCAAAAACCACATACTTTTAAAACAACATGGGACTGTGTAATAAATAGGCCATGTAGTTCAGGGCTCAGAAAGACAGAGGAAAAGAAATTAAGGATGCAACAGTCTAAGAACAATTCTTGCCAAGCAGATGGCTCCTCTCTGCTGAAACGGAAGCTCAGTGGATGCTGCTCACCTCCCAGGTTCCTGGAGGGTAGTTCGCATTTCCTTGAAGTGTTTGGCTGTTTTCTGAAGCTACAGGAAACTGGAAACTGGGTGAGAGAAGCACCCCGAGCCTTTCTTTGTTCCTGCACAGCAGACTACTGTCAAGACTCTAGGCTATGTATAGATTTGAGTGAGTTAGTCTTCCTGAAAGTAAAATTCAGAGCCAGGGAAAAACATATTCTGGTTTATGGTGCATTATGTTATGTAAGTTGCATAGTACCACTTAGGTGAGGCTGTGATCAATCATCATGTGTGTGCTAAGGACCATTCAGCATCTTTTGAATTGAATGCAGAATAACAACAAAACATTATCCTTATCCACAAGAAACTGAACCTTTGGGTCACACTTCCATCTGGTCTTAGAAGTGAAATCATGGTTGACTTCTACAGAGCATGTCTGGGAAGGAGAGTGACAATAGCCCAACAGGAAACCAGGCAGCCTGGAATAACAGGACCAGAGCCTAAGGGTGACCTGTCAGAAGCGAATACAAGGGCCATTTTTTTCTCTAAGATTGCCACTTCTATACACTCAAGTCAATTAAGGAGCATTCTAAACATGTTAAAAATGTATCAAAAGTAAAAGTTACCAGTCAGTAGACGTGATGATCCAATGTGGTTTCTTATCTAGTATTTTGAAAGTGAATAAACAGAAACAAACAAAACCAAATATTGCTTTATCCTTAGCCTACCAGAAATCAATAAACCATTGTTCTTAGTTTTCTTTCAATTATTATTTTTATTATGGTAATACACACATACCATAAAATTTAGCAGATGAACTATTCTGAGTGTGCATTCAGTAAGAATAAGTGCATACATATCACAGAGCAATCATCGGGCCTGCCCATCTCCAGAATCTCTCCATCTCCAGAATCTCTCCATCAGCCTCAACACAAATTTTGTACCCATTAAATGAGAGTTCCCCATCCCTCTTCTGCCAGGCTCTGGAAACCACTTTTCTCCTGTCTCATTGACTGTGACTATTATAGGTGCATCATACAAGTAAATCATTCTCTCTGTTTTACTTTCACAGTCATTCTCAGTCATCGTCCCAGAAAAAAAAAAATAACAGATGGCAAAAACTACAGAACTGGGTACTTGAGAAATTATAATTGATAATTGAATTTAAGAATAAGAATACAGATGCTTCTCAGCTTACAACAGGACTACATCCTGAGACACTGTGAGCTAAAAATGGTTTTAATACACCTAACCCACCAGATGCTATAGCTTAGCCACATGGCATTGGGTCATTTCGCCTTGTGGTCTAGTGGCTGAGAACTGTCACACACTAAGCTGTCCAGCAGCTCCTTGAGTACTGTACACCATGCAAATATCACACATCAAGGATGTGTTCTCCTGAGGACTGATTACTTTCACAGCACCACAAAGTAAAGCATCATAAATTGAACAGTCACCGGAGGGAGACCACATGCATGTATAAAAAAAAAACTGTGCAGGTATGAGAATATTCTAGGGGCAAACATAACTGACATGACTATCAAGATCAGGGAACCATTAGCAACTCTAGACCAAGTAAGACAGACCCAGACCTATGGCTGTGTGGAGAATGCCACCATCAGGAGCTGTGGCTTCTATGGATACAGTATATCTGGACTCTAAAGAAAAATACCTACTGTGTGAATACCTTTGCCTTATACTAAGTGTACATTGCTGTATAGTGTGCAAAGGTAAATGTGCAGAAATTTTAAAGGCATGTAATATAAGAAGAAAACCATATAAGAGAGACTACATATTTATCAGAGTTGGAAAAGCACCTCATGATCTGCTGACAGGAAACAAACACCCCAGAACTGGGCTCTCATTAGAGCAACAGACATCAGGTTTATACGGTGGCCATTACTTTCCCATAGACACAAAGTTTATGTGGTGGCCACCCTTTCCGATGGACACCAAGTTTATATAGTGACCACCACTTTCCTATGCACTCCCAGATATAAACAATTCCTAACCTGGCCTTCTTGGATTACACATTACAAGAGGATTCTGAGCCCTAGAAAAGGTTGTTCTCTGTATCCCTAAAAATCTCACACATAAAGACAGTTAAATTTGGGGTTCTCCCTGCCATCTCCTCAGCACTCACCTCACCTGGCCTTTTACTCATCCATCACATCCATAAATATCACACCCCAAACCTCAATAGGGAGACAAAATACCACAGGAACAGGAAGCTTGCAACCACAGCAGGGGACATGAGTGTCCTTGTGAACAGAAAAACTAGGGGCGCCCTAGGAGAGGAAGAACCTCCAGGTAGCAGGGCTTGGTGGTCAAAGATGCTTCCTGAAAGAGGCAGATATTGGACAAACCTCTGAGGTTATGCCAGGCAGCTGGCAAGAACAAAAGAAAACAGACATTGCAGGCTGGTAGCACACAAAAGCCCAGCATTTTGTTATTTCTTTCTTCACACAGTAAATATTAATATGTGCTCTGTCACTGTTGGCTGTGATTGGTTCTCAGCACTTCTGTCCAGGAGCATTGTGTTAGATTCCTCCCCACCACCATCTATGTGCTAATTGGCTTTCTGTTGCTTTGACAAACACCCAAGGAAAATATGCTTAAATAAGGAAATTTGTTTTGACTCTTGGTTTCGTAGGTTTTGGTCCACTGTTGACCCAATTGCTTTTAGTTCTGTGGGGAGACAAAACATAACAGTGGGAAGAGTATGGGACAGAGTAGGAATGCTTACCTCATGGGAGCTCAGGAGCAAAGAGAGGGGAAGAAAGAGCCAGAGGTAGAATATATCATAAAAAGCCATGTCCCCAAAGAGCACTTCCTCCAATTAGGCTCACATTCTACAGCCCTCTACAGTGCCTCTGGCAATGGACTGATTAGTCCATGAGGTCACAGCCACCATAACACAAATATCCCCCAAAGCCTTTGGTATGCTGGAGATCAGTACCTGTAACATGTAAATGTTGGCATGTATTTCAGATCTAAGCCACAGCACTCCATCAAGCATCTCCCTGAAAAGGAAAAGCTCTCTGGACACACCAGTTGCCTGCTAGAAGTCAGAACTAGTGTTCAGGAATCTTGAATCTTGTCTCAGCACTACCCCCAACATTCTTGGAAAATTCCAGAAAGAGTAGAGAAAAGTCTTGAAGATGAGATCCCTTCTCATGACCTGTTTCCTTTTAGGTAGAATCCAGTGCTTGGGTGAGATGATCATGAAGGCTCCTCCCACCCCCATTGTGTTGGGAGTTCTGCTTCTTATGCAGAGCCTATTCTTTTGGTTTGTGTTTCAAATGAGTATTCAAATTTGAAGCTAAATTAGTTCCCAGAATCTTATAAATCCCTACTCTGATATGGCCCTTCCCAGACTTTCACAGGACCTAAAGTGCCTGGAATCCACACTCCCTCCCTGCTCCCCACCCCCCCAACACACACACACACACACACACACACACACACACACATTAGCTTGCCTGGAAAGTCTGTCTCATTCTTTCCTGGCCACTCAGACACTCTAGCTCAGCATTTGAGCATGCATTGATGAATTTAAGTCTTGTTTCTCTACCCATTTCTCTTACTCCAGAACTATTTGAGTCTTCCTCCAGTCATCTCAGCAACACTAAAAATAACTCAAGGCCCTTAATGAGACTTTGAGGTTTAAAGAAAGTAGAGTCATGTAGATGGGAGGTGAGGTCTTTGGAGAAGTCCTGCAGGGTCCTGAGATCTCTGACATCATGAACCCTCCCATCTTCACACTGACCCTGCCCACTGGCTCTATATCTTAGCTTCTGCTTAGCCACAATTTGTCCTCCACCTAACTTTTTTTTTTTGCCATGTGGACCACTAGTAACCCTGCAATCCCCTCTCTCCTTAGTCTTTGGGTTTCCTCTCTGTGAGTGGTAACTAGCTCATACTCCCAAGCTAGTAAATGCCATTGCCCCAGTTCTTTCTGCATCAGATCCCACCATGGATTCCTAATAAATTTGGACCAGCTACTTTTGATCTTTACAATCCACACTCCTAAGAGGGCAGAGCCATGTACACTGCTCAGTACCTCAGAGACCCCCGACATGGTTCCCCTGAGTCTTCTATAAAGTAGGTCTGATTTATAGGAAGGTTTTACCACCAAGACTGACTTCTATCTGTAGAGGACAGGATTACAGAGTCAGACTGTTTTGGTGATCCCCAAAATAAAAAAGGCATTCTCAGATGCAGATGCTGGAACCAGTGCTTGATAATTAAAAGCCATCAACTGAGGAAGCTGGTTTCAGGGATGACCTTGGCAGAGTGCCTCTGGGTATCACCCAAAGGCCACAGCTCTCAGGTGTGCCTGTAGTGAGCCCCTTTGTTTTGAAGAGACTTGCTGAATGAGTTTCTAGAGTCTTCTCCAAGGACAAGGAAGGCCCTGGCCGAGTGGGACTGGTATGACCTCAGAGGCAGCCCTGTGAGGAGAGGACCTCGCCACAAGCAGCTTCTGCTCCCAGACACCAGGTTGATGGGAAGATTGATTTAGAGTAGGCCCTTGTAATAAATTGTTCTTCTCCTTGCTCACAGGAGGGGGCCAGCTGCTGCTGGCTTTCCCAGCATGGAGGGCACAACTGTGGATTTAGAATGCAGGGAGACAGATGGGCAGGCAGCCTCTCGGCATCTCAAGGATGACTGCCAATTTAGGTTTCTGCTGCCATTTGATCTAATTTTTTTTCTCCTGATGTTCATATTTTGCGATCTGTGGAGGAGCATGGTATCTGAGAAAGAGCACCAGGCCAGAGGAGCAGGCTGGGACCCAGAGTGCCTTCCTAGGTTTTCTTCACAACCCTCTCACTCTAGTTTACAGTGTGGCTGAAGAAATCAGGGGTCTCGGGCCCATTGCTGGCATGGCTCACTGTTCATGGAGGAAGCAGACCAGTGGCTACCCAGTGTCATGTTGCAGGGGCTGTGCTGTGCACACGACACTGTACCTACACAGACTGTTGAGTGCTCCATCTCACCTGGACCAATGATGCCCATGAGGGGCACAAGAGGGAGGGGTGCCTCAGTCGAAGGCTAGAAAATAAGTAAAAGAAGATCTTGCCAGACAAAATGATCAGTAACTGCCTTTCCCTCCCCCATGTGTTCCATCAGAGGGTTCTGGGTAGAGCTAGACACACACTCACATCAAGAGATCAACAACACATCAAAGTAAGCCAGAAACAGCACGAGATGATGGATATACCCCACATCACTAGTCTGACTCCATCCATCAAGGATGCTATAATAAGATACTTTACAATGCATGCCTTATTAAAAAATAGAAATTTATTTCTTACAGCTCTGGCAATTGAAACATTCAGATTTAAAGCACCAGCAGAATGGGTTTCTGGGAAAGACCCCTTCCACAGATGGTATGTTCCCATAGGATCTGTACACCATGGAAAAGCCTAAGCAGCTTTCAGAGACCTTTTATAAGGGCATTAACATCATTTGCTAGGACTCTTGTCTTCCTGACTTAAGCAGTTTCCAAATGTCCCATCTCCTAACATTACCTTGGAGGATAAGACTGCAACATGTGAAAGTGGGAGACACACAAATTCTAGCCAGAGAGGGGGCTCTAAATGTCATCCTTAATTGCTTGCCGGCTTTGGGATCAGCATTTGGATCTATAAGAAATAAGCAGTGTAAAACTTCTGAGCTTTTCTCTAATGTATAATATGGAATACTAAAGGATCCCTGGATTTGAAATCTTGCCACACAAACATAAAGAATTACATGAACAAAACATGCCTGGAATCCTAGTGTTGGAGAAGTGGACACAGGAAGATCCCTACCAGCCTTCTAGATGAACTGATGAGCTCAGCCTCAGTGAGAAACTCTGTCCCAACAATTGTGAGGGTGGGGAGATTGTTAGAGATACATGACATTGAAAACTGGCTATCATTAATTACATATGCACAGGGGCTTTCTGTCTCTCTCTGTGTGTGTCTCTGTCTCTCTCTGTCTCTCTGTCTCTGTTTCTCTCTCTCTCTCTCTCTCTCTCTCTCTCTCTCTCTCTCTC
>NW_022196904.1:84839564-84844747 GCF_008632895.1 Mastomys coucha
ATATCAGGGATATCAGGATATCATTCATTCCTTTATCAATAAATGTATAGTATGTCCTGCATATTCCAGAGAAGCAGAAATAAGTTAGAGATTATCATTACCCTTGAAGTCTCCACTGTAGGCTAGAGACAATCATGAAGGGAGCCGATTAGTAAATCGATAAATCCAGCTCAAAGCAGTTTCCATGCTTCAACAGCCAAGGCTTGGAAAAGAGTCATTGTAAAGATCCTCCTCCCGACTCCTTCCTCTCACTCTGTGCATTTGCATTCCTGCTCCTTAAAGAGAATATTCATTTGCTCCTGTGGCTCTGTGGTGGGAGCTTGATTTTCAGGAGCCACAAGGAACTATTTGAATATGCTGTTGAGGGAGAGTGTTTCAGGGTGAAGGCAACTTCATGCTGAGATACCTGTTGGCAAAAATAATTCATGCACAAAACAGAGATGAATAGTTTTTTGAAATTAGGATTTTGTTTCATGGAATATTCATCACATTTGAGGTTATGTTTTGCAGTACTTTCCTGTCTTGCTACAGATCCATTGTGAATCACAATTGGGCTTTTGGAACTGTAAGAGAGCCCCTATTTTAAGCAATATTCATTTATTAGTTTATTATTAATGATGATGACAAAGCCTTTTGCATCCATCTACTTTTTTCATGCATTCAGTCAACAAATGTTTACTGAACACATAACATGAAGGAAATACTGTTGTAATTCTTCTTTACTAAGATAGTTGTTTGCACTGCATAGAGGGAAAGATTTTGTTGGCTCATGATCTCAGAGATGTTAGTTCTTGGCTGGCTTGCTCTGTGATCAGGAACCTACAGTAAGACAGCATTGTGAAAGAAGGGCATGGTAGAACCAAGATGCACATCTGACCATGGCTGAGAGAAAATGAAGAGGAAGTAGCTTGTTACAAGATATTCCCTTCAAGGCACACTCCTAGTGATGTGCACCTTCCAGCCAGACTCCACTTTAGAAAGTATCCATCTCCTCTCAGAAGCACCACCAGTTAAGGACCAAGCCTTCAATATATTTTCTGTTCAAGCTACAGCAGGTCCAGTGGGTAGATTTTAGCATATGGTAATAAACAAGACAGACTGGGTCACCAGCCTGGAAGGAACTTAAAGTCCATAGAAAGGCAGTAAACAAAACCACATATTAATATGTGATCATAATTAGTATGTTGCATATGACTATGGAAATATATTATTAGTTACATACACAATGAAAAGCAACTTAAGAAGGGAGAGCTTGTTTGGATTGATAGTTTGAGGTTACAGTCCACCATGGCAGAAAAGTCATGGAACTCTGAGGCTGCTTGTTTATATCTGAGTGGTCCAGAAATATTAGCACTCAACTCACATGTTACTTTTTTCCCTTCTATTTTTTTCTGGGTCCCAGCCCCATGGAATGGGGCCACCCACACTCAAGATGGGTCTTCCCTCCTTCCATAAACTTCACTGGGAAAGCCTTCAGAGGCACAACCAAAGCGTGCTTTGTTAATGCCCTGGTTGTTTCTTAATAGAGTAGAGGTGACTATTGAAATCACCCATCACGACAAGGGACAAACATTATTATTGGCATGGCACAGAGGTCCAGCATACTCTGAGAATATGGTACCTGGGAACCTAACCTAATTAGAATTTTAGCAAAGTTTTCTTTGATGATTTTTATCTTTCTGCTGAGATCTGAAGGATGAACAAGTATGGAGTGGAAGAGGACATTTAAATTAGGCATGGTAGAGATGAGTGTGTTAGAAAGTTTCCAGGAACAAAGGGGTTTCCACTGATAAAGAAGGCAGCCAGTGTGAATGTTGCATAATCAAGAAGCTGGAAAACAAACAAAGTGAAAAGCTCTGTGCCCAGTGCTAAGCAGGCAAGATGGAAGGAGGCGCCCAATGAGATGCAACAAGTCCCTGTGGGCAGCTTGACTACAAACAAACCTAGCTAGCATTCCACACTCAAATTCCAGAAGCTTTAGAAAGCATTGATTTGCCATCACCTCCAACAACTTCGGGAGATGATACATCACAGAGTCTCAAGAGTCACTATACTCATTATACACATACAAAGCCCTGAGACGTTCCACAAGTGGGAGAGATATTTATCCTGGTATTCCCGTGCACTAGGACTGAGACACTGGCATTCCTAAAACCTCAGTTTAAGGAACTATGATTTAGGACACTAAGATCTTAGATTTGGGTGGAATTCTGTGACGTTTAATAGCTGTGGACAAATTGTTCCACTCCTTCAAGTCTCATAATTCTCACCTACAACCTAGCAATCCAGACAGTTGCCTTAGACCCTTTCTGTGAGGACTAAATACAAAGCATGTGCAACTTCTTTATTTCACTGTCCAGCATTACAGAATAATTTGATAATTATAAACATTAACCAAGACCATTTCTTCCATATAGTATAAAATAGACTAGATCATACTTCACACCATAAACCACTGTGAAAAGGGTTTTCCTCAGAATTAAAATCAAGTGCCTACAGTTAATTAAAAAAACCTATTATATTCTGATTCAATATGGACAAAAAGATCCACTTTGAGTTATATCGTGATGAATTATGGACTCAAAGAACAGAGAGAATATACTAAAATTCTAGAGAGAATAAAAAGTAACAAAAAACTTAGGATCAAATTAACCTCAAATTTATCAAGAATAAAACCAGAAGTTATGACAAGGGAGAGTTGTTTTCAATATTCTGAAAGAAAATCACTTCCAGAATATGGATTTATACTGTGTTAAACTAGTATATGAATCTGAAGAATTAGATAAGAAACACAAAAATGTTTTAATGTAAATGTTTTTGCATAGAACTCCCTTAGGAAGCTGACTTGAAACAACTCTTATCACAGGAAGCTATGAGTTACAGGAAGTAGAAAAACAAAATCACAAAATAATTTCCCAGGATAATAGTCAAATTAAGGTCCCTTTACCACATATACAGTGTCCACAACTGGAACAGAAGGGCAGACTGTTTTAGAGGGAAAATCTTCAGGAAAAATCAAATTGATAGGTGGGGTTTTTAAGAGTTATTGATGGGTAAGAGTCAGAGACCTAGGAACATTGAATATATGTTAAAGTGTAGAAATGAGAAGTAAAATAATTACTACCCTTAGAGGGTGGGGAGTGAGTTGTGATATAATGAAGAAGATACCATTAGCTGTGTATAATATCTACAAAATCACAGCAAAAATATCCATCAAACTACGATAGAATTATGTTCTGATGTGAAAGGGCATCAGTGATAGAGAGGCAGACATATGACAGAGACAGAGAGACTCATACAGAAGCAGATACCAAGAGAGACATAGACAGGATAGAGAGGGATGAGGGATGGAGAGCGTCTTTATTTGCTAATCTTCTCTGCTCCCCAAGGAAGGCAATATCTAAAATCAAGCAGCCAGTGTAGGCTGGCAATGAAGCTCAGTGCTGGGACACTTTCCACAAAATGTACAAAGTCCTGACTTTAGTCTCCAGTGCTGCCAAAAGGGGAAAGGAAAATAAAATGAAAGCAGATATTATGCACATATTATGTGGCAATTGGGAGATTAATATCAGTAGTAACCATCAGAAGAGACAAAGCACAAGGAGCCTAGAGACTGGTATTTGCTTTCTTGATATTTTAAACATAAAAATAAATAAAATGCTTATCACATGTGTTTATTAGGAGTATACACGTCACTGCAATTCTTTACTCGTACCATGTGGGGCCTGAGCATCAAACTTAATCAACAGGTTTGGTGGCCAGCACCTTAACTACTGAGCTGTCGTGCCTTCCCAGGCTTGGGGTTTTCTTTTCTTTTCTTTTCTTTTCTTTTCTTTTTTTTAAATATTTTTATTAGACATTTTCTTTATTTACATTTCAAATGATAACTTCTTTCCTGGTTTCCCCTCCAGGGGGAAAAAAAAACCCTGTTCCCTCCCCACTCCCCCTGCTTACCAACCCACCCTCTCCCACTTCCTGGCCCTGGCATTCCCCTGCACTGGGGCATAGAACCTTCACAGGTCCAAGGGCCTCTCCTCCCATTGATGACCGACTAGGCCATCCTCTGCTACATATGCAGCTAGAGCCATGAGTCCCTCCATGTGTACTCTTTGGTTGGTGGTTTAGTCCCTGGGAGCTCTGAGGGTACTGGTTAGTTCATATTGTTGTTCGTCCTAAGGGGCTGCAAACCCTTCAGCTCCTTGGGTCCTTTCTATAGGCCTGTTTCCTTTTTTTTGTTGTTGTTGTTTTTTGTTTTGTTTTTTTTCAAGACAGGGTTTCTCTGTGTAGCCCTGGCTGTCCTGGAACTCACTCTGTAGACCAGGCTGGCCTTGAACTCAGAAATCTGTCTGCCTCTACCTCCCAAGTGCTAGGATTGAAGGCATGTGCCACCACTGCCTGGCCTGGCTTGGGGTTTTCTAAGACAGTGTTGGGCACTGTTTGGAATTATGTGCTTATTAGTTTGAGAAAAATGTCAAACTCTAAATAAAAACTATAGATATATAACAACCAAAATAACTTGTATAAAATTCTGTGTATGAGTGACCTGGGCTAACAAGAGCACAAACATTTTGAAAGCATACGGATGAAGTCTGGGTAAACCAGGGAAATGCTATTGTTTATGAACCATAAGCCAGAATCAGCTGGATTCCAGCTTCTTGTGTAGAATGAGGGTAAAATGGATCCCCTCTCCTAGGACTGTTATAGAGATACCATGACAGAATGCATATAATGTCCTTAGCACAGATTCGTACCCACTCTTAAGTGTGAATAAAGAACAGTGTTTTTAAGAAAAGGAGAGAGAGAAGAGACCAGCCTTTGTGCAGCCTGAATTGTGGGAGGATGTGGCATCCAAACAGCCTCCCAGGCAGTGTGTCTTCTGGGCAGGCTAGCCTCTTAGTGACCATCCACTTAAAGGAACTTTGTCAAGGTTGACAGGCACAATTTAATATACATTAAAAGAACTTAGGCTGTTTCCTCTTGTCCGAACAGACTGTCAGTGTGGGAGAGAGGGTCAGCTTCACTCAAGGTTAGGAGACATGTTCAAGGAAAGCAGTCCCATGGTCCAGCGCTTCTCTAATCATCCCATTTGGTTCTCAGTGTCCAAGCTCTCCCTTGGAAAATGCATTTGCAAACACACTTTTTCTTTTCTTTTCTTTTCTTTTCTTTTTTTTTCTTTTTTTTTT
>NW_022196904.1:84844773-84850791 GCF_008632895.1 Mastomys coucha
TGGTCAATAAAGGCCTGATCCTGTCAGGTGAAAAATGATTCTCTGGATATAATCAGCCTCTTCCAGGCTCTGCTTTACAGTCCCACCTGAGTAACTCAGGTTAGAATTAAGTACTACCAAAGTATTCAAGCCCCAAGGAGCTCTCCCCACCTGTGAGCTTTATGATGTCCCCTTTATAAAGGAGACCATGTTTTAGAAGGATGGAAATGCATACGTAGCTTGAGGTTGTACAATGAACATGAAGAGCCAGTTTTGCTCAACTCCAAGTCTTGCATGGGTCTCCAAAGATCACTCTACTTGGCCTTCCAATATGGTACCAAGCTCCACAAAGAAGGAGAAAGAAATATTGGGTGGATCCCAGCATTTTTGCTTCCTAGTTCTGCAGACTTGAAATAGAACGTTGATCTCCCTGACTCTGTTTTGTCATCTATAAAAACAGGATAATTGTTGAGTTGGTCCTTGCCTTGTTGATCTCAAGGTTTGCATAACTGAAGTGGGCCTGTGTGTACAGAAGCTGGGTGGAAAGTAGTAGTGCTCAAGGCCAATGACAGCAACCCTCTTCCCCAAACCATGCCATAATGTAGGCATGCCTTGTCCAAACCAGAAGAGCCAAGCCCTTCTAACCTGGTGACTGTAACACAGTGAGGCTCAGCTGGCAGTTCCACTGCCAGGAGTTTAGATGGACACCTCACTGCTCACTTCTGTCTAGCGCTGCCATTCACTGATTGTTTCCACATTTTCTAAGGCTACCTCCTAATTTGCAGAGCCAATTCCAACTCCCTTTTCTCTCTATTTCGTGATCAGCTCTACACAGATTCTATATTTGGTCAATAGCCACTAGGCATTTTTCCCTGTAATAGCCAGACCAGAGGATGGGAGCATGGCCAGCAACCGTAAGTAGGGTCCATATCCCTTCGTCTTCCAGTTGTGCCATGTTGCCCTTAAAAATGTCATAATTCAAGCTCAGTAGCTCTTGATACCATTGCATTTATAATTACACTGAAGGGCTGTCTCGTTGCCTGCATCTCTTGTTTTGCTTTTGGAGTAAAAATCTAATGGCCAGTTCTTGATCAATTGTGTGAAGGATGAAGGAGAGTGAAAAAATGCAGAATGATTTCTGGGGTGGAGGGAGGATGAGATGGGGAGAAGGGAACATGAAGCCTGAGGAGCATGAGAAGCCAGATCCAAAGGCACGAGAGCCGAGGAGGAGAGAGGAGCAGGCAGCTCTTTGTGCCTTGGATTCTAAAGTCGAGGATGACAATGGGACATCATACAACTGTTCCTGCCTTGTTCTCAGCCCTGGGATATGGTCCCATACTATCACTCCCTTAAGCATGCCCCAGTGTCTGCTCATCCTCACTGTCCCTGTCCTCATCTATGAAAGAGGAGTGCCACCACCTTCCAGGTGGCATTGTCTGATGGAGTAAGATCAAGACATCAAAAACAAGGATATGAGATACAGCATTTAGCAGTGCCCATCTGATGGTCACTAAAAGAATGATCAGTTGTGAAAGTCATGGAAAGATAGCGTCCATGGCCCCCATCATTGATCCAGCACATCCTGCTGCAGGGGAATGCCATTATTCTAACTGTTGCTCTCAGGAGAGAGGTTCTGCCCTCCTGTTACCTTTCCTCCTATGCCTTCTTTCATATATTTTCATAATTTTGTTGCAGTTGTTCAGGAAGCACATTTTTTTAAAAAAAGATTAAGCAGGCTTCCAGATTAGCACTTGAAAGCAGTTGAAAATTCATAAGCAAAACCATCAGAGGAAGTGACAGTCTCCCCAGGGCTGGGCTTATAGCCTCAGCGTCACTGTGGGCTCACTTGGGTGCTAGGGGATATGGTCACCCCGAGCACAGCCACAGGTGGGTGTGACATAAGTCACTCCAAGTCCACTTGGCCCACCCCATCCTCCAGGGATCCCTTCAAATTCCTAACTCCTGAGTGCAATTAAGTACATTAAATCAGCTTCTATAATTGAGTTCGGTTCAATTTCTCACTTCAGCCTTGGAAAATGATGTGTAAGGAAAGATTCACATGCCTTCCTAATCAGCCAGAGTTGACAGAGGGAGGAAAAAGAAAGAAGGGAAACTTCTGATCGCTCAGCCATGAGACAAATGCTAGCAATGGTGCTGATCTAATTACTAGTTACTACAGCTTCTGGAATTTTCTAAAGTGGCACCCTAGGTCTGAGGACCTCCACATTCTCAAAGCCAGTGACTTCTCACTTTTGCCTCCATGACTTCTATCCAAACATTTTAGAGGCAAAGCTCAGAAGAGACTGATACCCATGTGGGTAGCATGTCCTGACACTCACTGGTGACATGTCTGTCTTAGTCAGGGTTTCTACTCCTGCACAAACATCATGATCAAGAAGCAAGTTGGGGAGGAAAGGATTTATTCAGCTTACACTTTCCACATTGCTGTTGATCACCAAAGGAAGTCAGGACTGGAACTCAACCAGGTCAGGAAGCAGGAGCTGATGCAGAGGCCATGGAAGGATGTTACTTACTGGCTTGCTTCCCCTGGTTCACTCAGCCTTCTTTCTTATAGAACCCAAGACTACCAGCTGAGGGATGGCACCACCAACAATGGGCTAGGCCCTCCCCCCTTGATCACTAATTGAGAAAATGCCTTACAGTTGGATCTTATGGAGGCACTTCCTCAACTGAAGCTTCTCTCTCTGGGATACCTCCAGCCTGTGTTAAGTTGATACACAGCCAGTACAATGTCTGACCATCCTTTATGATACCATGTGAGACACCATGTGATTTGTGACTATGAGTGCCTGTTCTCCTTGGTTCTCCTCCTAATGTGAGTCATTTAATGTGTTCAGAGAGGATGAGGGAGATGGCTCAGCCAATAAACTGCTTACCTTAGACTCCAACGACTGGCTACATAATTACCACTACAGTATGCTATGGCTTCCAGTTGTATTTGAACACTGGGAAACACCTAAAGAAATACAGAAGCATTGGGGGGAAGTGAAGGGAGGTTAGATATTTATTCCCTGCCTTCGTCTCTACAGGGTCACTTCAAGCTGCTTACGTCTTCCAGTATTTCTCAAAGTCCTCTCTAAATGACACGTCGTTTGTTGGCTTCAGAAATTATCCCTGACTACACAAAGTCTCAGGGATAAGGGATCCATCAGGGTGTGACTCAACCCCACTTCAACATGGAGCTATGCTTTAAGACAATAGACAATATTTATTTCATGGACATTAATCAGAACAACATATAGGGTATACATAGCACCTCAAAATGGGGTTGAGATTACATAGCCTTTTATGTGACCCCCATCTCTATTATAGTATGACTCATCCAGCACTAGTGTTTAGAAAGGATGTTGTATGGAGGAATGATGAATGAGATTCACTCAGTGGGTTATTACCTATTCTCTCACACACTGGCCATCTCTGACTTTCACCTCAAGAGCCTCTGACATGGAGACTATGATATATGGATCACCACTGTGAACATGGAACTCATTTGAAAGATAATTAAGTAGACGATATGAAGATCACAGTGGGTGGGAGGGGAGATAGTGTTTGAGGCACTTATGAAGCTAGAGGGAGGTCATGGTGGATGGGGAAGATATGTGTGTGTGTGTGTGTGTGTGTGTGTGTGTGTGTGTGTGTGTGTGTTTAAAATGTGTGGGCCTTTCCGAATAAAAAAATATTTTTTTGAAAATGAAATGTTATTTAGAATGACTGAGAGAATATGTGAATCAAAATGAATAAATGAACTGAATGACCTCCAAGATCCTTCCTTACAATTCTATAAAATCCTCCAAATGCTAACACACATATGGTCTGTCTGGGGGACCAAGAAATATAGAAAGGTATGTGAATCTTGATCCAGGAAAAGTTTCTTAGAGAAGATGACTCGGTGGCTTTCAAAATATCACCCACTAGTTGACACCATCTTTTTCCAGACTTCAAAAGCAGTGTTCTTTTGACTTAGCTGTTAGTAGAAATAAAAGCTTGTGGCTTCTATGCAAACCTACAGGACCAAGGGCTCAACTGAGGTCCATCTAGAATATTCCTAGTTTTAAGAGCAAAAATAACTCCTTTCTTCTCTTTTTAGTTCACATTAGCCTCTCTTTTTAGTTATAATTACATGATCATTATGAAAAATTGAAAAACCCAAGCAAATTTCACTCCCACTGAGAGTTCAGCCACTGTTGACATATTAGCATGTCTCTTCCCAGGATGTTTCTTAAGCATTTATACTTATTACATAATGTTATTGGTATTTTTTCCTAAAAATTTGTTCTGCTTGATTTTGCTTAACATTGCACCATGAGCATCTAACCATGCCATGAAAACATCAGCTTAAATTGCTACAGAATGTTCTATGCTAGACAGATGAGTCAAGATTTACATAACCAATCCCAGATTGGACATTTAGGTTACTTTCAATATTCGTTAGTATAGCAAGTAACCCAATGATGAACATGCTTGTATAGAAAGCCGTATTTGTATTTCTGATTAGGTTCTGAGACCAGGGGGAGTAGGTCAAAGGATCTGGACAGTTTTCACAGAGTTACTATTTAAGACTGGGTGATTTTCTAAATGTGTTTCCATAAAATGGACTCAATCAAAGAGCCAGGGAAGCTGTTTCCCTGCAGCAGCCACTTGGATTCCTATTGTCTCCCACTGACTACAAATCCACTCTGTCACCACCTCGAGCCTTCCAGCTCCTGTTACCATACTCTCAGTAGTACAAATCTGCATCCTGAACATTAGTCATCACTCAAAGCTTAGTGTAAGGCATAAGAAGAGAGGAACAGGGGGAGGGAGGGAAGAGAGAGACAGGGAGAGAGAGAGAGAGAGAGAGAGAGAGAGAGAGAGAGAGAGAGAATACATTCAGAGAATTCCCACAACAGCACATGGCTATGCACAAATAAAATGGTCTGGTCTGGCCATGCTGGTGAGATTTTAGTAGTTTGAGTCCCAGAATCTAATGGGAAGGGAAGATCCAACTCCTGATAGGTGCCTTTTGTTCACTCCTCTAGACCCATGCTATGGCACATGCTTACCTGTACTCCCTCCCTTCTTCCTTTCCTCTCTCCCTCTTTCTTTCCTCTCATATGCACACAATAGGGATTATTGTTAAAATGTAATATAAAAGAAGTAATCTGGCATTCACATCAACAAGCAGTGCTGGAGAAACCTAACATCAACATATACAGGAATGAAAGTAAACTCAGCAAACACAAAAATCGACTAAAAAGAGATCAGAGGCCTAAAACTTTAGAGATGCTAAAGGAAAACTAAGATTATAGCCATGAGCAAGAACTTCAGAGAAGGACTCAACTAGTCCAGGCAATTATCCCAAGAGTTGCTGAAGGTGGTTGCATGAGATTTGAAAGCTCCTCCAGAGCAAAGGAAACAATCATGATTGTGAAAAACCAGATGCAAAGTGGGACCACAGCTTTCCCAGCTGTCTTAGTCAGGGTTTTACTGCTGTGAACAGATACCATGACCAAAGCAACAAAGACAACATTTAATTGGGGCTGGCTTACAGGTTCAGAGGTCCAGTCCATTATAACCAAGGAGGGAACATGACAACATCCAGGCAGTCATGTTTTAGGAGGAGCTGAGAGTTCTACATCTTCATCTGAAGGCTACTAGCAGAATACTGACTTCCAGGCAGCTAGGATGATGGTCTTAAAGCCTATACACACAGTGACACACATATTGCAACAAGGCCACACCTCCAAATAGAGCCATTCCTTGGGCCAAGCATATTCAAACCATGAAAGCAGCTGTATACCTGACAAGAAATTACTGTCTACACCTTAAAGAACTCTCAAAATTAGACAGCCAGTCCTACAACACCCAGAGGAAGCTCCACTCCCAGGTGCTCAGACACACCCAGAATCAGAGGTAAGCAGGAACCAACATCTGTCCCAACATTGGGAGTAACTGGGACCAGCGGGACCATGCACACAGGAACTCTGCCAGCCCAGTGACTCTGGTTCCTTCCAGTCTGTCTGGGTTAGTGTTCTGAGC
>NW_022196904.1:84851016-84851663 GCF_008632895.1 Mastomys coucha
CCTGGACACACCATCACACCGGAAAAGCAAGATTCAGATCTAAAATCACTTATCAGGATGATGATACATGGCCTTAAGAAAGGCATAAATAGCACCCTCAAAGAAATACAGGAGAGCACAGGTAAAGAGCTAGAAGCTCTTAAAGAGGAAACACAAAAATCCCTTAAAGAACTACAGGAAAACACAATCAAACAGGTGAAGGAAATGAGCAAAACCATCCAGAATCTGAAAATGGAAATAGAAACAATAAAGAAATCAGAAAGAGAGACAACCCTGGAGATACAAAACCTAGGAAAGAAATCAGGAGCCATAGATGCAAGCATCACCAACAGAATGCAAGAGATGGAAGAGAGACTCTCAAGGGCAGAAGACACCATAGAAAGCATTGACACAACAGACAAAGAAAATGCAAAAAACAAAAAGATCCTAACCCAAAACATCCAGGAAATCCAGGACACAATAAAAAGACCAAACCTAAGGATAATAGGTATAGAGGAGAGTGAAGACTCCCAGTGTAATGGGCCAGTAAATATCTTCAACAAAATTATAGAAGAAAACTTCCCTAAACTAAAGAAAGACATGCCCATGAGCATACAAGAAGCCTACAGAACTCCAAATAGACTGGACCAGAAAAGAAATTCCTCCCA
>NW_022196904.1:84863245-84899957 GCF_008632895.1 Mastomys coucha
GAAAATGGCGGATCCTGCCCGGGTCTCTGGCCTAAGGCGCCTCCGGGCTGGCTGCTCCAGTCTCAGAAAGCAAACAACTTTTATAATACTTATTTTTATTGTTATAATATTTTATAAATTTTAAGGAATATGTCAAAAAAGATATTGTAGGTATTGACGGGGGGTCTATGGGAGGAGCGGTGGTATAAAAGGGGAACAAGAATGTGATTCAATTCTATTTAATTAAAATACGTTTTTAAATGTTAACAAATTCAGATAAATTGCAATCATGTAACTTTTCTCATCATAATGCAATAAAAGTTTAAAAAAAAACTCTCAAAATTAAACACCAAAATATCAATTCATCCAATAAATAAATGGATAATGAACCATTATTTTTCAAAAGAAGAAATAAAAATGGCCAAGGAGTATTTGAAAAACTATTCAGGATCCTTAAGCCATCACAGAAATGTAGATTAAAATCCCATTAAGATTCTATTTCAACATATTCATATGGCTACCACAGAAAAAAGAACTGACAAATGCTGGTGAGAACATGGGAAGCAATACTCTATTCACTACTGGCTGGAACATAAACTTTTATAGCTGTTATGGAAGTCAGTATGGAGGTCTCCCACAAAACTAAAAATAGAGCTAGAACATGAACCTAGTCTTCTTACTCCCAAGGAAAGGACCCAAGTCAATTTGCCACAGAGAAACTTGCTCATCCATGTTTATTGCTTCACTATTCACTAGCTAAAACCTGGAAGCAGTATATATGTCCATCAACAAGTGAATGAATAAAGAAAATGTGGCATATATACACAAGTCTATTTTAATCAGTGATAAAAAATCATGACATTTGTAGAGGAATAAATGACAGTAGAGTCAATATTCTAAGCAAAATAAACCAGGCTAAGAAAGACAAACATTGCATGTTTTCTCTCATTCATATTCAGAATCTAGATTGAAATCTTCAGTGGCGTCTGTGTGTGTGTGTGTGTGTGCGCGCGCGCGTGCGCGCGCGCACGCGCATGTACATACATGCATGTGAGTCTGCATGTGTGTGAGTATGTGTGCATTCATGTGGGTGTACATGCATGAACGTGCATGGGTCATTTGCATTTGTGTATTTCCATGTGCATGTGTAAAGTAAGGGGGTCAATAAGAGAGACAAAGAGATCTTGGGGGGAGGGATTAGGGGATATTTGTGAGTGACTCACCATACAGAAGGAGGAACTGTTTGGTGGGTCAGCAAGAGGGGGCAAGGGAGATGAGGGCAGAAAGGAAGAGGGATAAATGAAATCAAAGCATATATATATATACATATATATATGAGTATTCTTCTAACTTAAAAAATAAATTGAAATTTTCTTTTTAAAAAAGATAATAGTGTACACAGTGGGAATACTGACAGAGAGTCCAGGATGACTTCCTGATGAGGTAAAAGTCAGGGAAAGAAAATTTCCCTGAGACATGATTCAATACACTTTCCAAGGGCATGGGATCAAGTAGCTCTATGATGCATGACAGAGCTCAAGTTCAAGCATAACCCCCAAAAAGGTGAGCCTGAGAAGAGATGCTTATATATAGCAAGCTCCCAAAATGATCTTTGATCCCAAGATCATTTGAGACTAGAAATCAAAGCTGAGAGAAATAGGTCTTGGGGAGAAGGTAGGCAGCTGCCGGTATATAAAGCACCTGGGTCAGTTGAAGAAAAGACTGGAGAAATGTGTCCAAGGCTAACTGGGGCTTGAGGGAGACAAGATGGAAGCAGATTCCCATGAAATGTTCTGCATGCTGTAAGTGCTTGCCTGTGGACATGACCTTGGGCATGGAGTGGGAATGTGGAGACTATTAAAGATCTAAAGTTCATCAAGTATTAAAAGTGATGGAGAGGATCACAGATTCCTTTCAGACTGTATGGAAATTAGCTACGTGGGAACCACTATCGACTTTATACATGAAAAAGGAGGTCTTTACATCATACTCTGAAGTGTCTTTATCTAGGACCCATGCCATATCTTAGTTATAGCCTGATGCCTTTTCTACATTTCTTCTTTAGGCCATAGTACTAGGATATGTCTATAACATGATGGAGTATTTTCTCAACTATGTTTCCCTCTTACCATATGAAGCTTGTGTCAAATTGACCAAACATATAAACAAACAAAGACTAATGAGTATATCCCAAACCGTCAGTCCTGTCTTGAGAGACACTCTCAATGGGCATGGATGTTTTAGGCCAGTCACTGACAACTTGCATCCAATTAGTTTCTGCTTCCATTTTTCCATCTTGAAATTGGACAGGACACTGAAGTGGAAACTTCTGGTTTCTTTGGAAAGTCGGTTATGCCAAATGATGTTTTGCTGGGGCAAACAGATGAAATAATGTTTTCCTGAAGCAGACACAGATGAAAGGACATTTTGCTAATGAAGAAACATAAAGCAGACACAGGTAAAAGGTTGTTTTGCTATAACAGACATGTGAAAGGATGCGTGATGTTTGGAAGAAATATAAATATGACCCCACAGACAGTGGGAGCTGGAGCATTTTGCTCCACCTCACTATTCTTCCCAGACAGTGCACATGTATTGGTTTGCCTTGTACTCCCAGCACTCCATAGGTGGAATGAAGAGATAAAAGTTCAGAGTTATGCTGGGCTATGTAGTGAGTTTGAAAATAGCCAGCCTGGCCTTCAAGAGGTCTTGCCACAAATTGACAACAAAGCATAAATAGGAAAGGGTTTGTCTTGGAAGCATTTTAGAAGTAGAACCACATTCTTTATTTACAGTTGAGAGATAAGAGATCAGAGAGTTATCAGAAGGTCCTGGATATCCATGGAAATAGATATGCCTGCCCTGCCAGAATTTGTGCCCAGTTGTTCTCCAGTAAGAATGCTCACACTTGGCCCCCCCTGGCTGGCAAGGGTAGTTAAAATATTACCTCATTCTCTCTCTCTCAGATCAGATCCCCTGGCCTGGATAGCTAAAATAATACTGTGTGAAAAAATCCATAAATTCTTCCTCATTTTCTACTGCCATTTATAAAGATTAATCAGTAATATTTGTAGACATGACAGAGCTCATCCCTTGGCCAGCCTCTAACAGTAGAGCATTGCAGTCCTAGTTTTCAGAATACCTCTATTTATACTATTGCATCCAAGGTAAAAACACTCATCCATTATCATTTGTTGAACAATCTGAACTCAACAGGGCACGAAAAAAAATGTTGAGGTTTGTCTATGTAATTTTTTAAGACACAATAGCCTTGAACTTACTTTATAGCCAAGGATGATCTTAAATTCCTGGCCCTGCCTTCTCCTCATGAGTGTTGGAATTACTGGTATGTATCAGCAAACTCTTTATACTGTTCACATCATCAAAATCAAAGCCTTGTACATACTAGGCAAGCATTCTATCAACTGGCTATATCCTCATCACCCAAAAGTTTTATTTCTTCTCTGATATCCCCCATCCTTTGATGACACTGATATGACTTCCATACCTCTCAAGTGTAAGGGAACAATCAAAAATGCTCAAATTTGGTTTGCAATTTCCGTCTCACACACTGTTTAATCCTTTCCCCTTCCTTAATCCTCAGGGCCTAGTAGGTCTTGGAATAGCAGTTTGTCACAGAGATAGACAGAAGTAGGGATGCCCAGAACTTAAAGGAAGAGGAAAGACAGGAGAAAGCAAGTCTCTGACCAGCCTGATGCCACTATGATCACTTGGGGCTTAGCACAGTATCCTCTGCATGGCTCTCTTAATTATACATGAAAGTTCTTCAGAAGGCCTGGAAGGCAAAGCTGTCAGATAAGGAAGGGACAGAGACCAACTTGACCAACTGCTACCAAACATATCATCAGTCTAAGCTTCCATCCGAAGTAGTCTACCATGTGGCCTCTTACAGCTAGCCCTTACTCCAACACCCATTATTATTGGAAAAGTCACAAAGGATAACTCTAGACGGACTATTGTTCAGAGTAGACTCTATGTCCCCTATCTCTCCTTCATGAGCATCCATACACTGAGAGTGTAAGTTGCCCACCTTCTCCCTCCCTCAGCTTAACTCTCTCTTCTGATATCTACAACCCTGCTTAGACAGGCATGCAATATACCATCAAATTCAGAGCAAAAGCAGACAAAGTATGGAAGAGGAGAAAGTTGTCTGCCCTTGTGAGTGAACCCCTAGTCTTTCCCTCTGCTTCTGGGCTAAGGTAGTGACTTACAGCTGAAGGAATCCCCTCTGTCTCCTTAATCTGTTCAGACAACTTGCAGTTTTAAAATGTGGTCAAGGCTAAGATGGATGGCCTCTGAGCATTTTTCTTAGAATGTGGCATTTCTCACCCCTCTGTTCCTAGCTCTGGATTCCGGTAGAAAATATCCCCCTCCTTCTAACTAGCCAAACAAGTATTCGTGATCTTCCTTTTACCTTTTTCTTGAGTAGAAAGGATCTAATCCTCAATACTAACTCCAGGGCCCCCTTTTTTTGAACAAAGCTAGGAAAGGTAGCCATGAGAGCAAAGGGATTCCAGAGAACTTACAGGGGCTAATTCTTTTGAGAATACCCCCAAAAGAAAATCTTTGGAGAATCTGTGATGTGTAAAATGTGCTTGCCAGGAGAGGGGTAAACTGAAACCTGTCTTCTGCAGTGCCTTGTATGTAATGAACACACTCTGAGCCTACAGCTTTTGATTGTTTGTTGTAAAGAGCTGATTTGCTTGTCAATGACCAGGAAGGCCATTTGGAACTAAGACACTGAAATGGGGGTTGAGTTTCAGGCTTCTTACATTGTCTTTCCCAAGTCACATCTCCTGAGTGCTATTATTCTCATTCCTATTTCCAAAATGTACAAATTAGCTAGAAAAGGGTTAGGAAGATTGCAAAATTTTTTTAAGTTAACAAAGAGCTTCCAGACTATAATTCTAACATCACAATCTTCTCTTTAGGGTCTGGGGAGATGGTGAGTGAAGTGATTCCAGAAATCCTTGCAAAAAAGGTGGACAAGGCTTTTTCTCCATCTTGGGGAGATAAAGAGAAGAGAATCCTGGATCCTCCTAGAGTTTTCTCGTGCCACCCAGTATAGCCAAAAGGACAAGTGCTGGGTTCATTGACACATTTTTTTCTAAAGAAATAACAACAACAATAACAACAACAACAACAATAGTGTGTAGGCTATTAGGACAAGAGAATAATTGAGAAGGCCATCTGTGTTAGCACCTGGCCTCCACAAGCACACACATGCATGTGCGCACACATACCCATACACATATACGTAAAAAAAATCTTGATTTAGATAATGTTATTACTATGCAATATTGAGGAGAAAAGTGTGGTATAACTTATGAATTATTTTAAAATTGAATGCTTCTAAGGATGTTCTAAGATAGTCTGTGCCCTCAAAATCCATCTCTGTAAGTTGAATTGGGGGAAACCTTGAAGATCAGCCTGAGGGGCAGTTAGCAGCCCTCAGATGTCTCTCTCCTCATCTGGACTATAGCACTTCATAAACAGAGCTGAGAAAGGCCAGTCATAGTTAAATTAGCCATGCTTCTGCATCTGAAGAACCACACTGGAGCCTCTCCTAGAGAGACAAAAAGGCTATTCTTTGGAAAAATGGAATCTCAGATCCCATTTCTAAACACAGATGCTCAGAGAGTGGAGCTAACTCTGGACTTGAATCTCACACCATCCCACAAAAATGAATCAGCAGTTTTGCAAGCAAACAAAGCAAGCATGAGCTCCACAGGGCATTGGAGCTGTGAGAAGCCACTAAAAGCTGAGGCTCTTTCCCAGAACCCCATTACTGGGTGCTGTGTTAATGTCCCTCAGGCCGCAGGTCCAGAATACTCCTGTGGATTAGCCTGAACAGGGCTCTCTGGGCTGGAGAACATTCTAATGGGACTTTCTGTGTTCGCACCATGTTGAAAGACTTCCAAGCTCCTTTATCCACTTCTTCAGATTTCTGAATTCATATCTAGTTCAAATACAAAAAAAAATAGTTTTATAACACATCTGTACAAGCAAAATGTACAAGTGTATATATACTCCAATAACTTATTATTACTTCTTATAGCTTTTATATTTGTTCTTTTTCCTTTTATTTTGCATCTGTTGTATGCCAAGAAATTTATTACATTTCATTTGATCCAACAGTAGCCTCGGGTATCAGGACTTTGATCCCCAATTTGTAGATGAAGGAAAGAGGGTCCAGTACATTATGACCATTCTCAGGCCTCAAGATGCCTCAAGACTGATACTGCAATGGAGATTTAGGATGGGGCTACAGCTACCTCATGTATGACAACACTTCACGGTTAGTGCATCTTAGGTACCCCAACAGGCAACTTTATAGTTGAGGTGATAGAGGACATGAGGCCAGCACATTTTGAAATTGTTTAGATTCTTGCTCTGTGAAGTTGAATAGGAAAGAAGAGCATCAGCAAGATCCACCTCCCCATCCACACCAAAGGGAAGAAACTGTAGAAAAGAAACAGAGTTTCAAGGGAAAGCATATTGACAACTCTGCACCACTCTCATCTGCACCAAGAGTGAGGGAAAATAGACATTAAAATACTAGCCCTGTAACCAGGAGAGGCACCATGATATTCAATGCATCCATGATGAATTCAGTCTCCATGGCAGCACAGGCACATGCACACATTAAAAACTCAGGGCTGAATGATTAATGACACCTTACATGTATGTCCTGGAGAGGTAAATGACTAGCCCAGGATCACATGCTGAAGAGCAGAGACAGCGGGGGTCATTGTGGTGTTGTTTCTGCCATTGTGTTATCTGATGCAACCAGTATTTCTGGTCACATTGTCCTCTCACTGAGAACCCTCCCCCATCTCAGAGAAATCTCTAACTCTTCCATCATTCCTTACTACTTATGACAGCCCACCATTTCTTTTGACATCACTCATGGTGGTTTAAATGAAATATGTCTTCTATGGGCTTGTGTGTTTTAATTGCTTGGCCCCCAGTTAACGGTACTATTTAGGACATTATAGAACTTTTAAGACAAGAGGTTTACTAGAAGAGGTATGAAATTAGGGGTAGGTTTTGAAAATGTATAGCCTCACTCCACTTCCAATTTGCTTTCTCTGCTTCCTGCGTGTGTAATAGGAGCAATCTCTCAGATCCTGCCACATGCTGCTATACTCTCCAGAGTGATGGACTCTTATACCTCGGGAACCATAAATGAAAATTAATGCTTTTGTCTATAAAAACAAATTTTGGGTACTTTATCACAGCAAGAGAAATGTAACTGGAGCACTACCTAACTCAACATCTAGAGCTTGCTAACAGTGCACGGGCAGCTGGCACACTGTATAGCTCTCCCATGCTATGCCTTCTATCTCCTGGTCTTCTACATAGGACGGTCCATATCATCCCAACATTCTTGGACCATTCAGGACACCATATCTTCTCCTTACCTATCTTTTCCCCCCTCCCCTTCAGTTGTACTCACTGGTAAGAGCTATTTTGTTCTTCAAGGGACTTCCTCCCATATTTGAGTGGAACTGTAGATGGCTTTTACTCAGCGACATGTTGGGAAACATATTCTTTGTATCTATGCTCTCTTTCCGTAATATGTTTCCATAGCTAAATGTCCTAACATTGTCCCTCTCAAGTGGATTCTGTTTAGCAAAAGGCAAAAGATTCATATGATCTGAGGAGAAACTAGAGTAGTTTCTCACATTTAAATTAGGCATTTCACCTCCTTTTAACAGGACACAGGGCATAGATTCAAGTCTTTCATCATCCCAGTTGATCTATTATAACATTTGTGCAGAAAGAAAAAGGATATTCTAGGTATTGAAACCAATATGGAGCCAAATTGTACTGAGCTGTACTTAGCATTACTGCCAGTGCTTTAACAGTATTATTTCATTTTAGTCCTTACCCATTTTAATTAAATAATGTAATACTATAGTCTCCCATTAGCCTATAAGGAGACTGAAGTACTTTGTGGATTCAGCTTTTAGAGATAGATAGATAGATAGATAGATAGATAGATAGATAATATAATATTTTTCCTCTTTTTTTTGGCTCTTCTAAGCATGCCATGACAATCTTGAATTTTCTAGACTCCAGATTATTTTATGCCTTGTGAAGGTCAGAACTGTAATCTCAATTCCCTTCTTCAAGAAAATTAAAATAATTGGTGTTTCCCTTCTCATTTGCTCTTCTGCATCTCTGTTATTGTGCCAGTTGCTGAATAAACATGCCATCTAAAATAGTCACATCTTCACCATTTTCCATCTGCTTTATTGGTTTCTTTAAATAAAATACTGCTGTGATGAATAATACCATATAATTGTAAATTTGTGCATCGCAGTTCACTGCTTCAAGTGGCTTCCCAGAGCACTCTGATGGGAAACACAGGCTTGAATGGCTCTCTCAAGTGCCATGAAGTCACTTGAATATGGTCCATAGTCCACCTCTCAGCCATGACAAATGCCAATGCCAAACACTTCCACTGTCTATTAGAGCTGGAACTGCCCAAGGACTGAACTAATAGGGCATAGAGCAACCAAATCTGGGCACCTTCTACTACACCACAGCCATCTAAGATGGACAGGGTAGTTAAGTAAATAGTTAACTGAACTAAATATGAATAGATTAAAGGCATGGGTAAGTGACAGATAGTGTATTAGTTACAGGTCTCATTGCTGCTTTAAAACACATGACAGAAGCTGCTTAAGAGGAAGGACTGACTGTGGCCCAGTTTGAGAGGACAGTTCAACAAAGCTGAAAAGTTTTAGGGGTGGGAGTTTGAGGCAGCCAATCACATTGCATCCATAATCAGGAAACAGATGAAAGCAGATGCTTAGCTTTCACTCTCCTTTTCATTTAGAATAGAATCCCAGCCTACAAAGTGGTGAGTCCTATGGTTAGGGTGGGTCTTCCTAATTCAATTAGCCTGCTCTAGAAACTCCTCAGATATGCCCAGAAATTTGTCCTCTAGGTGATTATGGGTCCTGGTAAGCTGACAATATTACCCATCTCTAGCAATTAGGTGGTTTGCTAGATAACTAGAATGGATGAATAACAAAAGAAAGATAAAAGATTCTATGATATTCATAAAATCTTACAACTTCAACTGTACAATTTGACAGTCATTTGGGTTGGGTTTGGTAGAACATATATACATACAACACACACACACACACACACACACATACACACACATACTGTTTTAACCTTGGAGATGTGGAGGCAGGAGAATTAAGAGTTTGAGGTCAAAGTGGACTATTTAATGAATACTAGGTCAGCCTGAGCTACAGTGAAATCTTCTGTGTAAATAAATAAATAAATAAATAGGCCAGTTTTCAATATTATTATAACAGAAAATCTTGAGTACTCACGATATCCCTAACTAATGTGTGAGCATGCTGCAAAACACTTTACTCTTCACAAATACCATTGCTACTTACATGTAAATACAAATACAGAAACAAAAATTTACATGCAGAACATAACACTTGCCTTCTTTGTCTCTAGTCACACACAGTTCTGTCATTGGAAGTCACACATCTAGATGTGCCCCTTTCCACAAGACAGCACTGGTTTTTAATCAAAATCAATGAACATGCACTGAGGCTTCATACTGTTGACATTTGAAGATTTAGGGCTGAGTAGGCAATATTACCAACCCTCAAAGTGCTTATGGTGTTAGTTGAAAGAAGAAAAATATATATTAAAAAAAAATGGCAGCAATGGTTCGAGTGTCAAGAGAAGACATGAAAGCTGACCTCATGCAGGTAATCAGATGCCGTCCCCATGCTCACTTTTCAGGGAGAACTTTCTGTTCTTCTTACCAACCAACTATTGGCCAAGCCCTTGCCAAGAGGTTCCTGTCCTCTCGGTGTAACACTCAGACTGAGATCCCTGTGTCTCATTGAAGAAGAAGAGATCAGTGTAGATGGCTCCTGTCTCTCCCGTTTCTCCTGTCACTAGGAAGAAAGGGTTAGCCTAAGAAGACCAGAGGGTTCTAAAGCCTTCCCCCATCATGAGTGGATTCAGTGTGTCCATGTGTTAGCAGCCTCCATGCTCAGCTTTCTCTCCCTTACTAGCAAAGTGCAATAGCAAGTAAGATAATATGGGTATTTTTTCTATCTTGTCAGTCTTTATTTAAGGTCAGATTTTTAGTGTAAGAGCAAGTAAAGTAATATGGGTATTTTTTTCTATCCTGTCAGTTTTATTTAAGGTCAGATTTTTTTTGTTTGTTCCTAACCCAAATATGATTTTGTGGAATGTGTTCCACTCAAGTCAATAGTCAATAAATTGACTGTTACTCTGTAATGAAATATTGTTAATATTTTTTCTGATATATCACAAGTTAATTTAATAATTTACAAAAATGTTTTTGATTATTAAATATACACCCTTTCACAATTTTATGTACTGCTGACTAATCTAGACAAAGCCATGGACGTTACCTTACTACTAAAAGCATATATTCTCTTGAAAATATTTTTTCTTTTTTAAAATATATTATTTCTTATTCTTTAATCCTTTTTTACAGTCCAGATTTCATTCCCTTCCCAGTCTACCCTCTGATCACTCCCCATCCCATACTTCCTCCCCCTGCCCCTGTCTCCAAGAGGATGTCCCACTCCTCCACCCCAATATTTTAAAGAATAAAAAAATTGAATGTGTAATTCCAACTAGTTGATGATTGTTTCCACATTATTAAATGAGGTAAAAGTAAAGGCACAACCATTCTCAAAGCATATGCTAACAGGTGTGATTTCTCCCTGCTTTAATTTATAGATCATGGACTCACAAAATGGTCGGCTAAGTAATTTCTTGAAACATGAACTTTAACAAATGGTGATGATGCTGATCCTCACTGTCTGTGCTCCTTGGAAACCCATCAAAGCTTTCATTGGAGCTTTCTAAGGCCAGCATTTTTTTTTTTACAAAGTGTAGCCTCCAGACTACCATCACCTCCACCCTCATGAGCATCTCCTGGGAAATCGTCAGAAATGCAAATTCTTGAACAATCGAAATCAAATTGATGATCTAGAGATAAGGCCAGGAATCTGAGGTCTAAATTCCTTCCAGGAAGTGCAGGTGTATGCTAAAGTTTGAGAGCTACTGTCATAGAGGGATGAAACCTTGGGACACAAGCATTTCTGTTCTAACTGCAAACATTTATGGAGGCTACTGAGGAAAGTCCAGAACTCAGCACTCAAGGAACAGTCACTGAGATACACAAAAGAGTACATCCTTAAGAAATCAATAGTCCAGCAAAATTATAAGTAATTTTGCTATTTAGCTAACTTAACTAGGAATCAGAAGAGCGGAGCTTTGTGCTACTGAACCAGGACTGGGCAATAAAATCATCTCTGGGGATTTAAATCATTATGTATCCCAAGTAGCAGGTTCAGAAATCTGGGATGGATTCCAGCAGCCTTTTCTTACTTGAGAACACTGGGTCGTGACAATGAGCATAGGTATGAAGCAAGACTGTGTTGTGCCCTGTGTCATCTCTATGTTCTTGTGGTAGCCAGATATTCTGCTCAGGGACAGGGGGCTAGTCCTGTCCATAAGCATGGGCTCTGAAGCAGGACTCCCTAGGTCTGAACTGAAACTCCACAACATACGAATGATGTAGCCATGGGTAAGGTACTTCAGTTCTCTGTGCCTCAGTCTTCCTCTCTAAATGGTAGGGATGCTGCTCAATAAATTAATTTGGTCTTAAGATTAAGTTGGTAATATGGTAATGTGTGTGTGTGCGCGCGCATGTATGTAGGACTTGAGATATATATGGTATATGTATCATATATACAGGCCTTGAACCAGTAATGTAACATAGATAGATTTGTGGTGATAATGATGATGATAGCTTCAAATGAAAATAAAATAATAACACTTAGATTACAGTGTTCTTGGGACAATATTAGGTAATAAAATACAAAAAATAAGGAAAGTTTCAGTTTCCATTTCCAGCTTAGTGTTTACTACACATTATTTTCCTTCTCTGTGCATACATCATTCTCTGAAAATAGACAGTGGGGAAAAATTTGTCAAGGAGTTTCAGGTATCCCCAGTACCTTGCATCCACATGGCCAAATTGCTATCTTCACTTCTCTGTAACACTCTTTAGCTTTCCCATGGCTTTTGACCTCCAGAGGAGCTCAGTATACTATATCTCCGGAGCTTTGGGGATTCAGTCAGAAGCCTCTCATTTGAAACAATCATCTGCACATTCTTCTCCAAAGCACTGTGCATGCGAACTACCTGGAAATCTTGATAGAAAGCATGTTGTGACTCAGTAGACACAGGACTGGTCTTGAGGGTCCACCTTTAAAATAAGCTTCCAAATGCTGCTAGTGACCAGCACATACACTGCGCTAGCAGAGTCCTGCAGTGGCCTCAACACTGCCACCAATAGCATCCACATATCCTCAGACTGTTCTCAAGTTGTTCTAGATTTCATTTGCAAACTCCTAAAAGTAAAATAGCACAGTAGAAGCTCTGAACCGAGAGCCAGGAGGCCAGGTTCTGAATTCTGCTTTGTCTTCCCATAAGGCCAGTGACCTTAAGAAATGTGTTGCTGAGAATTCTCAGTATTTTCTAAGTATATCTCCTTTACAGTACATTGTGAAGGCTGGGTGATATACTTTACATGAGAACAATGAAGATCATTAGTACAAAATAAAGATCATTGACAAGCCTACTGCAAGCTACATATACAAATAACCTGGTGCCTTTTTAGCCTCTTGAGTGGAAGGGTCAGAGCACAAATTTCCCTTTCTTCCTTTCTCATATTACACTCATTCTTAGATTTAAACATTTTTTAATTTTTCAGTACTCAATATGAATGAGGCTTTATCAAGAAAATCGAGGGGGATCATTCAACTATACCCCTTAGTTGAATCTGCTCTTAAATATGCCCTACCTACTGCTTTTTATAAGTAAAGTTTTATTGGAATACAGTCATACACCTATTTGTTACATATTGCTTAAACTTGTTTTCATTCTCCCATGTCAGAGTTCAAGAATTTTATCAGAAACCACATGCCCTGCAAAAGCTTAATGATTTTTATCATTTGAGACTAAGTTTCTCCATCCTGGCTTCTGGGACTCTTGAGATCTGAAGGAGGAACAGCTTGCAGAAATAAGGACCAAAGCCACAGAGGAAAACTGAGTTTCTATGATTGTTTGCCTGCTCTGCTCAGAAAGTTGTAACAATGAGAAGTTGCCTGGCAGAGAACTTACTGGGTGTGCTAACTGACTCCAGAATAGTGTCCCAACATTGGTTGTGCTCCAAACCAATGTCCACAAGGATCTCTGCTATAGCCACATGCAAAATCAAGTGTCTTCATGACTCCCCTTCCTTCCCAGCAATAGAAATAGAAAAGGCTCTGTGGTACCCTGTTACATCCTTGTGCAGCTGCAGCCTACTAAGGAAATCTAAATTACATTTGTGTCTCCTGCCATGAGCATTCTGGGAAACAGACTTTATAGCTTTCTATCTACAGCATAGTAGTATGTCATACAGAGTGATTCAAACTGACACTGGACAAATCTGTACCCCCTACAGTCTTTGTCGTAGTGCAGGATTCTATAAAAGTGCAAAAGACCTGGAGAGGCTGTTAAAATGCAGAAACTTATTTTTCCAATTTTGACGGTAAGGAGTCCAAAGTCAAGGTACAGGCAGATCCTGTGTCCAGTGCATACACTCACAGTGGTTTGAGAGAGCTATCTTTACCTTGTATCTACACCTAGTAGAGAGAAGGAGAGATGTTCTCCTGTCCTGTCTTACAAAGTCACTGCTACAACCACAGGGGCTCCACATTCAGAAGCTAGTTGCTCCTATTATCATCTTAACAGAGGCTAGGGTTACAACTACAAAGCTTGGACAGACAAAGGCATTAGTCTGTAAGAGTCTCTAATCAGGCACAGGATCTGTCTTCCCTTCCTTGGCTTCTCTAAGCCTTCCAATTGGGGCTTCATCAAAGTGACTCCAGGCCTGTCCCAACAGTGCCTACAAGGGCTCTAGGTCAAGATGAAGTAATAAGTAAAGACTGAACTCAGTCTCTGAGGAAGCTTCTCAGAATTAACCATTGAGTCAGTTATATGTACAGCCTACCCACAGCCACGTAGCCCTTGAACAGTAAGCAGTGTGAATATCCTTAATGTGTTGGGAAAGCCATTGTTTCTGAGCTAAATGTTTTCTAAGGTAAAACTCCATGGTTCTATGACAGTCATTGCCCTCCCGCCCAAAAAACTAATAATGGTATTTTTTGAAAGCACATGGATCTGAAACAGCTATTGTAAAAATCCAGCATTTGATTAGCCCAAGGCAGAGTTAGAGGAGACCTGGAGCTTCAGCACCATATGACAGCCAGGTTTTGAATATAGATTAGTGCAAGGCCCTGTGTCCTGTAGATTCCATTTAATTCCCGTATCTACAACCCTTACCGAGGTGGCACTAACCTGTCCTCTTGCCTAAGGGTTTAGCCATCCCACCCATAATGCCCCAGGAGCCCCCATCTCCCTGCAGTTTCACTCTGACAACTGAGAAGATGACGGGAATGAGATGGGTAGAGGCCAGGAAGATAAAAACAATGTGAAATGTGGAGATTGGGAGCTTATCAGCCAAACAGGATGTGGGAGAGAAAAAGTAATCAACCAAAAGCTCTTATCAAAATCTCCCCCAAGGAAAGGCTTGAAAAATCCTATCATGGCTCAAGGAAAAATTATCGGATTATTACAACAGAATCACGTTTGCTATGCTCCCTGTATACTGGGGACACATGCACATGCTGGAGGCCACTGAGAATTTGTCTTGAAAATTATGTTTAGAAACTTGAGGAGGCAGGATGTCCTTCACAATTAGACAGAAATCACACACACACACACAAGTCCACTAATGTCATAATGATTAGCCATATGCTAGGTGAGTGCTGTTTTGTGCATGGCCATGTCATCTCCAAGGTTTAGATTAGGAGACCAAGGCTTAGGCAAGTGCTCAAAGTCACACAAAAATGACCAGACTAATATCTAAATCTATCTCCATGGGTCATTTGGGTAAATCAAAACCTTCAGGGTAGATGCCCTTCTAGTTCTTTAAATTTCATTTGTGTGCATGTGTGTGGAGGTGAGAGGACTACTTAGGAGAGTCGGTGCTTTCCTTCCAACATGTACGTCCTGGGAATTGAACTCGGGTCAGTGTTGGCAAGTACCAATATATAAAGCATCTTGATAGCCTCACCTCTTCTAGTTTCTTAATAAAACTAAAGGAAACTAACTAAAGCTTCACAAGACCATTCAAGAGAATACTTTGGACTAACTTCAAAGTTAAATTCAACCAGAGGAAAGGAAAGAGCCAGGGGTGAACCCCAAGAACCAAGCTTAGGGAAATAGCCAGCCAAGGGCTAGACAGAGAGCTGCCGCCTGTGGAGCCTTCTGAAGGAAAGCACTTTCCACATTCACTCCTGCCTTCAGAACCTTCAGAATCGCACTAGAGTGGCAGGAATAGAGATGTGATATTTAATTCATACATCCACCTCTTTGTCCCCGCGAAGCAATCTGTCTTCTTTAATTGCGCAAAGTATTCCTGATCAGGTACATTCAAAAGTGATATTGCATTGAAGGAAAGCTAGTCGGAAATTTTTCTCAACTCTCAGTCATTAAACCTATCTAAGCGGCAGGGTGGTGGTGGCTCACACCTTTAAGCCCAGCACTTTGGAGGCAGAAGCAGGTAGATTTCTGAGTTCGAGGCCAGCCTGGTCTACAGAGTGAGTACCAGGACAGCCAGGGCTACACAGAGAAACCCTGTCTCGAAAAAACAAAAACCAAAAACAGAAAAACAAACAAACAAACAAACCTATCTAAGCATCATCTAACTGGGGGTGGCAGGAGTTACATAAAGCTGCACGTGGAACGGAAAGGTAAGCCTGAAAGGTAAGCCTGGGATGTGTTCTCAGACTGGTCTTGATGCATAAGAATGAGCAAAGTGAGATCAATGTATGGACATCAGACAAGGCTTACCAACCTGTCAGTGTCAAGTCCTAATGTCCTTTCAAAGTGCTACTTCTGTCTCACTGTAGCTCACAAATTGCTCTGGTCAGAGGTGATGTTCAAATAACCCCAAGACTCAGTGAGGGAAAGGGAGACCATAATTGAGCATTTTTGATGCAAATGAAGAAATCACTTTTACTTTTAAAATTTTGAAATTGGATTAAAAAAACAGGACTTTATTGCATGTTTATATTAACAAAACAATTGAAAGATGCCAATGTGCCCAGAGCTACCATTTCAGTGAGATGAGCTCATACACACTTATTTGCTCATTAACCCTTCTCTGTGCTTCCCAGATACTCCACGGCCAGTACAACAGTTCCCCTTATTTATAATCTGTAATTTAGAATCTATAACTCATTCTGTGTTTTCCTTAACATTTGGTCAACTGAAGTCCAAAAATGGTAATTGGAAAGTTCCAGAAAAGATTATTGATACATTTAAATTGGGCACCACCCTGGGCAGACTTAGGAGAGCTTAGAATTTCTTACTCTGCTTGCTAGTGTGTACCTTCCTTCATTCTGGCACACATGTCGTGTGTAAGGTTCCTTTCACGGAACTTAGCTTCCTCAGATATCAGATAGCCACCATGGTATGTATAGTGTGCTTGCCTACAAATGACTCTTAGCTTACTGGATAGTGAGCCCAAAGTACAGGCATACTTGGATCTGTCATTGAAAAGCTTTCAAGAGCTTTTTTAAAAGTGAAAATGAGAAAGTTTGCAACTGAAAAAGCTAAAGGATAGAGGCTGGGGCAGTAGTCAGTGGTTAAAGTGCTGGCCTTGCAAGTATGAAGGCCACAGTTTGAATTTCCAAAACCCATTTAAATGCTGTGTGGGAGTGGCAGTGCCTGTAATTCCCATCTCAGAAGGCAGAGACAGCGCCTATAGCTGCCACTCTAGAACATCCAATGCCCTCTTCCAGCTTCTGCAATTGTTTGCACTCTCATGAACATGCATACACAGACACACATGCAAATACATACATAAAAATAATAAAAATAATAAAAATAAATCAGTACCAAGTAAAACATTAAGCAAAAGAAAGGAAAAGAAAGTCTTTGCCAACCTCTACTGCCTCTGATTTGCCAGGGCTGCTAAAATAAAGGCCCACAGTCGAGGCAGTTTAGTTGACAGACATTTAAGCCCTTCAATTTCAGAAGCTAGAAGACCAAAACCAAGTTATCAAAGGGTCTGGTGTCTTCTGATTCCTCTCCTTGGTTTGTAGATTTCATCTTCCCATGACTTCCCATGGTCTTTCTCCTATGCTTCTTTGTTTTCCTCTCCCTTTTCTAAAGACCTCCATCCTGTCTGACTACAGCTCACCTTAATTATCTCCACTTAATCGTTGCTTTAAACAGTTACCTCTAACTTTCCAAATATGGTCACATTCTAGGCAACCTTGTTAGACTTCTGCATGTGCGTGGTCAGGTAGGGCTGGGGGACGCACTTCATCACATTATGCCTGGTAGAGATTCTCAGGTAGTAAATGCTACCTGAGTTGAGGCTCCTCAGCCAGAGCAATGGGAAGCACAGTTTGTGCTCTGTCACTGTCTTTCTCCTTCACCCCAACAGTCTTCCAAACAGTGTACTTGAAATTACAAAGGCTCCATAAGGATACTCCAAAGAAATGGAAATTAAATCTTCCTATGATAGCATCCTTTTAACATCTATCCCCTGACTTCATGAAAACTCTTTTATACTCAAAATGGCATTCCCTTATGGTTTGGGGTATTTCTTTATTATGTGGGCCCCTAACCATAAAATAATAATAGTCTCGCATGTTAAGTATTAACAACATCATGGAAACTGCAGAAAAAGGCATGAAGCCATGAAAGAAATGCTATCGCAAGGAATCTATGCCCAGACACCAGCATAAAGAGTGTAATGGCAATGAGATTTGACACATCTTAATTGTGAAATGCCAGCTCCTCCTGGAAATCCAGTCGCCCTTCCTCCCTCTGATGTGTTCAGAAAGGAGTCTCAAAGCACACACTTCCAAAGCTCAGCCAGAAATGAGACAAAGAAGCAAGAACAAGATGCCCCTGTGAGCACCAGAAAAGGGGTGCTCATTAACTGTTGGCCTAAGCAGACTTTAATGGCACCTTAGAGGGTGACCTAGACTCCAAAAATCCCTTACTTGCCACTCAAGAGGCATCAGGGCTAAGGTAATGCTTGGTAGGCATTGAAATCCTTTCTTGTTACTAGTGAGTATCATTGGCTGCTTCTCAGACGTATATGGACTTTCCTTCCTCTACATCTTTACCTCTAACTGATCCTTTATTTTGGAATATAGCATTACCACAAACCATCTTTTGTTTTTAAATATCCAAGTTAATGTCAGGTCGATGAGATTCTGCTCAACTCTCCCTGCTTTACTGAACAAAAGCTATGTCTTTTCATCCTGTGCATCTACGATTTGGATTCCCATGGCCTAAAATGTAATAGATGAAGAGATGCTAGAACCACATCCCAGTGTCACGGGACTGACTGTGTGAAAGTTATGTAGTATTTTTACATGTCATAGTTTATTATTTCAACAAGAAAAGAGGCTGGGAATGTACTATCAAGGGCCTGGCACAGGCTTGATAAATGATAACTTTCCTTTATATTTCTAACCTATGATTTGGTGGTAGAACCAGAGAGAAATGTGGGTGAGAAAAAGTGAACATCAATAAGCATTTAGCATCTGTCCCTCAAAGGTTTTCTTTGAAAACAATAATAGCATTTGTTATTGATGGACCACTTATCTATGTCTAAGCACATGCTTGGAACCTTTGTAAATGAGCTTACTGCTAACCTTCTTGGTGAACTAAGGATTTGCCCTCAGGATCTCTTCCTAGAAACTACAGATTTCACTATTTAGTAGATGACTCTTTGGAGCCAAACCATTAAGTCTCAGTAATCAAATAGTTAAGTAGTTTGGGGCAATTCAATTGGTCACCTCATCTTTGGTTTCTTCATCTGAAAGATAAGAGTAAAATTAGGACCCACCTTACATGGCTATTGTGAGAAATGGATGATATGTAATAAATACAAAACCACTGAGATAGTACAAGTAACAGGCTCAATGTAGACTAAATGCAAAAAGACATCTATGTTACAGTCCTGGTCTTTACACATTTTATATGTAACAGAGCTGGACATGGGTCCAGTATGCCTGACATCAGTGAAACCCCATGAGACCATTCAATGCCACCTAAGTAGACAGTTATTCACCCCCATTCTTCTTATAGGAGGCATTAAAATGTTCAAGGAGTACCCCCAACCATCCTAAAAGAACATAAGAAGATGCAATCCCTCATCCAACCTATCGGATAATGTGGATTTCTTTCCAGGCGTTAGTAAAGAAAAATTCTTCAACACCACATTATTTGTTCACAGTTCCCATAACTGAGAGAAGTAAAATGTCAAGAAGAGATTTATTTTAGTTTGACTCAAACTGAGAGGAAGGAGGTAGGGGAGGTTTATAATTAGAGTGATCATAGGACAGTTCACCCTGGAGAGTCCCAGGTTACCCAAGTTGTCCCAGTGTGCCTATTAATAGCACTCCTTTTCATTCCCAAAAGGATTCCAGTTAGGACAATAAATTGCATGTCTCCTCTCCAATAATGGAAAAAGCAAGCACTTTGAGTCATGGAGATTTGAATTCAAATCTTAAATCTATCCCTCGCTAACTGTGTATCTACATTAATTCATATCACCATTCTGGGCTTACATTCCCCTCTAAAATGAATTCCACACTAACTGTTTTCTAAGGATTTGTGAAGATTGAGAAAATGAAAGAATTCTAGAAAACACTTGGCACATAGTAGGTTCTCCGTGCTGGTGAATTCTCCTCTATTTACTTTTCCCTTCCCCCATTCACAAACCCCACTTTAATTCAAAAGCACTTAAATCTTTATTTTTGCAGTTCGCCAAGTGCCTCTTGTATACTGGTTATATATTCAGCTAATTCAATTCAGCCTTCGTGAGTGGAAGAAGAAATTTCATCTCTTAGAGGTGATACAAGTATCTGTGCAGATGTTGTTAATGCAGGGCAGCTTAATGTAAGCTCTGTAGAGGAAATAGGGAAGGCCTTAAGGTTCATGACAGGGTATAGACACCTCCAGGAGCTTGGACTTTCTGCAGGAAATAGGATTTGGAAGAGGTTTAAAAGTGATGGGTACATCTGCAATGGGCAGAGTTCAAGAAGACTACTGAAGACAAAATAGCCTGAGGACAAAGTGGTAGAGAGTGCTTTCACAGAATGGTGCTAATCCAACTTAACTAAAACACTGGGTACATTAGGAACAGATTGTAAATAGAAGTTCTGCAGTAAGCCGTGGTGAGACACTGATAGTCCATGAGGAAGTCTGGTCTTGCCAGGATGAGCCTTGGGAACGGTTCTCTGGCAGCTGTTGAGTGGGAACAATTACAGGCCATGCAGAAAGGCAGAAGGTGGGAGGCCCAGCTATGGTGCTATTGTACAAGCATTGTTCAGTCAAACTGACAACCAAAAGTTCAGTTCAACTAACCTCTTCACCCTACTGTCCCAGGAATCAAGTCTCTACTGACAATTAAAAGGACCAGTCTATCTCACTTCTAACTGCGTATCTTAAGAGGAAATTAGATTCATTTATTCATTTTCTAGTCACAAATCCAAACTGCTGGCAAGCCTTGAGGACTAGTGATCAGCCGTCTCATATGGTAAAAGACATTGCCTCCTGCTTCACTATGGAACTTCCTCTCATTTTCCCTGTATTTTCCTAATTCTTATAGTACTTTCATCTCTAGGCTAACTCAAAAACACTCACCTGTGACATTTTTGTGCTCATTCTGTGTTCCAGCTTGGCTGTAATATCACCGTGAACTCCATTTCAAAGTGAAGCCTAAGAGTGGTCAGTGTTTATTCTTGTGGAGTAATATAAGAGATGAGAGGAAGGAAAGGGCCCGTGTGTTGATAACAGTGAAAGTAACTGGTTGTCTTAAAGTTTCTACTGCTGTGATAAAACACCATTACCAAAAACAGTTTAGGAAGGAAAGGGTTTAGTTCATCTGTCAACTCTCAGGTCACACTCCATCACTGAGGAAAAGCAGGGCAATAACTCGAGGCAGGAACTCAAGGCAGGAACTGAAGCAGAAGCGATGGATATATGCTATTCAGTGCCTTGCCCTCATGGATTACTCACACTGCTTTCTTATACAACTTAGGGCAACCTGTCCAGGGTTGGTTCCCTATAATTGACTAAGCCCTCTCACATCAGTCATGGATCAAGAAAATGTTTCACATGTTTGCCACATGTCAATCTGGTAGAGGCTTTTTTTTTTCAATTAAGGTTCCCTCTTCCCCAATGACTCTAGCTTGTGTCAAGTTGACAAAAAACTAACCAGAACAACTGTTTCTCAATGCTTCCTGAACCAGGAACTCTAGAAACTGCAGCTCAGGACTACCTGCTTACAGGAGGAGAGAGAATAGGTTGTGTTGAGGTTTGGTCTGTTGTAATGTTAAATGTTGCCCCCCAGCCCCCACCAAGGTCTGGTTGCCCCTAGGGATAAAGGTCTTGTGCCTTTTATTTGGGAATTAAATAATTTATAAGTTGAGGTAAAACCCACCCCCCCATTAATTTTAACTACAACAAGCATATAGTCTTCAAGTCCTCCCCATGTGACAAAGACGATCCCACAGTGGTTAACTGCTCAGTATTTCCTAACCCCACATCTCACAATATGACAGAAAGCACAAGATATCATAAACTAGGGTGTCAGAGACATCCTAGGAAAATAGTAAAAGGCACATGGCAAGAGACCTACAGTGAGGTACTGGACCATGCAATCACCTATACAAGGTTATTAGAATCTTCAGTAAGTCAACAAAATTATACCAATTCATGTCACAAGTACCAAAGACAAAGGGGAAATCCTAAAGGCAGAAAAAAAAAGAAAGAAATGGCAGAGAAGAGTGTAAAAAAAAATGTCTGCAGACTTCCCATCCAATGTAATCTACACAAGGAGACAAGAGGCTGACATCTTCCAAATGCAATAAGAGGAGGTCTGGTCTGCAGGCAACATATTCCAGGTATGACACAGTGTAGCACAGGCCTCTGATACCTATCTCTCATCAATTCCCCACCTCAACTCAAGTCTTCCTCCAGTGTGCAATACAGCCACTTAGGCTCCAGCCACCACTGAATTTTCATCAACAAAAGCAAAAAGAAAAGAGGAGAGAAAGAATATCACATTCTATTCTTTAAGGACACATCCTCTTGCCATCACATAAACACTGGTAGAATTATGTGCATAACCATAGTCAAAGGCAAGGAAAGCTGGGAAATAAATTCATTTTTAAGATTTTGATTTTGAATTATGTATATGTGGGAGGAAAGATATATCCACATGAAGTTGGTGCCTGTAGAAACCAACTGGAACTGGTCCCCTGGAACTGGAGTTTCATGCAGTTATGAGCTACCTGGCAGGAGATGAATACTGAACTCTGGTCCTCTGCAAGAGAAGTAAGTCTCTTAAGCACTGTAGCATCTCTCCAACACTAGGAAATAAGTTTTTATTCCAGTGGCCATGGGTCCAAATAGAAGTCCAGGGCTATGTTGTTAAGGAAACTACAGAGAACAGATATTAAAGATGACTAGCAATCTTTGCCATAGATATTAAGCTATGTAGTACATATTGATCCCATTCTTTCTTGATGCTATTAATAAGACATAAGCTACAGTAACCAGTAAATCCGTGTAGATAAAATTAAGGGGCTGAAAAAAGTGATCTGCAACAGTCCTTCCATTTTTGACTTTTATTTTATGTGTTGCTAGGATACACTGACACATAATAGGTCTTCTTTCATTAGGCCAAGAGTAAGCAAATTATAGCCTACAGGCCAAATCTAATTAATTTTAAGATTTGAAAGTAAAGTTAGTTGAAACACAGTTACATTCACTCTACTGAATATTGCCTATGATTGCTCTCGTATAACAATGGTAGGGGTGAACATTGTGATCTGACCATAAGACCTGAAGACCTTATGTCCTGGCCCTTTGGGAGGACAGTTTGGCAATTCCTGAATTAGACAAATAAAGAAACTCACGTGACCAAGCATTTCGAGAAAACTTGTTTTCTGCAAAATGTGTTTTTTTCTCCTCTGTTCGAGTCTTCTATAGATTACATTCTATACTTTGAAAATGAGTACACCATAGACTTAATTTCTAAAGATTTCAAGGAAAACAAATGCAGATGTTCTGCCAAAAACATGATAGAGTGTTTTCTTGACTCTTGAAAAAACTTTCAACTGCCCTTGAAATCTCAGGTTTAAACACAATAAACTTCCTCCCTTAGAAATTAAACTGCTGGGGGAAATGACTGCTTTGCAGCATATCCCAAAGAAGCAAGTACATACAGCATGGAGGCCTCACAAGAGAGATTTGCATTTGTAGAATTCTCACATTAAAATGAGGGATCATAAAACAGGATGGTGGTTGAAAGAAGGAGCCAAACATGGTGTGTCTGGGATCCAGACTAAAGAAAATCACCAGCTAGAGACTAACTCTGAATGAGGTCGCAAGAAGTTCAGACTGTGTGGAAGGAGACGTGTGTGACAGATGTGCAGCTGTCCCTTGATGAGTGAAGCTCAGCAGAGTATAAGATCATCAACACTGTGCAGAGTCAGGGCAGTGAAGCTTGTTCATGGTTTAAAAAAGAGGGCTTGCTTCAATAAGCTTCATAGAAAATGATGAACAGGACCCAGCTCCCTGGGCAAGACACTGCAAAATGCTGCTCAGTGTGTTCTTCTCAACAAGAAGCCATGCAAGAATCCTGTATTTTACCCAAGGTCCATGAGGCATGCACTTGGAACATGGCTAAATGACCACAGAGGCTCAACCTAGGTTCAATCCCCTCTGGTAGACCTGGGTTCAAACACAAGCTTCTAAGAGGTGAATTCAATAGGCCATTTCAGGGTTCCCATTTACAGACAGAAATTTTTAGATGTCCTACTAGATTGTGATCACTATGCTTCAGTGTTTGGCAAGTAATAGGTGTTGCTGTCACCATCACTATTACCACCAACTGTCATTACCACCTTTATCCTTTATCCCCACAGCTTTCACCATAGCAGGCCTATACTGGTAAAGCTGCCCTATACCCACTGGTCAGCTCCTGACAAGGCTTAGCTTGAGATCTAACAGCCCTGAACTAGAAGACTCACTATATCTTCATCTGCACAAAGGAAGTACCTTAAGAGGCAGAATTAAATAACGGCAGATTTTGGTACTTTCTGAGATTTCCAGAAAGTTTGTGTTCCTGTCTTGGGAAGCAATGTCTATGAGTGTGAGGCACATACAGGGCAGGACAAACAAGGCTCTCTGATCAAATGTTACCATGTCATGTCCCCTGACGTTATTCCAGAGTCTGTTCAAATTCTTTTGTAGATAGTCTTTCTCTGTAACAACCCCAAATAAATGTCCTCCATTGCAAGCCTCACCTTCTTCCTCCTTCCTGGGATTCACTTCCCAAATTCTCAGCATTTCCTGACATATTATACATTTTCCTGTATGTATATCTCAACCTGTGAGAGTGTCATTTACATGAGACTGGAGATTTTTCTTTGTTTTCCAGGGTTTCTGTGTATAGAACTATATCTGAAATATCAAGAGGTATAAACGATCTATTGAATACTTTTGAATGAACCTAACCCACCTGCCTCCAGAACAAAAGAAATTATTTTGTTTAAAGGGGGGGATGGCATTCAGGACAAGGGAGAAGAAGAGCTTTCCACACAATTATAAGTACCTGACGTAAGATCCCCAGAACCCATGTAAAAAGGCAGGCAGAGTAGCATGGACTCGTAAGTCCAGGTTCTGAGAAGTAGATACAGGAGAATTCCTCTGGCAGCCATATTTGCGAAATTAGCAAATCTAGGTTCAGTGAGAGATCCAAATTCAAAAGCTGAATGAAGGTCAATTAAGAAAGACACTTGGCATCAATCTGAAGCTTCCATGTGCACATGTGCACACACAAGTGCATGTGTACATGTGCACACCCAAGTGCATGTGTACACAAACTACATACACACACAAATGTACACATGCACATACAAAGCAGGCATTGTAGAAATAGGAAAGAAAAAGCAGCCTTAGATGAAAAGAAATTAGGTCGCTCTTCGGTGACAAGGGAAGAACTGCCTTTGAATACTTTTTTTTTCATTTATTTATTTTTTTATTAGATATTTTCTTTATTTACATGTAAATTTCTCCTTTCCAAGTTTCCCCTCCAAAAAACAAAGAAACAAACAAAAACAACAAAAACAAATCCCTGTTGCCTCCCTCCTCCCCATGCCTGCCACCCCACCCTCTCCCACTTATTGGTCCTGGCATTCCCCTACACTGGGTCAAGTTATGGATGATATTGCCCTACAAAGTGAACCCTAGTCCTGATCTACCCTGCCACAACCTAAAACACCAAGAAAACAAATAATGAACAAAGAATAATGTTTTTTTTTCTCACCAGAAGAAAAACAACTACCTAACTCATTGATTTTTCAAGCATTTTAACATGATAAAATCCAAGAATCCTAATTTAAAACAAAACAAAACAAAACAAAAATAAAAAACCTTAAAGTATATGTAGATAGAGTTTTTCTTCTTTTGTTTTTATTTTAAGTTCAAATGTGGCATGGGCTTGCAAAATCATTTCGAACACTCTGGCTGTAATATGGCAACCTTCAATCAACCTCAGTATCAATTTTATTTCTCTATGTTGTGTAGTTTCTTCAGGCCCTGGAATACTTGCACTGTAAATAGCTGTGGAAGGCACATTTTTAATGGCTTGCCTTGCAATCTCAGGTCGCTCCTCAAATCAACGTCTACAGAAACTTCAAAGAGAAGAAAAGGGAAATTTTCTTTTCAAAACTGATTTGCTAATGACCTCTAACACAATACCTTGAGTTTCTTTTCTTTTTCCACATGAGTACCAAGGACAGGAAAGGAACATCCAAAAATTACAATAAACATCAAAACTGGTCCTAATTCAATAGTTCCACATAACAAAACATTTCAAATGCAACTGCTATTTTTTACCCACTGTCCATTTAGTACGAATGGGAGAAAGCCAAAAATAAAAGTACCTGAGCCTTGCTAGAAATAGATCATGTAGCTCTCCACGACACATTCCACATTGCAAGGGGAAAGGAACTCAGGTGGACAGCATGCAGAGGCCTGACTTTGAAAACAAAAACACAACACACACAGCTACAACTGTCCGAGCGATGATGTACACATGAGAACTTCAGTATGTGCACCAAAGGCTACAGAGAGCAGGAAACCAGCCCTCCAATTATCACACGCCCTATGCACGCGCACACACACACATACACACATACATCAATCCTCACACTGAAAGACCCCCAGAACTGGGGAGATCCTTACTCAAGTCTCTGGATGACTCGACCACCCAATAACTCATGAGAGACCAAACTTGCTGCAATCACATGAGGTCTATTTGGGATAGGCCAGTACCGGGGTCGATCTCGTGACCATGCTGGCCAGAGGAGTTCGACCCCGAACACAAGAAGTAAGGGGTATTTAAGGGAAAAACCACAAGCTGGGGGCAGGGAGAGGGTTACCAAGGAAACATAACATAAAAACAGTGGAAAATTTTAGAGGGACCTAACCCAAGGTATTCAGTTAGAGAGGGGAACATATTCATTCTAGGAATGTAATCTTCGTCTACTGGTCGACAGGGTGGAGAGTCTCATAAACCAGTAGACCTTCATTCCTAGTTCTGCCCTCATTGTGGATCATTCAGGAGGGGCAGGTATCAGGAACCAGAGCCCTGAAGCTCTGAGTTAGCCAAGTTCCTGGAACTACCTACTTCACATTTTTGGCTTGATACAGAGGTTTCCTATGCTCCCTTTTAGGTAAAGGTTACACATTATACATACATTTCTATTAAATGCCCTCATTTTAAATTCTAAGATTCTCCAGCCTTCCAACACTTGTTTGTATAAGCCTTTGACTAAACAAAATTTATTTTCATCCAGGAGCTGGAAGTAAAAGATCCAGCTTATATCTCCTAACTGGTAGGCCATCCATCTTTGCAATGTTGACTGAAGAATGTGTGTGTTTGCTCCCAATCACCTTTGATCACTTTCCACACTTCCCAAAGCTCAGGTTTTTGTGTTTTTCTGTTTCATGAGAACCCAACAACAAACAAACAAACAACCAAAACTTTCCAAACGTTCTAATGAAGTATTTGTAGGACCTATGGAACCTCTGGGACATCTTGAGGTCTCCACATGAGTTCTTCTTCATCACTGCACCTGACTGACCATCAAGCTTCATGATGACAGAGTCTTCCTTCCCAGCAGTTAACCATAGAGTAGGCTCTGAGCTCAGCCTAGCTCAGCCCCACTCACCAGCACAGCAATCTCTACCTCAGAGTCGCAGCCAGCCCCTACTGAACATTTTTATGAAAGAAAGTTCAACATCCAAATATCATCACTTGTTTGTTGACATGATTCCTTTTCTCTGCTTCTTTGAGTTGATAAAATGTTTGTTTACAACTACACAGAGAAGGCTTGCTTCCTTTTCTTCAGAACCACCTAGTCCTAGAGAGCCCATGTCTCTCTCCTGCTACATCTCTGACTTATGTTCTTCATCTGCAATTCCTTTAATGAATTCCAAGAAGCCTCATCGGACCAATGCAGAACTTACAGAATTAGGTGATTTCAATGGAAAGTGTTCTTAACACATAACCAAATTAGCAAAATTTGAGTCTCAGCTGTGTGACCTTAGACCAATGATAAAACTCCATATTGCTCAATTTCCCACCTACTAATCATATGTAGTAATCACTGTTAGGACTGCTACTGGAATGAAGGAGATTTGATGTTAACTACAGCAATAGTGGCTGAAGCTAGTATTCTGTCCTTTTCTGTCCTGCCCATCCTTCCTTACTAAGATCCGCACATCTTAGCCAAATAGCCACTGTTCTAACTTTATGAAAACAAAAACAAAAAACATGTTTTCATTTCGATGTCTGAGAGAGGAAGTGACTCATACACAGCAAGAGTTTCAGCATTGAATTTAGGAGTTTTTGTACACTATTGGGTTGGTTTCCTCTCTCACATTTGAAAAATATTAAATCACACATTATTCATAATTATCAAAACTAAGTGTGATGCATCCCCATCCTTGTGGAGTTTAGTGGGTTAACACCAGGGGCAGGGTTACAGTGAGGTGGGAAGCTGAGAGAAGTGTAAATGTAAAAATGAAGACTTAGCATGCATGTCCTCTTGCTAGCATTGGTCAAGGAACAGAACCTGACCATTTTGTGAGATTTTCTTCCTTCTTTGCAAGCAAGAGGATTCATAAATGGAGTGAGTACCAGGAAAGCTTCCAGGGAAGAAACTATGAAATAAAGTTCTCTAAGTTCCACAAAGTACTGACTTGCACATCCTGTGTTCTGCGGGGCTGGGTCAGCTCACACAGTACAGTGGGTGTTTCCCGGTGCTCACTGGCTTATGAATATTTAAAGGTAATAAATGTCACAGTAAGTGTTTAACGATCTTGTTTACATGTAAAAGTCCTTGAGAAGGGTCTATTGAAGATGAAGCTGATGCCAATTTCAAAACGTCTTTATTCACTCGTCCCCTCCCCACTTCTTGGGGACAGAAAGGTGTCCTTTAATACAACAGGGATTCAGGGAATGCTGAGTCTTTCAACTTGAACATGGGAAAAGTTTAAAATTAGTAGAGGTGCTAGAATTTTTTCTTTTGTAGTTTTAAAATTATTAAAATGACACCTTCCCTACTATTGAAAACAGGGGACAAGAAAGAGAGAGAGAGAGAGAGAGGAGGAACGTAGGGAGGACGATTTCTTTCTCCCTAGTGTCAATACTTACTGGGGCTCTAGAACTAACTCATTGAGTGACCAGAGGAACCCAGGTTAGAATTTGTGGGAAAATAACCTCAGACTTGAGCATGACAGAGCTGGGTTACAGATCCAGAATAATCTTAAGAAATTAAAAGATTACCAGCATCACCCACTGTGACTCTTGTCAGGCAGTGGAGAAGCTCAGATGCCGTGAGACACAAGAAATGGATGCAAAAGTGCCTGACACATCGGGGCTTACCATGTGCTTATTATAAAATTAGAATTTCCCAACATATTCACTGTGCAATCTACATCAAACACAAAAACTTAACCTGTAGCAAGTGAGCCATTCAACAACATGACCAATGTTACAGCCAATACATTGTTGGGGATCTCGAGTAAGAGATTACAGAAAACAGCCACCAAAGATGCAAAAATTTAATGAGTTAGTCATTGAGTTAACAACTCAGTGTCAGAGAGGAAAGATCATTGTTCCTGAATCAAGAGTCTGATTTCCAATCTTCCACTACTGTGTGCATGAACTTCACCATGACCTTATTCCTGTCTGAGCTCTAGTTCCCCTATTTATGTGCCAACTGAGGAAAACATAGTTATAATCATAGGACTAAATGATAAGCTGATGTGAACTGTGAGATATTTCCGCTTAATTTTCCATTACCCAACACACACACACACACACACACACACACACACACACACACACACTACCCTACCCTAAATTTATTTGCCTTAACAACAAAATTTAATACCTCTAATCCAAGGTCTCTCCCATGGTACAGTACTAGGGACAACAGCACACAGGAAAGTCCCCTTCCATAGTCACTCAGAACTGAAGGGATTTCACTTATATCACAAAACCAGCTACCTGTTTTCTTCAATGAAAAACTTGACCCTTTCTTACTCCTACCTGAACTCCTGTTAGCTTGACAAGCTAAGCAACCCAACTTTAATTATTTTTCTTTAACTTTACTTTGATCTACAAGAATGCTTACAATGAGTGGGTGCCCATATAATGAAAGCCAGTGCATGATAAGACACAAAAGTAATTTGGAACATATAAAAAGGCTGGAGGTCAGAAATGAGTCAGAATATATTGACTGTCTGGAAGGCTGGCCACATTCTTGAGAGACCCAGTTTCAACTTGAGGCTAAAACTAAATGAATCCACAGTGATCTTTCATGTTCCTGTGACTTTGTTGACAACCGTGGCCAAGAAGGAGGCCCTGTTCATCATAAACACTGTTAGAGGAGGAAACTGAGTGTTTTCTACTGAGATACAATCTCCTGGCACTTAATACTTAAAACACATCCTCATGAAGCTCATCAAGTGATGTAGTGAATAGGGACTTCAACAACTTCCCTTCAGAAGCACAATTCTGAAGGCAAATCTAATACCATTTCCCAAGAAAAGTCTAGAACAACTCAATTGCAAGGTCTTCCAGTGGTGTGGCTTAAGCCAGAACAGCATCAATTGTAGCTTCAAATAAACTTGATCTTGAATGCTGAACCTACATCCTTAGAATGGACTTCCTAAGGGGCCACAAGAAAAAGGCCCTGAGTCTTCCTTATCTGAGCTCTGTGGGAAAGACTATGGTGATCAATTAGTGATGCCTTACATGGCCACAGGTATCAGAGAATGGTAAAGACTCTAGATGCTAATCTTTGGCCTAGAGCCAGTCTTCATATACCCTTGGATGACAACATGCCCAGTAGCCCTGTCTTTTTCTTAAAGATTTAGTTTTACTTTATGTGCATGAATGTTTTCCCTGCATGTATGTATATGAACTGCAACTACGCTTGGTGCCCTTAGAGGTCTAAAAGTGGTGGTAAATCTACTGGTACCACAGTGACAGACAGTTGTTACCTACCATGTGTGTTCAGGGAATTGAACTTGGGTCCTGTTCAGTAGCATCAAGTGTTCTTAACCACTAAGTCATTTCTCCAGCCCTTCTCTGTCTTCTTCTTGGACTGAAAAAGTATCTGAGATAAGAATTAAGGGAGCAAGAATAACAACCAAAGCAGAGCAAGTGTTACTTATACAGTAATACTGGAGTTTATAAACAGAAATTCAGAAGTATGTCCACATATCATATACACACACACATACACACTCATGCACGCATGTGCACACCCACACTTACCTTGAAAGAATATACCTTATCAATTAATTTGATATAGAATTTTCTTAATATCTGTGTGTCTTAGAAATAAGGCATATTTTGATTGTTAAAAAGAAAATCATAAAGCAAATATTATACTTCCCCCTGTATGTCATGAACGGCTTTGTTGGCAAAGGACTGTTGTGTTTCCTAGACATCACTGGCTCTCCTTCTATCTATGCATGCTGCACAGAGTGCTATACGCACACAGGAGACAAGGCTCCTTCCATGAGTATCACTGTATCTTATCACACTTTTTTCCATTCCATGACACATACCCTTAACCTCTACTATGTCTTCTCCTAGATTCAGTCTCAAAGGTTGCAATAGACATCAGGAGCTTGAAAGAAAACCCAAATTCTTACACTTAACTCTCCAGAATCCATCTTCTTCTCTGAGTTAGTTTTACCTTTCAGAACACACTATGTGAACCTTCCCAAAGAGGCTTTCAAAGGCAAAGTGCATATGCTTAATTGTCTCAAAACCTCTTAATATTTAGCTTATTTAGCTTGTTTAGCTTTTTGTTTCACATAGGTAGCCAGTCCATAGCATCATGGCAGATACTCTGCAAGGGAAGGTTCTGCATTTTCAGTCTCTGTATTCCTTGCAAATTGTGATTAATCAAAGGGATGGCCCCTCCACTGAGCACTGTTAATTAGTTGGACATTTAACATGGAAACCTCACAGCAAGGGAGCTGTGTGCTCGTGCCCCACAGAGCCTGACTCAGGCCCTCCTGGGGCTATAGAGAATGAGTTCCTTTGCACGGTGAAGCACCCCCATTGATCCAAATGAGGCACCCTGATTGAGCAGGGCTTCTGGCAAGAGAGCCAGGATGCTGGGGCCTGTGACCACAGAGATAAGAAGAGTTGGCCCTAAAATACCCCATCCATCTGACACTCTCCCTGTGCAGGCATTCTTATTCCTTGTACTGAAAGTCCAAGCCAAGAAATTACAGTCTCTGAAGGTGACCTCCCTATGAAATAGCCATCTAGAGAAGCAGCCCATGTCCACTCCCCACACAGTTCTCTCTGTGCCTTTTTGCTTTAGCGAGCATCACAGTGGGTCCTAAGAGAGACCAATAAATGGGACCACCCAACCCTTTCTCCAACAGTCTAACAAAGGAATCCAGAAAATAACCCAAAAAAAGGGAGATTCAATGTAAATTACTGTGTCGTTAAAAGTAGCCCCTTTTGCTTTCTAAGGGAATGGGACCTAATGTGATTTATATTGGGATTATGTCAGTCCTAAACTCCTTGCTTGAGCTTGCTGGAATAGACAGGGTAGGCAAAAACCGAGGTTCCAAAGTCCCTGCCAAATTTTTATTTCTACTAAAGGATAGGCCTGAAGTAAATGGCCCATTATTTAGCAGAGCCTGTCTATTGAGTCTTCTGACTTGGCAAGATGGGTTTTCAGAAAGGAGGGAGAAGTAAAAAGAGGGGCTAAAGCAGTGAAGCCTTCTGGCAGAATAAGAACCCACTCGCCAGTGCGTTATGAACAATAGCTTAAGGGAAACTCAAGGGGAAAGGAGTTCTCTCTTCATCTGGAGAAATACAGACCAGAAAACAAAGGAAGGAGGAGCTGTCCCAGTCACTTAACATATTAAGGCAAAACTAAATATTGAAATTAGAGGGATGGAGCAAGCTACGATGACGATGCTCTCAATCAAGAGAGAAAGAGTGGAGAATGGGAAACAGGGTGGAGACTATAGATGGGAGACATTTGAACCCCTCACTGCCTAGATTTGAGTTTTCAAGTCAAGTTAAACTTGAATGTCAAAAACACAGAACCTGAACTAATCTCCAGTTTATATATAAGGTGAATGAGACCTAGGAAATAGCTTGGTTGGTAAAATGCCTCCTATGCAAGTATAATTATAACCTGGGCTTGGATTTCATAAACCAATATAAAAAGCCTGTAATCCTAGCACCAGGGAAACAGAGACTGGAGAATTTACAGGTCTTGTTGGCTATGCAACCTAACCAATCAGTGAGCTCCGAATTCAATGAGAAGCCCTGTTTCAAACATAAGATAGAGAAGTAGTTGAGGAAGACAGCATACACCTGGCCTCCACATGCATTCATGTTCACAGAAACCCCCACACCTATAAAGATGTATGAACACACACACACACACACACACACAATTAAAATGTATACCAAGGAAAGTGTATGCTAAACAAAACATAATAACATACTTTGAACTTATTAGAACACACAGCTTTGAACTTGATTCAAGAAGCTATTGACTCATAACAGGTTAAATGTACTAAGGTAGTTGAGCCTTTATCTAGTGTGGTGGTCTGAATGAGAAAGGTTCCCATAGGCTCATATGTTTGAATCCTTGGTCCCTACTTAGTAGTACCAAGTAGTACTTAGTAGTATGTTTGGGAAGGATTAGAAAGTGTGGTCTGGTTGGAATAGATGTGGTCTTGTTGGAGAAGATGTACCGCTTGGTGTATGTAGGTTTGGGGGTTCCAAAAGCCCATGCCAGGCGTACTCTTGCTTTCTCTGCCTGCAACTTACAGAACGGATATGAGCTCTCACCCACTTCTCCAGTACCATGCCTCTCTGCTGGCCATATCAAATGTTCCCCTTCATAAGTCTAAGTAGCTTTGGTCATGATGTCTCTTTACAGCAGCAGAACAGTAACTAAGAACCCTGAACCAAAGACCCTGGTGTCCAGTATTTGATAATTCTCTCTCTTCAGAGGTTCTCCAAATGTTCTGGATAATTCAGGCTCCAAGGTCCAAGCCTCTGTCCTGAGACAAGGTAGTTGAGCATTTTGGTTCCCCTGTAGGTTATCAATAGTTTCGATTCTAAGTGTTAAACAAAAAGATAAGAGTGTGCTTCAAAGCACATAACACAGTGTTACCTGAACACCTGGTACATCTACAGCATCAGCTGGCCTTCCTAAGGAGAAGCTGGGGTTCTTAGCACAGTTAAATACCCTGCTGCTGCTCACCTGGAAGAGAGGCACATAGACACATCCTTGGGATGAGCTAATCCATTCCTACTCAGAGTCTGTGGGTGATGTTTTCCCAGAGTGACATTCTGTCCTGTTTTCATAGCTTGTCACTATTATCATTGCTGTCAGCAAACTTGTCATACTCAACTTCATTCCAGACCCACAAGCTTCTACATGCTGCCTTAACAAACTGGGTGGCTTGAAACCCAAGAAGTATCATCCTTGCAGCTGGAAGTTTAAATCAAAGTCAATATGCTAACAAGATCCTGCTCTTTTTTTTTTTTTTTTTTTTTTTTTTTGAGACACAAAGAGAGAGGGGGCAAAGAGAGAATCTTCAGCATATTTCTCTCATGACTTCAGTGACTTCTGACCACCCCCTTTATATATAGATATGTCACTCTAGCCTATCCATCCACCCTCAACGGTCCCCTCCTCCCAGTGTGCATCTTTTGCAGATCCCCTCCCGCTCCTCTTTGGATTAGGATCATCTTAGTGAGATGACCTCATCTTAGTGAGATTGCATACCTAATGGCCTTACCTCCAAATAACATCTGAATCACAAGCTCTAGGTAGACATACACTTGGGGAGGGGATGGTTATGGCTATGGATGCTGTTCAACTTATCAAGAGACTTGTATCAAGTATTGAAAATGGTAAAGAGAGAGATCGCATCACCCACAGAGGTTAGCTCCACATGAAGCCCTGTCTACTTCATAAGTGAAAAAACAAACAAACAAACAGACAAACAAACAACCCTGAGATTTCCAAATCATACTGGGAAAAGAAAGTTTATCTAGGACCTATGTTCTATCTGGGTTCTAGTCTGATGCCTATCTCACATTTTTACTGCAATCAATAGTATTAGAGTATTCATTCAGACCTATGTTTTTGATGTGGGAATTCAGTTTTCCCAATCAGGTTAGGCACACTGACTGATTCATAAGTAGGAATAGCATAATTGTATGCTTGGTGCATAATTATAGTAAGTACATAATAGAATCACTGTAGTAACTGTTCCTTTCCCATCTTCTGTTTTCTCCAAACTTCATAGTACCAATCAAGACACATTAAGAATTATCAATAGGGAGGAGAAGTTGTGATTAGGATATAAAGTAAATAAATTAATTTTAAAAAATAAAAGAAAAAGAGAATTATCAATAAAGATAAGGGGTAATGTACATTGAATCATGTCCCTGTTCTGACAAATGCTCACTGTCAGCGATACCATCTACTCTCTTCATGGTGTGTATGGCTAGGCTCCATTTAATTCAACAGCCATTAATTGAGCAGTCCCCATGCATCAGGCACTAGCCTAGGCATTGAGAGCAGAAGCAAAGTATTACAAAGTGGAATCAGATACAGTCCCCGCTATCCAACAATGTGGAGTCTTATGGTGTATTAATAGTGAGCTGACATTCAAATCACAGTATGATGGATGCTTCAGAAGAGGGGAAAGTAGAGTGCTTTGACAGGAGCGACAGTATGATGGATTCTGCCTGGGGTGCGGAGAAGAGTTTTCACCAAGATGCCATTAGAATGGGGCCTCTAAGAGAAACAGGAATGAGGGAGTAGAAATAGGTTCCTGGACAGAGAAAAGAGCAGAGGCAAAACAGTGTGTTAGGAAAGTACATCAGGACACGAGCTGGAGTCAGTGTTGTCATGAAGACAGCAAGTAGAGAGTGGTGGGAGACGTGTGGGGAGCTGGAGAGACTGGATCCAGGCCACTGTGAAGGCTGCCCCTTGCTAGAGCAAGGAAGAGATTTGGATACACCTCATGTATCTAATCCCACTCATTTTTAATCCCAGTTCCCCATACTTGCCAATGATGTTCTGTAAGCAAATTACTGAGTCTCTTGAAGCCTGCATTCAGCCTGATGTGAGGGAATGTCTTCCACTCCTGGTTGCTGTAAAGATTAAATAAGATCATGACAAATGGAACACCCAATACAATAAACAGCTACCTGTCAATTTACAAAATGAACTTCTATGTTCTCAAACACTGACTTTTGTTTATTAATGATCATAGATTAGTTACACAGGAGGATGTTAGAGTGTTTGAATGTTTTGTTTTGTTTTGTTTCATCATACTGTCACTAGTCACTAAAAATTTAAAACAAGAAATTCATGTTCAGCCTAGTGATAGGATGATTCTAAATCAAGACAAGGCTGAGAGGAAAATCAGGTGCCTTCTTGATAAAGCAGAACCCAGACTAACAGGATGGGAGCTGAAATGAACCAACTAGACACCACAGAAGGAGAGCCAGCAGGGTGTAATGACTGGTGGTGTTGTGAGCTACATACCCAGAGGGGTTTCAGTCCTTGAATCATTCATGAAAGCACAAAACTTGAGCAAAAGTTCTGGAAGGAAAAGGGTGAGTCCAATTTTAAATATCTATGGAAGATCAAGGTGGTGATGCTATGCAAGACACTAGTTCTGTGGGTAGGGAGACTGGTGTCATCAGTAGCAATGTATGAAATGACAGATCCTACCCATCAAGAGTATGGAAAGATGAAAAACAGGCAGACAACATCCTAGGGAACTCTAACACTTAAGAGGAGAGCAAAGCTATTCAGACAGTATCTGCCTTGACTGTTTTAAATCGGTTCCCTGCAAACAAGAGTCATATATAATATATATACATATTATATATGACTATATATACATATATATATATATATATATA